>NC_048224.1:101162835-101208555 GCF_002007445.2 Ailuropoda melanoleuca
AACTGTTGAAAAGGAAAAACAAAGCTGGGGGCATCACAATGCTGGATTTCAAGCTGTACTACAAAGCTGTGTCACAAAGACAGCATGGTACTGGCACAAAGCAGACACATCGACCAGTGGAACAGAATAGAGAACCCAGAAATGGACCCTTGGCTCTTTGGGCAACTAATCTTTGATAAAGCAGGAAAAAACTTCCGGTGGAAAAAAGACAGTCTCTTCAATAAATGGTGCTGGGAAAATTGGACAGCTACATGCAAAAGAATGAAACTTGACCACTCTCTCACACCATACACAAAAATAAACTCCAAATGGATGAAAGACCTCAATGTGAGACAGGAATCCATCAAAATTCTAGAGGAGAACATAGGCAACAACTTCTATGACATCGGCCAGAGCAACCTTTTTCACGACACATCTCCAAAGGCAAGAGAAATAAAAGATAAAATNGAAAAGATAAAATCAACTTATGGGACTTCATCAGGATAAAAAGCTTCACACAGCCAAGGAAACAGTCAAAAAAACTAAGAGGCAGCCCACGGAATGGGAGAATATATTTGCAAAGGACACTACAGATAAAGGACTGGTATCCAAGATCTACAAAGAACTTCTCAAACTCAATACACGAGAAACAAATAAACAAATCAAAAAATGGGCAAGAGATATGAACAGACAGTTTTCCAATGAAGACATACAAATGGCTGACAGACACATGAAAAATGTTCAAGATCATTAGCCACCAGGGATAGTCAAATCAAAACCACACTAAGATACCACCTTACGCTAGTTAGAATGGCAAAAATTGACAAGGCAAGAAACAACAATTGTTGGAGAGGATGTGGAGAAAGGGGATCCCTCCTACATTGTTGGTGGGAATGCAANGTTCTTCTTACATTGTTGGTGGGAATGCAAGTTGTTACAGCCACTCTGGAAAACAGTGTGGAGGTCCCTTAAAAAGTTAAAAATTGAACTACCCTATGACCCAGCCATTGCACTACTGGGTGTTTACCCCAATGATACAGAAGTAGTAAAGAGAAGGGCCATATGCACCCCAATGTTCATAGCAGCATTGTCCACAATAGCTACATCATGGAAGGAGCCGAGATGCCCTTCAACAGATGACTGGATTAAGAAGCTGTGGTCCATATATACAATGGAATATTACTCAGCTATCAGAAAGAACGAATTCTCAACATTTGCTGCAACATGGACGGCACTGGAGGAGATAATGCTAAGTGAAATAAGTCAAGCAGAGAAAGACAATTATCATATGATTTCTCTCATCTATGGAACATAAGAACTAGGATGATCGGTAGGGGAAGAAAGGGATAAAGAAAAGGGGGGTAATCAGAAGGGGGAATGAAACATGAGAGACTATGGACTATGAGAAACAAACTGAAGACTTCAGAGGGGAGGGGGTGGGGGAATGGGATAGACTGGTGATGGGTAGTAAGGAGGGCACGTATTGCATGGTGCACTGGGTGTTATACGCAACTAATGAAGCATCANCTGGGTTTTATACGCAACTAATGGAGCATCGAACTTCACATCGGAATCCGGGGATGTACTGTATCATGACTAACATAACATAATAAAAAATCATTAAAAAAAAAGAATTTACAATTGCTATTCCACATATCAAGTCCAAAAGATGACTTAACTGAGTCTGAAAATTCAAATTTAAAACTTTCAGCCAACTTCCTTAGAATACGTCATTATAAAATATTAGATATTTCTGAATTCCCTAAAGTGAAACTTGTAAAATTGATAAACAGTGATAATATAGAACATATAAAAAAGTATAACCCCCCAAAATTAATTACAAAATGATTTCTGCGCTTTTCAGATCAGTAAATTTTACTTAATGATACATTAATCACTTGAGTTATATCTGCATAAATTAGTGGGATTGAACTAGTGAAAGTGCTTAATAAAGATTTAATATTTATTGCTTTGTTCAAAAATACCACCAGAAATTTACTGAAATTCAATATATGTGAGACACTACTAGGCACTCTGATGGCAAAGGCAAGTATGATATATTAATGGTTTGTGTCCTCAAGAAGTCAATAGTTTANTTGAACTAGTGAAAGTGCTTAATAAAGATTTAATATTTATTGCTTTGTTCAAAAATACCACCAGAAATTTACTGAAATTCAATATATGTGAGACACTACTAGGCACTCTGATGGCAAAGGCAAGTATGATATATTAATGGTTTGTGTCCTCAAGAAGTCAATAGTTTATTAAGGAAAGGAAGGCATTTGCAGTATATTATGTTCTGAAGCCAAATATGATGACAACATTCAAGATAAACAAATATAAAATATAATAAAATTTTTAAGATGGGTGTTAGACTTTAGATCTAGAAAATTCAGGAAGCACATTACACAGTAGTGTTTAAGAACCCAGACTGTCAGCAAACTGGTGGGCGGGGCTGACTCCTATCAAGTACAATTGCACAGTTGCCTTAGAGAACCGCAGAAAAATTTTGATTTCTTATGAAAGTAGAAGAAAAATGGACTTTTATATCAAAGAAAATATTTTAGTATATAATATCAATATTTATCTTTATGTTATGGCAGTAATAAAATATAATTTTTAATTTTATTATTATTATTTTTTTATGGAGGAAGGGTCTTATAAGATGAAAGTGCCTGGGTCCCATGAAAGTCATAATGTGGTCCTGCTGGTGAGATTGTAATCCTAGCTCCACCCTTTACTATTTGTTAAATGTTAACCTCTCCACACTTCAATTTTTCATCAGCAAAATAGTGAAAATAATGATAGACACCTCATAAGGGTATTATGGGGAGTAAATGAATGATTAAAGTACCTAGAATAGTATCTGGAATATAGCAAGTGCAATATAAACTTTAGCTGTGGTGATGTCATTTTAATCAACTCTAAAGATTGAATGAGGCTGATAGGATAGAAGTCATTAACATGTTTGGGAGATTGCTAATTTGACAGTTGAGCAATAGCATTGGTTGTATGTAGAGGAACAATGAGATAAATCTGGCATTTGGACATGTAGGACCCTAAACTAATGGTTGGAAAGCCGACTATACTATAGACATTATACAGTAAGGCAATAGAGAGCCACTGGATCATGTGAAAAGCTAATTAGACACAGTACGCACAAAGATTTGAAATGTTGAAAGGCCAGATTCAAGGAGAAAAGGAGAATAATAAAATTGAATAGGAATAATGGAGTAACAGTAGAAAAAGATTAAATCTGAGAAACTGCTTGAAATATTGACCTTGATGCTAAAAAGAAGAATCAAGTTGAATTTTTTATAGTAACCACTTTCTGAAGGAAATTTAGCTTGCTTCCTAATTAAATAAAAGTTGGAGCTTACCAAGAGACATTTGAACATTTTTTTCTAAACTTGGAACCTGTATTTGTCAACTTTATAACTTAATTGGGCTGTGAGTCTGACAAATTGATTTTTCTTGCTCCTAATTTATTTAATTCAGTTTTCACAATTAGGCAAGCAATTAATCAATGGTGGAGTCATTAAGATTCATTGCATTGAAATGGTGCTCTGACAATCATCCTAAATAAGAACTATGCAATTTATTAGAAAGCAGATGTCTTGCAGGATTCTAAGTATAATATACTTAAGATACTTATACTGTAAGTATGATGTTGGATATTGTAACTTCACTTAAAATTGTATGAAAAGATTGAGCTAAAGACTTGAAGTTTTGCTTTGGTTTGTCTTACAGCCTTATCTAGAAATAAAGTAATATTTACCCATGAGTTATTAGGTCAACACATGAAACATAATGTTGGTATATAATTAATATTATAAAAAGTAGTTGTCTGACCCATTAATAGTTTATTTCTTCCCTATAATATGAAAGAACATAGTTTCTAGCCAGTTAAGATGTAAATTAAGGATAATTAAGCTTCTGGATATAATATCAGAAATACGAACCCTTTCTTATGGTATTTTGCATGAAAACTGTATTTTACGCTGCAAAAATCATTGAATTGAGATCCATAAAGCCTGAATTTCAGCAGGTTCTGCCATATAGATGCTACGTGTAGTTGAGGAAAATTTCATCACGCTGTAGTTTCTTACCTATGACTAATGTTAATTTAAAATAAAATAATGTAACATGAAAACACTTTGTAAATTGTTAACATATAAAATTCAAAAAGCTTATTAAAATAATTTGGCCTTATTTCATATTACTTTGTAACCTTAACTGTTCTAGACAAAAATCATTTGGGTACTTTCAAAAATTTGTGACCATCATTTTTAGTGACACATCACCTTAAATAATAAATACATAGATGATTGATAGATAGATAGATGATAGATAGATAGATAGATGATAGATAGATAGATAGATAGATGATAGATAGATAGATAAAATTATACACTTTTCTACTTGTCTTTGCTTTTGAACCGTCACCAGCACTGATGCCCAGAACTTTGAGATAAGGCCCTATTTACTTGAGTTTCCAACGCATGGATTCTTTCTAACTGTGTTTCAGTTAACATACCCCAAGGTTAAAAATTTTAATCATCTTTATTCTAAAGATTGCTCTGTTTGGGTGCCTTGACTCTCTATAGTTCCATTTCTGTTGTTGTCAAGCTGGATCTCTTCCACTGTTACTGCCCATTTTCCTGGATTGCTCACTTTCATATACTCTGAAGGCACTCCTAAGTCTTCTGTAGTTCTCTGTCAGTCTTCAGTCGTTGCACTCATACCACTAATCTGAAGATATCCCTTAACAGCCACCATTCATTACTATTAAATCTGAACCTGCTTTATCAAAATATTCAAGGGTTACAAAGAGCTTTGCTCATAGAAGTTATTCAAAAATTCTGAAATATAAATACTTCTGCAAGACTTGAAATTGGTTCACAATTATGGTTAAAAAGAAGCTGAACCTAGAGCTTTTCCCTCCCTGTGCTAGCATGATTGTTAAACACATCCTCACTGCTACAATCCAGAATGACTTTCTGTATCTTTCATTACCAGCTTAATGCTTTATTATCTCTGCAAAGTTGACCAGGAGGTTGAAACACTGTACATGCTGATAATGATGTTGTAATTCCTCACTGACCTTTGTGCCTTTTGATACAGAAACTCAGAGATCCTCTAAACAGGGTGCACAGCAAGTGCACTTACTGAGGATATCAAGTCCTATTTGCTGCTTCTTAAGTGCCGTGAAATACTACTCTCACTTATGAAAGTCACTGTTCTTTCTGGTACAGATGAAATAACTTTCAGGTTCAGTTCTTCTCTCACTTGGAAATGGACCAATATCACTTGTGGAATGATTTTTTGTTTTTGTTTTTGGTCCAGTCTTCTTTTAATTATACAAATACCATGCTCAAGTTACTTTGATTCATTTGGTTTAGGGTGAACTATTTGTATCTGCAAATTTAAAAGCTGAATCATAGTTGACTGATGTACTTCAAATGGTGGGGGACTATTTTCCTAGAGTTTTTAATCAATGAGAAAATCTTGACTGAATGAGACCCCTAACTTCTAGAGTTAGTAAGTAGCCATGCACTATTGATTTTGGATTCTCTTATTGGGACCAAAGTGGACATACATCCAGCAGATGAGGAGATGATTTGGCAGGTGTACCTATATGTTGTGTTGTGTATAAAGGTCTCTCTGCCTCAGGAACCGGAGGGCATGTAGATGCCCACTGATGCATACTATGTTTGAAGTTGGCATCATAGTTCAACCCTAACTTTAAAACTCAATTTCAATCCTCCCCAAAGTTTACCCTTATGCTTTCTTAGCAAGCTATAAAAATTTCCACTTTCTACTAAGATGGGCTAACAAGGACCAGATGTTGAGAGACAATTCTCCATAGGTCTCTTGTTTATACACATCTAGGCAGTAAAAGGTCCTGTATCGCAGGGGTGTCTTTTCAAAAATATTTGTATAGGCACATAACTCTGAAAAGACAGAGACCTGGACTCTCTTTCTGATAGTAAAGATGGCATTCTTTTCCCTGAAGACATTCCAAGGTGATAAAAATGAGACTTTTCTCTCTTCTCTCCAAAGAGATGTGATTCCATTCCAAGGTAATAAAGATAACATCTCTATAGTGGGAAGGATGGGCATCTTTTCAGGCAATTCCTATTTAAATTTCTTAACCTTGGGGTTCTATTTCTATCATACACCTTCACTGCATGTATAGGTGGTATTTGGTCCTTATCAGCTATGGTAATTGAGGTTCCAGAACTCCACATTATTCTGGCTGCTGTTTTTTACTGTGAATAATCAGTGGTTTTTTGTCACTGACTCAGACATCTCATGTCTCTGCCAGTATCTGTGAAACTGTGGTAGGTTAACTTGCTTTGCAGTAAAGATGAAATCCCAGACTCTTACCCAGTTCCTTACTTAATAATTTAACACCAAATTTACCCTTCCATTTGAAACAAACAAATAAACAAAAAGGATCAAAACACTTTCACAAGATGGGGAAAAAATGTGCTTAAGATAGTGGACATCAGACAGTGAAGTCCAGTGATCTCTAAAGAAGGAGAACAAATTAGGTAAGCCTTATGATTGCTTCATTTTTTGCCTTGTAATATTTCCAAGTTATGGTATAGGGAGCAGTAGCCAGATAGAGCCTGTATTGAAATCCCTGTGTTGAGGAAACAAACCTAAGGAAATGGTCTCCAAGAAGACCAAGGTAGCTAGATTACCTAGGAGAGAGCTGAACCAAAAGAGAATCCCAGAAATGTGCTGAAGATTCTTCTCAAGTATTCATTCTCATGATCAGAGCATGCTGGTAAATAAACTACCTGAGCTAGGGGTTGGGGGTGGGAAAGGGATTTCATCTGAAAGGATTAGAGAAAAATGTCCAGTTCTCACACACGGTGAGGGTGCTATCTATCCCCACCAGGCAAACTGAAAAAAAATCATAATGTATGAGAAAATGGTACCAGAATCAAGGCATTCTTAACTTTTACTGGGAAATAATTGGCTCTAGATTGAGTATTTTTGTGGATTTTCCTAACATTTTTTTTTAACAGACCCAAGTGAAGCATACTCTTTCCAAGCAACTCAGCTGCATCCTAGAACAAAGATCATTGAGTGGCTTCATGAATATAAACATATTGAGTACACAGCAAAGTAAAATTCACAGTGTCTGACATCCAGTCAAATATTACTAGGCACATAAAAAGCAAATCCAAGAAAACATAATAAAGAGAATAATCAGTCAATTAAAACCAACCCAGAAGTGACAGAGATATTAGAATAGCCTACAAGGATGTTAAAACATTTATTAACTATATTCCAAATGTTAAAAAAAATAAATAGAGGCACGGAAAGTATAAAAAATACCCAATCAAATGCTAGGGATTAAAACTACAATGTCTGAGATGAAAAACATACCAGTTGGGATTAACTGCAAATTAGACAAGGCAGAAGAAAAGACTAATAAAGCTGAAGTCACAGCAATAGAACTATCCAAAATAAAATGGAGAGAAAGAAAAAAAAATGAAGAGTGAAAACCTGAAAAGAGCTGTAGAACCACTTTGAGAGGCTTCATACACAAACAATTGGAGTCCCTAAGGGGAAGAAAAATAGAAAACTCTAAGTAAAAAAGGGGTGAAAATTTTCTAAATTGGATGCAAACTCTGAACCTACAAGTCCAAGAAGCTCAATTAAACCTATGCACAAGAAGTTTTGAGAGTATGGGAAGGCCATAATCTCTCAGTCTTTGTGTTACATAGGCATTTGGGACACGGAACAATCTGGGCTATAATTACTAAACGTTAACCATAAATTAGTCATAAAACTGATTTACCACATACCAGAAAATGTGTGAAGTTCTACAGACATTATTTTATTTAATTCTGAAGGCAACACTTTTAGATCCATATACTACTTTCCATTTCACATATAAAGAATGTGAGGTCATAAAACTTAAGTAATTTGCCTAAGGTTGTATATCTCTTATCTG
Organism: Ailuropoda melanoleuca; assembly: GCF_002007445.2. NCBI lineage: Eukaryota > Metazoa > Chordata > Mammalia > Carnivora > Ursidae > Ailuropoda > Ailuropoda melanoleuca. The sequence goes on from NC_048224.1 coordinate 101,170,790, forward strand.
GAACCAAACACTAATTCTGGTCTAAAGAAAACACTCCAATATTGCCCATTTTTATAGCTCCATTTCAGATTTTCTTAAAATAAATTTTGAAAAGTTGTATCTCATTAGCAAAAAGATAAATTAAAAGTGCTTTCAATAAGCAGATTAAGTAAATGAAATCACCCTAATGGGGTGTATACACTATGGAATGTGATGATAGTGACATTGCCTTACCTTTGATTAGTGTTTTTAAAATGGCATGCTGTGCAACATTCTTTCCAAAGATTTTATCATTGGATGCTCCTCACAACTCCAGAGTTGAAACAAAACTGAGAGAGGTTAGTGAACTTACTCAGGGTCACCAAATCAGTTTAGTTTGGGAGCTGATTTTAGATCTCTAGTCTTCTGATTTGAAATTGGTATTAATTTTTTTAAGAATGTATTTTAAAATGACTCTGATAAAGAGTGAATAATATAGGTGTTTCTTAACACAGAGTGACTAAAATAATAAAACTGAAGTAAGGAGAATGTTAAAATGTAAAGATCACTTTCAAAGCTGGCTTACAATTGTTGAAAGAGAGTAGGTGAGTCTAATTCTAAAATTAGAAAAAGAAAACAACTCAAAAGTAAACATTTCTCATAAGCAATTTCCAGATCTTGCTTTTTTATCTGTGTACACAAAAAATAGCTCTCAAAAAGACATTTTAGGGCAATGAAATATAGAACTTATTTTAAATATTACCCATTACATTGCAACTGGAAAATAAATGTTTCACGGAACATCATGCTTGACTATGAAATCTGCTAGGATGGACCTTCCAGAAATTATGGCCATATCGTGGCTTTGCCAATCACAATAAGGGAACATTGTGGAATCAGAATGTGAGAGAATTGCTGATGGCAGAGTCAATAACCATAAGGGGACATGATTTAAACAACACGTGGGAGAAAAATTCATGGCAATACCACAACAATATAAAAAAATGCTTACAAATATCAACTGGTATCTATATGTGTCCAAATAGCTAATTGCATTCTTTTTGAGTAGCTATTACTGGCTGCATCATGACCACAGGCAAAGCTTTAGCTGTCTAGGTCTGGTAAATATCAACATGACTATCAGTGCCCCCTTAGAGAATCACTTTTGCTTTGATTTATTTTGCTTGATTTTTCTACCAATTTTCTCTATAGAAGAATGTAAAAAGTTATGGTTGGGTTTATTATTATAGAAATAGATATTATAAATGGGCATGTGTATACACATATACACTCATACACACATATATATAGATATATAATATATATAATGTGTATTATACTATTAATTGTATTTTAAAATTTTATCCCAGTGCTATTATCAATACAATGCCCTCCCTTTCCTATGATTTATGTGTGGGTTTTTTTTGTAACTATAGCATAAAATGCCAGAAAAATGCATGTGCATGTATATTTAAACCATTAAACTCAAATACATTGAAATGAAATGTATAGCCACAAACTCTTTGGACTCAAATAGTCCGGGTTCAAATCCTGTCTTTGGAACACATTAAGAGTTTTAGTCATTAAACAAAATAATGCCAATTAAGTACCCAAAATATGTAAGCACTTGATAAATGTTAGCTTTTTTTCCTCCAAAGATTTTATTTATTTATTTGAGAGACAGAGAGTGCATGAGTGGGGAGGGGGCAGACGGTGGGGGACAAGCAGACTCCACATTGAGCAGACATCCAAAGACAGGGCTAAATCCCAGTACCCTGGGATCATGACCTGAGTCGAAGGCAACCTATTAACTGACTGAGCCACCCAGGCACCCCTAAATGTTAGCTTTTATATCATTATCACTTTAACAGTGCAACAACGGGGTAACATAAGCCCAGGAAAAATTGTCCTTTCGTTGATACAGTAAACTAGTACACTACCTTGTAGCAAATTGGTGTGTAGTACAGGTTGATAGAAACAGAGAGGCATAATAAATTGTCACAGAACTTTATCATTTTACTTGCTGTTCTATGTTATATTGGAGAATGTTATTGCTCTGGTCTTTTCAAGAGAAATGATTAACCAAATTATTCTTAGGTATGTGAACTTTTAAGATCGATTTAATGAGCAATGATTATAATAACCAGTAGTTAGAATATCAGTCGGCCACAGTGACATACAGTTGCTTAAGACATAAATTTGTGAAGGTAATACCACCACCTTGATAATTTTCCAACTGATTAAAAGGATAATGTTCTGTGTGATTATAAAAACTTTCCGGAACTCAGTAGGATAATTGATAAGCTGATAGAGCACATGAGTGAAGATCTAATGGTAAGTACGAACTTCAGCTGCAGCAATAATGTGACAGGAGGCCACCTCTTTTGGTCTGTACATTGCTGTGATTGTGAAGAAAGTGTTGAGAAAGAAAAATCCACCTCAGTGCTCACTTTCATCCCCAGTGAAAAGAGAAGAGTAGCTAGCATCTGCAGATATTTTATCTGACCAATCATTTTGACCCTGAAAAAGAGGCTTCTAGATTCTAAAATAACGATAAGTAGTATAAAGAAAAAAGTTGCACAAGTTGTTCATAACTGATATGTGTAGTGCAGAGTTTGTAAACCTTTTAAATGCTAGGTTTTCCACACCTGTGCAGTGGAAGGATCCCAAATTATTACTGATCTGAAGCAGCTGCTGCAGATCCCTACTGCCAGGAGACAAATTTGTTGTTGGGAAGGAAAGCTTCTGCCAAACTTCCTGTCTAAAAAAAGATATTAGGTGATTTTTACAGTTGCCTACACTACTAAATCGGGACTGAAAAATCTGCTTTCTGATTTTCACTATGATAGTTTAGAATATTTTTAATCTTCAGGACTTCCATGAGTGAGCATTCTATAGACTGTTAGCTCTGAAAATGTACAAGTTTTGGGATTGCACAACTTTGTAATACATTTGTAATCGTTTGTAATAACAAATATATCCACAAGCAGATTCTTTTGTTTTTCCTTCACCCCTCTCTCCCACAAGCGTATATGATTCAGAGTTCAATTTAAAGTCAAATTTATTTATTTTTGTTTCAAAACACACTAAGTGCTTTAAAATCAGATATATAGGGATGCCTGGGTGGCTCAGTTGGTTAAGCATCTGCCTTCGGCGCAGGTCATGATCCCGGGATCCTGGGATCTGAGTCCCGCATTGGGCTCCTTCCTTGGCAAAGAGCTTGCTTCTTTCTCTTCCTGCCACTACCCCTGCTTGTGCGCTACTATCTCTCTCTGTCTCTGGCAAATAAAAAAAAAATAAAATCTTAAAAAAAATAAAATAACATTAGGGATATAGATGGGTACATGATAAATAAGGGTAGACCTCTAAACACTGAAGGACTCTTTAATATGGTAGAAAGAACACTTCATATGGTATCAGACCATGTGGGTTTAAGATTTGTCTATGCTGTTTGATAGCATTTTCAAAACCAAATCACTTAAACTCTGTGCTTTAAGTATACCATTAACAATGGAGGAAAATAATACCTGTCTTAACTACATTGAAAAATTGTAGGCTCTATGAAACAATAAAGTAACAGTAAAGAAGCTCATATTTTTCATCTGGCAAAATTCATAGAAATTTGGATAAGTAATTAAACTTTTTAACGGGAAAAAACTCTTTTACATCATTCCCAAATCTTACCTTGTTTTCCCCATTTCCAGATACCCGGGAAGTCATGCTGCTGCTGCTACCTTCAAATATATTCAGACTCCAACCACTTCTTATCCCTTGCAACTTAACTCCCTTGACGAATGCAATGCACAGTCTATAAATATATATTTACAGCCTAGTTTAAGCCACTCTGCTTTCCCACCTACATTACTGCTGTGATCTCCCAAAGGAGCGCTCGATCTTAAACCTGTATCCTGCCTAAGATGCCTTTTAGGTAGAGTAATGAGATGGATTTTGAAAAACCTAACTTAGATCCTATTAGTGTCTGCTCAAAACCTTGTAATGTTTAACCATTTACTCGAGGTAAAAGCCAAAGATCTTCAGTTGTCCCCAGGTTGCATCTTTGATTTCGTATCCTTCTCCTCCTCCCTTTGTTTTCTGCACTCCAGCCCCCATACTCTTTTTGCTGTTGTGGTGATACACTAGACTGAATCTCACCTTGGGTCTCTCTCTTGCTGTTTCCTCTGCCTGGAACATTTTCCACTCAAATGTCTTTATAATTAGCCCCTCACCTCCTTAAAACCTTTGCTCAGATGACACCTTCTCAGTTAAGCCTACCGCCACAATCTTTTAAAGCCTGAAATTTATCAAACCCCCCTCACATATATTTTTTTTATTTTTATTTTAGAACTTTCCATTTCCTAACCTATAACACATTTATATATTATATTTTTATTATGTGTCATTTATTGCCTGCCATGTACGTTAGGCAGTTTCATTAGGATATCGATCTTAGTCTGTTTTGTTCATTGATGGAGTCCAAATGATTATTGATGCACTTAACAAATGAAGGAATTAAAAGATAATATTTTTATTTTTAGCATATTATTTTGTTTGATTTTTTATGAATATTTTTGACAGGTATTTTTATTTAGTTTTTGAGAGTCACAAACACTGTCTTAATAAGGTCCAGATTCTTGTCTGTATAGATTGATGGTGCTTGTAGGAAATGCAGATGCCTAGACCTCATTCAATCTTACCAATTCTCTGAGAGTGGAAGTTTTGAAATCTGCATTTTAACCCATTTTCCAAGTAATACATTGTGCATTGAATTTTGAAACTCAAAGAATTAATGTAATAACTTTCAAACAAATGTTTACCTCACAAGAAGTACATTTTGAAATACAACCTGGTATGTAATATATCATGTGTACATAGGCTGTTCATCAAGAGAGGTTATATTCTTGGTCGTAAAATAAAATTCATGTTTACAAAGAATGAAATCTTTAAAAAGTAATCTGATCATAATATTATGAAATTAGACGTAAATAACAGGATACCTGGAAATTCTCACATTTTTAGAAGTTAAAAAAATACCTTTTAAATAACCCAAAGGCCAGGAAGAAATCACAAGGGCAACTAGAAAAATATTCCAAAATGAATGACAATGAAACCATAACACATTAAAATTTGTGAGACAGCTAAATCAATGTCAAGAAAAAAGTTACAGCTTCAATGCCTATGTTAGAAAAGAGGAAAAGGTTAAATGTAATTATCTAAACCTAGGAAGCTAGATTTTTTTTTTAAAGTGCAGTTGACCTCAAAATAAACAGAAGAGGGGCACCTGGGTAGTGCAGTCGTTAAGCGTCTGCCTTCGGCTCAGGGCGTGATCCCAACATTCTGGGATCAAGCCCCACATCGGGCTCCTCCGCTGGGAGCCTGCTTCTTCCTCTCCCACTCCCCTGCTGTGTTCCCTCTCTCGCTGGCATCTCTCTGTCACATAAATAAATAAAATCTTTTAAAAAAATAAAAAAAAACAGAAGAAAGATTTAAATAAAGATAAAAGCCGAAATGAATGAAATAGAAAACTATCAACAGAGAAATTAATTGCCAAAATTGTTTCTGTATAAATATTACTAAGTTGACCCTAGCAACACTGATTAAAAAAAAAAAATTAGAGAAAATCCAAATTACCGTTAAACAGAATTTAAAAGGATATCACCCAGGTCTCAGGGAAGTTAAAAGGATAATAAGGAAATAATATGAATAGATTTATACCAATCATTTTGACATCTTACATGAAATGGACATTAAAAACAAACAACACAAGTTGTCAAAGCAGACACAAGAACAAAAAAATTTCTAAAAGCTAATATCTAATAAGAAAATTGAATTTTTAATCAAAACTTTCTTAAAGAACTTCAGGCTCTGGTAGTTAAACGAGTCAATTGTTCAAACATTTAAGGAAAAAAAAATCAATCTTAACACAGATTCCTTTAGAATGCAGAGAGGAAAACATTTCCTAGTATATCTACAACATCAAAACATGAGAAATTAATTGCAGGAAATAGGAAATTGAACACCAATATTCTTCATAAACCCTGACACAATAGGAGCAAATATAATCCAGTAATACAGAAAGAATATAAATACAGTATTATAAAGTGGAGTTTATCTCAGGAATGCTAGTTTGATTTAACATTAGAATATCAATCAATTAACCGCATTAACTGAATAAAGAAAGGAAACTTACATGATCAACACTATAGTTGCAAACAAAACATTTGGAAGCAGGGATAGTTGGTTGTTTTTTGTTGCTGTTTTTGGGTTTTTTTTAGGAATTAGAATTATAAAATAACTACACATAAGAACATCCATACTGGTTATAAACAAAGAAATTTAATTGCAAATTTGGCATGGAAGATCAATTATTTAGAGTAATTGAGAAGTGAGTGATAAAACAAGCCGTGTGTTCATGTACTGATATTCCTCCAAATACAATCACAAATCTTTCTGTAACTCTCACTGAAGTCAAGGAAGGTACTATTTTTTAAATTAACATGGATCCAAACATATTTAATATAGGTATTTAAAAAATAAAACACAATTTTTATCTCAAATTTTTTCAATCTCAAAATTTCTATTTCAAAATATCTAACAGATAATTCTTTCTGCTTTTATCTCAAAAGCAATTGAATATGTCTCAGAGAACAATGAGCACATTCATAATGTTGTATACTTTTAAAATCCCTTTCATTAAATTCAAGCATTTGATATATTTCTTGACACAGTTTAAAATGTTCTCAAGGTAACTTTTAGGCAAAAAAAAAAAAAGAAAAAAGAAAAAAAACTGAAAAGGAACTGTAAATGAATGTGTGTCTTAGAATTTGCTGCAAATATATATATATATATATGTTATTTCCAATCTACTTATTAAATCCCTGGAAACTGAAAAATGTCATGACTCTTCAGAGAATTAACATAAGAAGAGACAATTTGTAGAAACAATTCAAAGATACTTAATGGATGCAATTTTACATATCATGTTTTTCCCTCCAAGTATAGGCTTGCCATTTTTCCTGCCCCAGATTCTCTCCTACACTTACCTGAGATATATTTTTAAAGGTTCATTAAAAAAGTGGAAATGATAAGTCTTTTAAATTTTGAAATCAATGATTATGTGACAAAGTTATATCTTGGGAAAATATTACTTTATATGGCTAAAAGAAAGAGCAGAGAATTTTCAGTTCCTATTTGTGAGGAATGATGTAGCATTGGGGTTTTTAAACTGTATCTGTGAGGTTCAAGTAAGCATTCTTCTAGAATATATATTCTTTTTTTTTTTTTTGAAGCAGGATTTTGTATGTGTTTTATACATTCGGTTTTTTGGCTGTATTTTATTTGAACAAAGAATACCTAAAGCCTGTTTTATCATGAGTAAATAACGCAACCAATCTGTGTCTTGGTTTCTACATCTGGACAAATGAATAATGATATCATTGGGTTGTTGGAATAAAATGTGACTATGCATATAAAATGTTAAACATGTTAATCCACAATAAATGTGAGCTCTCACTGTATTTTCAAATTGGAAAACCTCTTTAATACTGCATTCAAAACAGTATTAAAATCAAGAATTTAGGAAGAAGGTAAAATATCTTTTGGTATTCTGAACTTAAAGATACTTGTGTTTTGGTTGTTAAAAAAAAACACTTCAATGATTCTAAAATTTAAAAAGTTTACTTAATTAAAAAATGTATACATTCAAAAAAAAGTTTTTGACTTTCTCCCAGCTTGAGTTTTATTAAAGCAATGAATTACAGCACTCTTAAAAGAAAAAAAAAAAAAGAAGAGGAAGAAGAAGGAAAGAAAGAAAGAGAAAAATACAGCATTAGTTAAGTTTACAAGGCAAAACCCGGCAAGACAGGTTTTTATTCCTAATTCGTGGAGTCAGTATTACCAAGGAATATAGAGCACTTAATAAATCACGAGAAGTGTAAAATTAATGACTCAAAAAAAGGCTTAAATCCTCAACTCATTTAAAAAATCTGTCGTTAACATGAAAAATGCAAGTAAAGTGGATAGCTTGGAAGTGAAGAAGACCTTGTTGAATTACTTATTGACAAACAGAAGATAACAAAGTACTTGGCTCATATTGAAATGAATGTAAACAAGCAGGATGCATAACTTGCACTCCAGAGGAAATTAGAAAATCTGCTTACTCTGTTGAGTTGTATTTTAAAAGCCAAGGAAACTGGGATGATTTATTAAAATGAAACCGGGTGAAGGAGACACTAAACAAAACATTTTAAAAAGTGAAAATTAAAAAAAAATAAAAAGTGAAGATAATTATGAGGGATTAATATGGTAATCCCAAGTCAGTTGTTAGGTTTTTTATTAAATGGCATAATTTAGCAACCCGATGGTAGCTTCTCCTGATTTTCCTGCAAAATAATACAAAATTAGAAGAAGACAAAATCATGATTTCAAAAGCTAGGACTGAGGAAAAATATAACAGCAGAGTATATGAAGCATTAAAATGTACAAGATATGTAAACAAAATTTCCAGAACTTTACCCAGGCTTTACTTCATGCATGTAAACAAGCCCATTGAAAAATAGGGAAACCCTTATCCTCCCTGCTATGTCCTCATTGTCTTTCCACTAACTCAGAACCTCAAATCTAGTCCCTACCAGTGCGCTTCCCCAACAAATCACAATCAACAGACAATAAATAAATTAAACAAATCAAAACCCAGCAGGACACTCAATTCCACAGATATTACATTTGAGTTTGAGAAAAACTTATTTTCTCACCCTTTACTTCTCTATCCTCGTTGTATGAATCTAGTAGAGGAATGCTATATTATGGATGCTCAGTTCCACACACTAGGTAGGAATGACTCCTAAAATCACTGTGTTACGATTCCTCTACCTTAGTGGTTCCAAAACCTGATGGCACATCAAGATCATTGCGCGAGCTTTGAAAGAAAAACAAGATGCCAGATGATAGATGCATTCCGAAATCAGCATCTTTGGGGTTAAATCATGTGTGTTTATTGCCTGCCTTTCCTTCCTTCCTTCTGTTTTTTTTTTTTTTTTCTTCCTTCTTTTCTTTTCTAACATACCAGGGATTCAGACAGTATTGTTCTATCCCTCCATTGCATAAACACTATGCATGCATGAAACATTCTAGAAGGCCTTGTCTTCAATAACCACTTGCTCATTTCTTTCCTATACTCCCTTACTCCATAGCAACCTGATACTAATGTTAGAATAAGCAGTTAATTAGGTTCTGACAGGCTGTCTGGAGGTCAGCAATGAGGAGGGCATGGGCAGCTATCAGGAAGGTCAGAGCCCTGGCCTGGCAGCATGCCTCAAGAAGCCGGATCAAACCAGACAGGCCCAAGCTGGCAGATGGCATGACAGGAAACTCCTGACCAGATTAGGAAAAAAAAGCATGAAACCCTGCATCCCTACCCCAAGTAATGTATACTGCCTCCTAGTTAACAACTGCTGATAAGGGATAGAAACCCAAACCCCAGGGATGTGTGGAGTGTGAAAGGGGATGCAGCTCTCTCTTCCTCCCTCCCTCTCTCGTTCTCACTCACTCTCTCTCTCTTTCCCTTCCTCCCCCCACCTCATGCCTTGAGAATGTACTTTTTGCTTTATTAAACTTTCCTGTCACTTGTCCTCTGTGCTGCATATCTGTCGTTGAATTCATTCTAGTGACAAGGCCAAGAGCCTTCCGAGAGTCCCTTGGGTCTGGCTGGGTTGAGGCCCCAGGGCCCCGGCACTCCTAGTTCACTGGGCAACACTTAGATTACTGATAGATAAGTAAACACAACTATTCCAAACCAAAAATTATTATCCCTCCTGTTCTTCAGCTTTTGGACAGTTGTTTTTTCCTTTTCTTTTTTTGCTATTTTGGGAAATGTTACCAACCTTTGCCCATTTTCTTTATTGAGGCATGACTGTTAAAGAATCCTAGCCTCTTCTTAAACTTAAAGAGCTCTAGTCATTCTCTGAAAAGTCTATTATAAATCTACCAACTCTTCTGGTCTAATTGGTTTCCTTGTCTTAAGTTTCTGTACTCCCTCCTGCACCTAAAACCTACAGCAAACAGCTACTAGATGATATTTCTGATATGTTACCTTGAATCTGTCACTCTGCTATTTAAATTCTTGTAAAACTCCTCCTAATCTTGGGGTGCCTGGCTGGCTCAGTCAGTTAAGCATCCAACTCTTGTTTCTGGCTCAGGTTCATGGTCTCAGGATTCTGCTTGAGATTCTCTCTCTCCCTCTGCCCCTCCCTGCTAGTACTCTTTCTCTAATCTAATAATAATAATAATAACATAATAATAATAATACATAATAATAAAAACTCATAATCTTCAGGACAAATTTCAGCCTCTTTTTTTCATAAGATGGGAAATAAAATTCACTGCAGGATTTCTCCTATCCTAATCAACTCTAGAAATTGCAAAAGCAAGAAAGAATTATGGATCAGAAGAATGAACTACAAAGTTCTGAGAAATATTTGGAGAACCTGAACGCTGCTGTGAACTGCTGTAGGTGTCTATATAAGTTGCTGGGAAGCTACAGCCTGGGGCCAGTCTTCACTAGAAGTTTTAGAGGGAGCATGGGTGGGAGGGAAGCATTAAAGATCTGATTTGACGCCCTCTGCTATTGGTGTGGAACAATCACTGTCCCTCTGTCCCCTTTGGAGAGCCCAGTGCCAGTGAGGTCATTTCAAGTAACAAAACAACCCTATTGAGGATTTGATGAAATCAGTGTGGGCAGATCATTTGTCTTCTGGGGTTCTCTTCTCCAATTTCTCCCTCTTAATATCTCCTGCCTCCTTCAGTGGCTGGTGGATTCCAAATTAAGGAAACTGCCTCTTGCCTATTTCTAGTAGTATAAATCCCTGGGTTAGACTGTATGGTGGACTGACTGCCAGTGGAGTGTCACAGTGGTTGAGCTCTTAAACACTTTCTCTCAATTCTCTTTAGAGACATCTGGAGAATACAGACACATTGGTCATCCCTGAAACATTACTTTTAGGGGCAATAAGAAATCAGAGGTCAAAAAGACTAGATCTGGAAAAGTAAAAATGATCTAAAAGAAAGGACACTGAACAAAATATATCTGATGTAGGAAAGATGTTAGGGTTCAGAGCTGATGGCCAAAAAAGAATTCTTGGGACGTCTTTGGTGCAAAAACTTTGGTTTTATGAAAGCTCAGAGACAGGACCCATGAGCAGAAAGAGCTGCGCTGGGGTCATGAGGAGTGGCCCATTATAGACTTTCACGTTGGGAGGGGGTTAGGGATAGTGTAAGTTTCGAAGGAATTTTGGAAGCAAGGTTTCCAGAACCCTGAGGGGGCTAGCTATTGTTGGGAAAAGGTCATTTACTACTGTCTAGTAAAACCTTAGGCATGAGACCCTTCAGATGTATATCAGTGGGCCATATGCTTGAGGATGATTGCTAACATAGATCTTGGGGGGTAGAGATAAAGGAAACTTCCAAAGGAATTTTTATATGTTAAAGTAGCCTGCAAAAAAAGAAGCATGATACAGACAGATCAATAATTTGAAATAAATATTACTGATATACTTAAAGAAATAAGAGCAATATTTATAATATATGAGCAGGAAGTTATTTTTTAAAGTAGTAATGGCACATATTTGCTATGAGAAATATAATTAAGTAAATGCCACAGTATATGGGATAAATGACAGAATGAATAGCTGTGCAACAAATTAGTGGTTTCAAACTAAGCCATGTATCAAATATTCCTGCTAGAAAAAAGAAAAAAAAATGAGTGAGTTGGAAAATTTAAGATAAAAAACTTTTTTCCCTCTGATCCTAATATAGAATACAAATTCTTTTTGAACGCATAGAGAGCTTTTAAAAAATTGGGCTTTTAAAATTGAACTTTTAATAAACCACAAAAATAGTCCATATTAATTCCAAAAGGTGAATGCCACTAGAACATTTTTTTTACCAAAATGCAATCATCTTTGATATTATTAAATAAAAGAGAGCTAAATATATTCTTTGTATTTGGAATTAAATAAGATATTACTAAACTTTAAGTTGTAAAGGAAATTCTAAAATAGGTTGCATAACAGAACTAATGGGCAATGAAAATATTACAATGAAAATTTTGTGGAAAAGTGAATACAGTTCTAAGAGGGAATTTTATGGCTTTATGTGCATTTTTTTTTCAGGAAACAAAAATAATAAGCAGACCAATTTAGCAAACAAGCTTAGCATTTAACTCAGGAAATTGGAAAAGGCACAAACAAAAGGCAAGCAAGGGGAATAATAAAAATGCAAAAATCAGTGAAATAGAGAATATAAGAAAAAAGTTTTTAAAGTTTTTTTTGTTTTTTTTTTTTAAACACTCAATGAAGGGCATTGACTTTTGGCAAGATGGATCAAAGCAAAAGAGTGAAAAAATAAAAATGAACCAAATAGAGAATTAAAATTTTGAATAAGTGCTGATACAAGGAAAGTGTAAAATTATTGTGCTTTAAAAACAACTATGTGGATGAAAAGAGATATTGTATAATAAACATGCTAAATGGGTCAAGCAAAATTTATTAGTTAAGTATGAAAGAAATTTGAATAATAAGAAAAAATACCCTTGCAGGTTTTTATTATTAGGGTGTTCTAACACATTTTTAACGAATAGTCAATTGCCACATTATTTAGTTTCAGAATAAAGAAGAAAAATGTGAAAAAAAATCAACAGCCTCTTTAGCTATAAAATAAAATACTAAATCTTAAATTAAGTATTGGCAATTATTAAATGATAAGTCTTGATCAAGAAGGTTTTTCCCCCCCTAGGAAGACAAGGAAAGCTAAACCTCTGGACGTGTATGAATGTCATATAATAAATATTAAGATGCCATTCAAATAACAATGAAAACAAATTCTCTATAAATTATATGGAAATGAACTTAATCCTAAAGATACAAGCCTTATGTACAGAATTTGAAAAATTTAATAAAATATTTGGAGACATTTCATACTCTTGGATGAGAGGACTTAATATTATAAAGATATCAGTTAATCCCTCTTAGTTCTCTGATCCCTGACATTCCATATCTGTTATACAAGCAAAATACATTGACTCCATCTGTAGTAGGTCTTCAAAAAGATCCTCATGACAGGAGCAGCTAATTTCAAAATTTTTTCATCTAAATCTAAATCTAGTCATCTAAGATATAGAAACCCAGCTTGGATGAAGCATTTGTGTGTCATTCATTCTGGGGCACAATTCTTTTTAATCTGTGAAATGAAATTAACGCAAATTTCTGCCTCCCAGATTTCAACATACAATGGTGGAGAGGTTTAAGTTAACAGTATAGATATTCTGGTTTAAAAAGTGGGGGAATAGAAGGTAAAAGATTACCAGTCCAAAGCAGTTTCGAAATCCAGTTGAGTAAACTCCAGCTGGAGTTCCTTGATTAGGCTTCAAGGTATGGGAGAGGAAGAAGGCCTTCCTCTGCCCTATGGTCCTTCTAGCTGGACTTAGAATCAAATTGACATTAGACAGATTAAGAGGAGAAAATCAAATTTATAGGTATATGTATGGGGAATCCCCACAGACATGAAATTCCAAAGACAATGAAGCAACACGAAGCTTGTAAGAACTAAAGCAGGGGTAGGGTCTGAAGATACAAAGGGGAGAAAGAAGGTGAAAGGAGGTGCTTGGAAAAACAAAAGTTGCCCTATTAGGCTTGTGAGTTTCTTAGGTAAAGGGGTCTCTGTTAATACTTCTCTTCCCCGTGTAAGCACTTCTTTCCAGCATAAACTTAGGCAGTGGTGGGGGAGGCAGAGAGCTTTTCCTGCATCTGCTGGGTTTTGATTACTTTTAACTTGAAATAATTTTAATGCCAAAGTGGCATGTTTTATCTCATCCTGCAACCCTCCAAAGGGCTGGGAGTAATCATTCTTTGCTCTGTCCTCCTGGCTTCTCTCTCCTCCCTCGTTACTATTGGCTCCACCCTCTACGGCATCATTCCTTACTCATGAATAGTAACAACTGTGTGCAGAGTGTGGCAGTCCCCCCCTTATCTGTGGGGCATGCGTTTCAAGACCCCCAGTGGATGCCAGAAACCATGGATAGCACTGAAGCCCATATTACTATGTTTTTTCTTATCCATACACACGTGCGATAAAGTTTAATTTATAAATTAGATACAGTAAGAGATTAGTAACAGTAACTAATATAATAGAACTATTATAACAATATATTGTAATAAAAGTGTGAATGTGGTCCTTCTCTTTCTCCCAAAATATCTTTCTGGGCTGTTCTCACCTTTCTTGTGATGATGTGAGAAGATATAATGCCTGTGTGATGAAATGAAGTGAGGGGAATGACCAAGACATTGTTATATAGCCTTAGGGTACTGCTGGCCTTCTGACAATATGCCAGAGGGAGCATCACCTGCTTCCAGACTGCAGGTGACCACAGGTAACTGAAACTTCAGAAAGTGAAACCACAGAAAGCAGACTGAGAATTGGGGGTGGGGGGGAGGCGGGAAGTCTACCTTAGTTTTATCAACCTGCTTACTGCCCTTAGATTTGGGGGATCAAACCACCCCCCTTTACCTTGTACTCTTTCTTTCCTTTTAATTTCAAGCTGGTAGTGCTTCTACTGATAAAAATTTCACAGAATGTTTCCTTTTTTTTTTTTTTTTTTAAACTTCACCAAGTTTTAATCCATTGAACAAAAGCCACACAAACAAATCCTTTGGGGATAATTCTTTATCTTGACCTCCTGCTGAGATGGCTGAGGACAATGACCTTAAGTTTCTTAGAGGTCCTCTGGTTAGATTGAGAAAGTCTTGTGAAGAACAGCCTTAATCTCTTGAGAGAGACTTTGTGTGACTGTACACATAGGCATTAGGATCTTTCTGACTTTTTAGCAAAAGGTTGTACAGTCAACGTCTTTCTGTGTCATTTAGAGCAGCTGGCTTAATTTTAGCACTTTGCCATATGGATAGACTGAGAATTTCCTAAATCATCATATATTGATTATTTTGTGTTTAATAGTTCTTCCTTCTATTTATCTCTGTTTTTCTTATATCTTACCTTGAATAACAAAAGAAACCAGGCCATCCCTTTAACACTTTATTTGGAAATTTCCTTAGTTCAGTATTCAAATTTATCACTTGCAAGGTCTGCTTCCCACAACATAGTAGACAATTTTACTGAGCTTTGTTATCACATAACAAGGATACTCTGTCCTCTGGTTTCCGGTCCTTACTGTTTTACTTCCTTTTGAGCCTTTGTCAACTGTGTCCTCCCAGATTTTTACCAACAGTCTACCCAGTGATTTAGACTTTCTCTAAGGTGATTTAGTATTTCTTGTTCGTGTTTCTCGTGCCTTTCTGAAACTTCACTGGTAGCATGTGTAAAATATATATTCCAACTAACAGTTTGTTCAAGACAATCTAAACTAAGGTATTTTTTTATGTTCCTCAAAAATTTTTCAACCCCTACCAATTCCAAAGCCTTAGTTAAATATGCAAAATCCCCCTTTCCATATAATATAACAGAATCGTGAGAGACATGTTCCATTGTATTCACAAGTTCTGCCCAAGAGATAACATAAAGGTGTGGGACATTTGGGCTCATCTTGGAATTCTGCCTCCTCCTACTGCCAAAAGGATAATAAGGAAAACCCACAGTTTTCTACCATACTACTTTTCCTCTAGCTTTGCCGTCCAAAGCCTTCTTATAAAGTATTTATATTGTTTTTTCTTGATTTGTGAATGTTAAAAATCAGAGACTGATTTCTCATTTTACTAGAGGAAGTTTTAGCTCTCTTATCATTTCCCATATAACTTTACATATATATATATAATATATATACAATATTTATATGTATAATTTATATGTACAAATGTATATTCTGCTTATTGCAAATTGAAGTATTTAAAATTTTTTAAAAGCTATTTATTTATTTATTTATTTATTTATTTATTTATTTATAGAAAGCAACCAAGCTGAGGGGAGAGGGGGAGAGAAAATCTCAAGTAGACTCTGCACTGAGCACAGATCCTGATGCAGGGCTTGATCCCCTGACCCTGAGGTCATGACCTGAGCCGAAATCAAGAGTCAGAGGATCAACCCACTGAGTGATCCAGGCACCCAGCAAATTTAAGTATTTTAATGTAATTATATCAACATCTTCCCTACACCAGACTTTTTAAGTGCTTTACTATTTTCTTGCCCTTAATTTCCATTACTGTATTTTAATTTTTTTCCAAGTGTTTTCATGCATAAGATAATCTGTTGAATAACCATTTTTTCCAGAAGGCTCCTGCTCCAATATGGCTGATCAATCTCTATGCAAAGACCACTTTCTTTCTATATTTTCCCGATACGTTACTTTTTCTTCCTGGGTTACATGTTTTCACTGCTTTGTCTTGCTGGAGCATGTTCTAAGAAGTTACAAATGGGAAATAAATATTCCTAGTCTTCACATTTATGAAGATGCCTTAATTATATCCTCAAAAGTCACTTAAAATTTTTCTAGGTGTAGAAATTTAGAATAAAAATCATGACCCCTCAGAACTGTGGAAGTTTTATTTTGTTGTCTTCTAATATCTAGTGTTATTATTGCCCAATCTGATGATATTGATCCTTGTTTTATCGTAGTTGACCTATTTGTTTCTCTCTGGAAGTTTTTTGTGTCCATTCTTTATCTCTGGGGTTCCCGTCTTCTCGTCTTTTTTGTTATTTCTTATTGTGCCAAGCACTCTATGGAACTGTTAGTTATCTCTGCTATAATGCAGGTGGAGAAAGTTTTTAGATGGACTAGGCTTTTAGTATCAAATAGCTTACATTAAAAAAATCTTAATTAAGCACTTAGTGCTGTATTCAAGCACCAGAAACTTAAATGGAAGCAAATGAGTAGATTCATGAAATAAAAACCTAGAAAGTAAAAGTGCCTAGAATCTTCCAATTATAAGGACACCATTTAAGGGTTCATTTATTGGAACAGAACTGAAACAAAAAGTCACACCTTAATCCAGATTGCGAAGAAAAATATATTGCATTTAATAAAGAAGAAATTAATAAGTCTTGACAAATTTTTTGAGTTCCTGAAAAAGTTAAATGTGTGGAAAATGGATGAAATTCATAAATACTAGAGAAATATAATGAAGCAGTAAGTGGGGTTGATTTATTAGGAAAGATTAGAAAATCTAAATATACATGGCGTGGCTAAGAAATAGCTAAGGGGATTCTGTTAAGTGTGCTGAGTTGCAGCTGCACTGATTTAGGAATTGTAAGAAAGAAGAGGAATTGCTTGGGTATGTAACAAAGAATTATAATTATCTTTAATGGAATTGAATAAAATATTTATATAAGACTTAATTTGTGATACAGTACATTTCAGGATTTGTGACCATTACAGAATTTTAAATGATGATTACTTCATTAATAAAGTGTTAGTATCCATCTCAATTTCTTAAGCTCTTTCAGGTAAACATGATAAAAATGACTATCATGAGGGGTGCCTGGGTGGCACAGCGGTTAAGCATCTGCCTTCGGCTCAGGGTGTGATCCCGGTGTTATGGGATCGAGTCCCACGTCAGGCTCCTCTGCTGTGAGCCTGCTTCTTCCTCTCCCACTCCCCCTGCTTGTGTTCCCTTTCTTGCTGGCTGTCTCTATCTCTGTCGAATAAATAAATAAAATCTTTTAAAAAAAATGACTATCATGAAAGCATGCCTTTTATTCTTTCCAACTTCCAAGTTGGTTAAGTTGACAGACTTAATTTTGGCTCAGGTCATGATTTCAAGGTCCTGAGATCTGGCCCTGAGTTGGGCTCTGGGCTGAGCATGGAGCCTACTTGGGATTCTCTCTCTCTCTCTCCCTCTGCCCCTCCCCCTGCCCACAGGCACTCTCTCTCTCTCTCAATTAATTAATTAATACATTTTTTTTTTAAAAGAATGCAGTTTCTGGAAATTATTGCAGTAGCATTAATATCTACCTCAAAAAGTTAAATTTAGTGGTTCTTAGCAAGCCCATAAAGTCATGAAAATAGCTTAGGCCAATACAACATAAAAATGATAAAATCCACACAAAATGTGTCAAGTCCCAAAAGACAAAATAATTTTCGCTTTCTTGTGTGAACCACTCACAGCACTAAGGTTTCTTTATAAGAATTGTATATTCTTTCCATTTTGTGTAACAAGTACAGGTTAAGTGAACAACCGGCTACTTGTGAAGTATAGGTGGAGTCTGGCTCAGTTCATAAACTTGAGAATAAAACTGGATCTCCCTTCAAGACACAGATGACTCATTGCGTCTGCAAATACACATTGAATGTCTACTGTGTGTCATGAACTGGTCTGGGCCCTCTAGTGGGGAGACAGAAAATGAGTCTCTGGGCAAGTGGAAGGCTTGTAGATGGCAGTATTCTGAAGGAAACAAAATAGGATGATGTGACAGCAGCTTGGGAGAGAAGGGGCTTTAGACTTTAAAGTTTAGAGGGTTTAAGAAAGGGCTCTGCATTCACAAGAAAGAACCTAAATCTGAACCTATTCTCAGTCTTGTCCAATCTCTCAAGAACACATTCCAATGCAGATTTGACAACATGTCGTGATATATTTTCTGATAGTGTTTAAATTAGTTTATAAACAACTCATAATTTTTCTATAGTTAATAAGGTGATTCTTAATTAAGAGACCTGATTTAAGTTCGAATACTGACTGTGTAATATCTATTATATCAGACTCATCTTATGGTGAGAAAACTGAGACTTGGTTTAAAAATTTGATTAGAGCCATCTAACTAACATGTGGTTCAGCTGCTCTCTGAACCCACGTCAGTCTGTCCATAATGCTTCTGTCCTATCTGTGGGAGTTCTATCTTATTTTACTTTTCAGCATGAAATACAGCATTGGATTTTAGTTTGAACTTGGCTGTCATTTCCACTGGATTTAGAGTCCCTTGGGAAAAAACAAACTCTCCAAAGATATAGGTAATATTTAGGAACAGATTTTGAATTCAAAAGTGGCATTTTTTTAAGTGATGTTGAAACATCTGTATGAGTATTTTAATTACAGTCTAAGAATACATTAATACACAGGAAATTGAGTTATAAAGTTTATATACATTTTGATTTTTTAAAATGACTCTAGGAGAAGAAAATGAGCTAGAATCTGCTTTTAAAAGAGTTTAAAAAACATATGGAAATGAGATTTACTGATAGAATTGAACAGGTTGGCAGGATTTGTGACTTGCGTTAAATCATGGGAAAAACAAGCCTTCATGAGTTTTGCACTGGACACCTAGAAGCCAAGAAAAAGGATGAGAGCACTGTTGACTTGGAAGATAGGAAATCATAAAAGCCAAAGCAAGTATGTGTCCCAAAAGGTGATATCATCATTATTAGGGCAATTTTTTATTATCTATGTACCCTTGGGCCAAAGTATTTTACTGACTTTTTGTATAAGATTAAGTCTATTGGAAATTAACCTTCTAATCATTCAGTTTTGTTCTAAAGCTAGAAATAAAAGACAGATGATAGATAAGTAGCTATAACTACATGTGTAGTAACTATATGTCAAATATGTAATTGCTTTTCTGCTAATTAATTTTACTAATTACATATATG
Source organism: Ailuropoda melanoleuca (assembly GCF_002007445.2). NCBI lineage: Eukaryota > Metazoa > Chordata > Mammalia > Carnivora > Ursidae > Ailuropoda > Ailuropoda melanoleuca. The sequence continues at coordinate 101,190,324 of NC_048224.1, forward strand.
CAACAAGTGATTATTAAATACAAATGTTAATTTACTCTAAATGAGTAAACCATTATTATCATTTGTGTTAATTGACATTATGCTAATTGGTATTCAATGTAATGATGATGTCAAATTTAATAGCTTTATTAATTAGTATCTAAAAACACTTTTGATAATTTAAGATGCACTTGTCAAAAACACTCATTCTCTGCTTCTAAGAAATGGGTTGGCAAGTTCACGAGGAAAAACTAATTTTTTCAGAAATGAAATGCTTGAATTTACATAAAAATATTTACCCGTGAGTTGCTCCTTAGAGTACTCCAGATCAATTAAGAGAAAATGTATTTGACAGAAAATATTTATGATGAGGCATTAGCCTAGTAGTACCAATACGTGGGCTTCACACAAGCTGTACATGGATGTGAAAGGAATATGTGTGTGTTCTTCCAGAGCACATTACACCTTCTATACTATGCTAGAGTTCTGCACAATTGTTTAAACAATGGAAGTTTATGATGATGATATAAGGAATTTGGAAAGGACAGAACATATCTTGAAAAATTATAAAATATAAGTAGGACTAATGAAAATGATAAATACACAAAATTTGAGGAAATACATTTCAGCACTGTTTGCACTGAAGTTCAAATTAATTTAAAAAATCCTTTAAAAATAACTCTTTTATGCTATCAATTAATTAATTCCTCCAAGAATTCCTCCTTTCTCCTCTAACTACCCTGTGGAGGAAGGTAGGTTTCTGAAGTTTCTCTTTCTTCATAAATAACTTCATCTCATTCTCAGAACAGAGAAACTATTCCCAGTTGTTTTTTCTGTTTTCTTAACTGTCCGTGGACAAAATGCTTATCCTGCCTGGAACCTCTTCAGGTGAGGATGGTTTTTTACCCAGCAATAGGGAAACCTATCAGTTTCTTCTTGTTTTGCATCCTTTCCCATAGAGCCCATTGTCCATCAGTACAAATAAATATACAATGTTAAATAAATTGTTATAAATAACAATACTAAAAATAAAATCAGCCAGCATTAACCGAGTATGGCATGTGCCAGCTGTATTTATTGTCCCTTCCAACTTGACTTACCTTGGCCAATGGAAAGTAAAGCTACAAAGAATGCCATATCCTAGTAAAAGCTTTTCTGAGGTATGACAAATTTCTAGCCCAGGCTCTAGACCTTCTGCTTTGGAGAACATGTCTCCAATAGTAGTCATTTCTTCACTCTGGATTCTGGACAGAAAAACTGTCTGGAAGAGACCTGAAGCCAACCACAGCCTAGAATCAAGCTCCATGGAGCTTGGCCAGGATGAACAGATCCAAGCGGAGTAGGGTCCTAGGCATCCTGCAGGTCCATGACAGCTGTTTATTATTTTAAGCCCCTGAGAGTTGAAGTTGTTTTTTACTGGAGCAAGGTTGATTATAATCACCAGATACTATGTTATCCACATTTCACAGTTGAAGAAACTAACAATTAAGGAAAGTAGATAATTTATCAAAGTTACAAAGCTATTAAATGCTAAGATTTAAATCCAGAACCTGATTCCTTAGCTTCTTTGAGCTACTGTCCTCTGACATATACAACCAACTGCCTGCTGGAGTCAGAAGGCCCCTGATATTCTCCATAATTTTGGATTTAACACAGGGATCCACATTTAGGCTGCTGAATACTTCAAGAGAAAATTAACAAATTCTTCAGATAGGTCATTTTCCATATTCATAGTTTCTAATTTATTTTGTGCCTTCAATTTTGATGCTCTTATGTTTCTGTGCTTCTCATTAACTGCCATTCCCCAAAGAAGTTTTCCCTAATATTTAACAGATTCTTCTTTAGTTTTTTTATCTCACCAGTATCACCATATACTTTCAGTGTTTCATCGCATGTAATATCTCTTCATTATTTGGTACTACTGACCGCTGCTCCCTTAGTATAATTCTGGTCTCCATTGGCTTTCATGAAAGCATTCTAGTTTGATTCCCATGGTTTCCTGAATGTTCAACTCTTCATCGGGTTTTTTCTTTTCATATGAATGTTGCTTTTGATCAAGTCCAGGCTAAGCTGCACCAACAGAGAAACCCAAATACATAGGCTCAACAAGCTGGAAGTTTGTTTCTTCCTCATAGAATGGTCTAGAGGTTGGTGGTCTAGGGTGGTCTAGGATGGATAGGCAGGTCTTCCCAAAGGATATTCAACTCCTCAGTTTTATATTCTTATTTTACTATATCCCACAGATGTTTCTTGTCTGAATTATTAATAATTATTTCTATATTCCAGCTAGTGGGAAGGAATAAAGAGAGAGTGTAAAAGAGCAAGCAAATTTCTTTTTAATCAACTAATGTGGAAATTACACGTATCTTTTCTACTTACGTTCCACTGGTCATAATTTAATCATGTCTATACCTAGCTGCAAAGGAGATTAAAAAATTTAGTTTTAAATATGAATAGATAACTGCTTTGTTGAAACTTGTTTTAAAGAGGAGAATGCGTATTGCAGGATAGTTGGCAATGTCCACCAGAGCTGGTCTTAAAATTTCACATTTGTCCATTTATGACCTTACTTTCCATGTCTTTCTGTGTGACCTCATCCACATTTATGACTTCTATAACTCATAAAAGAAGTAATATAACATCCTCCACATCTAGTTCTAATCTCTTTTATGATTTCCATAAGCTAATACATAGGGATTTGTTCCTTTCAGCATGCCCAAAACTGAGTTGAGGAGTGCTAAAACTAGGGTAAAATCATGGGAGATTTTTTAGCCTCTACTCAGATGATCGCCAAAAACATACTATTTTTGAAATTTACCCCCTCAGAATACAATACTGTCAACCATATCTGATTTTGAAAAATAAAAAACAAATTGCAAATGATCCGGTTCATATTACAGAAAGAGAATTTTGTGATCAGTTTATTTTTTTATTTATTATTTCTTTTTGTGATCAGTTTAAGTAAGTAATTCCTGTTATGCCAGAGCCAGAGAAATTAGCTACCTAGTTATGGCAGTTTGGATGAGAAATAACGAGGGTGTGAAATTATCATTGCATCAGTGGGGAATGGGTAAGCAGTGAAAACATCAGGAGTAAACAAGGATAACTTCAAAGATCTTGATGAGAGATTCAGTCACACTGAGAAAAAAGGGGCCACAATGACTCACTGGTTTCTAAGTCAGGATATTGAACACTGTGGATGGGGTGAAGTTTGGGGAATAGAATATATTAGTTTGTTACCCTTAGTAGGAGTCCCCTTTGGTCCTTGCTATACCTGTTATTGGCTTGACTTAAAAAGAAAAGTCTGATGGGTTACAACAATATTAAATATAATTCTGAAGACAGTAATACCTCACGAAGTAGGTGATAGAATACCTCAACTTTCTTTCCAGGAAATATATTTTGAAATGTCTTCTTTGAAAACAATATTTTACAAATCTTCCTAAATTTCTTTAAATTGTCATACTCCCCAAAATCCATATTATCCCCGGTGGTGGTGAGGATGTGGAATGTTACCATGAGAAGAATAATATTCTGCTTGCTACCACTGATGCCTAATTAGAATATTTGTCTTTATATGCTTTCTTCCGTCCTTCCAGGTATATGTCTTTCAAGCATATGATCATCATTGAAGTCCCCAGACTACAGCAGATAAATATGAAAATAATTTCTTGGGATGCCTGGGTGGCTCAGTAGATTAGGCGTCGTCAGAGGCTTGGTTTCGCCTCAGGTCATGATCTCATAGGTTGTAAGATCCAGTCCTGCGTCAGACTCCGAAACAGGGAGTTTGCTTGAAGATTCTCTCCCTCTGCCCCTCCTCCCACTCATGTCCTCTCTCTCTCTCAACTAAATAAATCTTTTTTTTAAAAAGAAAGTGATTTCTTATTAATTTATTTATTTTAGATTCCACACATAATTGAGATTACTTTTAAAGTCACTAAGAGAGTAGATCTTAAAAGTTCTCATCACAAGAAAAAAAAATTGTAATTACGTGTGGTGAGAGATGCTGACTGGACATATTGTGCTGATCGTTTCACAATACATACATATATTGAATCATTATGTTGTACATCTGAAATTAATATAATGTTATGTCAATTATATCTCAATAATTTTTTAAAAATACGCAAATGAGATAGATTCCATATATAAAGCCCAATGTTCTTTTTAAAAAATGACTTTAGAGAGGATTTTGAAGAAAACTTAATGTTACTGAAGTTGTATTGCTGCTAGGAGTGCTTGTGTGCCCAGATGGAAGAGTCTTTTTGTCCTCTGTGGTCCCAAGAGACTTGCAAAGGTCAAGCCCCATCACCTCCCAGCACTAGGTGATTTATGAATCAGTCCCTCACATGACAGTCATAGAATTCAGGGGTTAGATTTGTGGACAAACTCTCTGTGGACACAGAGATTTAGTTTTATCACTGGAGTGTACTGAAAAAGGGAAGACTTAAGAAATTTCACACATCTATTCAAGCTTCTGAGGGATTACTAATTATGGGACCTGTCAGCTCTCAGACACAAGCTGATCAGAAGCACAGTCCTCAGGCAGCAGCTGGGATAGAAGTCAGACAAACCCTTTCCAGGAAGAAACTGGGAGCCTTGTGCTTTTGCCTGCTCCCTCTGCACTGAAACTGGGGGAACAGCCATGAAAAATGCTTGTATGCCTGTTTAGAAACTGCTTCTTTATTTGATGCAGTCCTGGGGGATTCTCAAAAGAAGAGCCCTTTTGGCTTTCAGAGCTAGGTGATTTGGAAGCACGTCCATCAGTGGAAGTTGTGAAAGTTGGGGCTTTAGATGTATGAACAAACTCTTCCTGGTGAGGAGCTGGAGACTTGGTGTTATTGTTGGCACAAACCAGGGGGAGGTGTCCACATGCTTTTTCAGGCTCCCAGGAGGTTCCCAGTTAGCTCCTAGTTGCAAGCTGATTAGAAGCCTAAGTCTTGGTCAGCACCTGAGAAAAGTATGCAGTCCAATCTCTTCTGGAGAAACTGGTCGCTAACATCTTTGCTTTATGCTGAGCCTAGAGGATGGCCAATGGGAAGTGCTTGCTGCCTGCTTTGTTTAATGTGGTCCTGGGGCTTGTCTGTCTGAGCTAGCGATTTGGGAGCCAGTCTCTCAGATGTCAGGCGTACAAGTTGTGGCGCTAGCTCTGTGGTGCAAAACCTTCACTCTTCAAGGAGAAAGTGGGAGTTGGGAGTTCCGTTTCATTTGGAAGGAGCTGTGCTGGGAATGTTGTTTGTGGCGTGTGTATGTCTCAGCTTTCCCTACCCATTTCAATGCAGTTATTTTCTCAGTTGCCTGATGCCTTCCTTCAGAAGGATTTTTTAAAAAATTCAAGTAGTTTGTGTAGTTTTTCTTAGCACTTATTCTGTTTGGTGTCTCTGAGCTTCCTGAATCTGTGGTTTAGTGTCTGACGTTAATTTGGGGAAATTATCAGTCTTTTTTTTTTTTTTTTTTTTTTTTTAGAAATGGAGAGTCCACACACGTGAGTGGGGCATGGGGGCAGGGGGAGAGGGAGAGAGAGAATCTATAGCAGGTTCCATGCCTAGCATGAAGCCTGATGTAGGACTCAATCTCACGACACTGAGATCTTGATCTGAGCCAAAATCAAGAGTCGGACCCTTAACTGACTGAGCCAACCAGGTGCCCTTCAATTTTTGTTTTAAATATTTCTTCTGTTCCTTTATCTATTTCCCTTCCTCTGGTATTCCCATTATGCACATGTTATGTATTTTGTATTTGTCCCACAGCCTTGGATATTCTATTTTGGTTTCTTTTATCCAGTCTTTGTTCTCTTTGCTTTTCAGTTTTGGTGTTTTTTTATTGAACTATCCTCAAGCTCAGATTTTTTTTTTTTAACTCAGTCTTGTCCAATCAAAGGCAATCAAAGGCATTCCTTACTTGTGTGACAGTGGTTTTAATCTATATAATTTTTTTTGGTTTTTCCTTAGGATTTCCATCTGATTATATTGCCATCCATTCCTCCATGCTGTCTACTTTACGTACTATAGCTCTTAGCGTAGTAACCAGATAGATTTTAAATTTCTGGTCTGATAATTCCAACATCTCTGTCCTGTCTTGTTATGATGCTTGCTCTGTCTTTTTTAATTGTTTGATGCCCTTTTCATCCACCTGGAGTTTTTAACTCTCAGACCCATCCACATGGAACCTCCAGCAATTCATCAACTACAGTTCAGGTTTTCCGACACCGGTACTGGTTCCTGCAGTGATTTATGCTTGTAGTTTCTGTCCCCAGGAAACCATGACTCCCTGTATTTACCTGTTTGTCTCTCTAATCTTGGGCACAGTAGTTTTCCCTGTGTCTTCATCTCTTCTATGGAGCTAAGGAGGGTTGTTGATTTTTTCAGTCAGTTCAACTTTTTACTTGCTGTTCAGACAGACTGGCAGCTTTCAAGCTCCTTACATGTGGAACTAGGAACTGAAATCCACCTAAAAACTTGCAAAGTTATTAATATGCTACGTAACTTACAGTAAAAGTCTTGTTCTTCAATTTTGTTAGTCATTGATCTTGCCATTTTCTTTGTGCATTAGGCAAAACTTTACACATATTTAACCATGTTTTAGATTAAAATTTAGATTTATCAGAAAAAGAAGAAGAAGAAAACACCAAATTTTTAAACACTGTGCTGGTTAACATTGAGTAGCACTAAATAAATCAAGTGCCCAAATCTACTTGCTTTTGTGAAGAGAATTAAGGACATCATAGAATGATTAAATATTTGACCGTTTACCGTTTAGATATGACTATTATTTATCATTTTTATTTTAAAAAGATACGTAACATTTTAATGCAAATATAGGACCTACATAGGTATGGTGGGAAATGCTATTTAATTTGTCTTGCCTGGGTAATTTTGCTTCTTATTTCTTCCTCCTTCCCTTAAATGCAGGAAGACATATGGATTCAAGTAAAATAGTTTCTTAAACTCCTAAATCGAATTGGAAAATATTTAATTTATACAATTTTATTCTTAATAAACTGCTGGAGGTATACATGTTGGTATGTCCCCAAGACTTTTATAATTTGTTGGTATTCCTGCAAACTTATTAAAACAAACATTGAGAGAGATAAATGAAAGCAGAAATCATGTGGATGTTTCTTTAAAACAACATATAAAAAATAAATAAAACAACATATTTTATAATTTTTACCTGCCATACATATTGTGCCACAATATCGTATATATGATATGCGCATTAGTTTTTAGTTACCAGACATTTCAACTCTCAGTCCACTTATCATAAGGTTGAACTGAGTCAAAATTCCATGCTAGACCTTTATTAGTTTCCCCATGGCTTTCAAAGATCAAGACAAGTTTTGTATTTTACCTAAGGATTCAATATTAACCTTTATGCCACATAAAGCTGCAGGCCTGTTGAGTATCTGTGGCTGACAGTCACAAAGGCTAATGATTGGTGAACTGATGCTTTGCAGGCACAGTTTCCTAGGAGTCATGGCATTCTCAGACTAATATTAAAAAGGTAAAATTGCATTTTGTTATGCCTAATGAAAAAAAAAGGGTCTTTGTACATTTTGTAGTTGACCTTGCTTCCATGGAGATTCACAAGTGTTCCACTCTGTATTGTGAGGGGAAAAAAAGATATAAGTACATTGATTTTTCACACTCTGTAGTATAGGATGTAGTGTTTCCTGGTTTGTGCCATTAAGTATGTATTTTATTAGTTTATAATGTACTCAAATAATTCATCTGTAATTGAAAATTAATTACTTAATAATATGTCCCATGACTATTACATCTGGATTTTATTCCACATCATAAAAGGGATTTGAGGAATTTTTTTATGGGTTAAAAATTTACCAAAGTCTGTAAATATTTCTTTCTTAACCTGACAGAATTTTGTCCTTATCCAAAATCCATTTTAGGGTCTCAGCATGACTCTCTATGGAAATTAGAGTGGTTTTTTTCCATTTTTTAATTTGCACAACTTTATTGTTAGCATCACTCTCATTGAAGCTATTTTTGATGGAGAAGCTAGCATTCTGTCTATATTTAATGTTTCCATATTGTATTATAGAAGGCTAAGTGATGGAGGAAAAAATACCTGGAAGGTTGAGAAAAAAACTTCTGTCTCCATTTCCTGGAATACCAGAGAAAATAAAATAAAGTGAAATAAAATGTTTTAACTTTCCTCATGGAGCTAAAAATTGCCACATTGAACCCATTTTCAACTTTTGGCAAATGGTCTCTAATTTTACAAAAGGAAACAGAAAATAACATGTATGGTGTAGTTTGCCCACATGCTATTAGGTATTTACTAAGCATTTGGATATATCCATTCAAACTAGTCTTCAGGTGGCACCTGAGTGGCTCACCAGGGGAGCATGCTTCTCCCCCTCCCTCTGCCCCCTCACCCCCTGCTTGTGCCCATTCTCTCTCTCTCAAATAAATAAAATCTTTTAAAAAACAAAAACAAAATAGATCTTTATACATATAAATCTAAAAAATTGCCAAGGATAGTAGATAAATGAACAGCAAATGACAAAAGGCAGACCATATTCTTTCCCCTTTTGTTAACTGTGTCTGGTGTGTACACATGGAGAGGGCATTGAAGTCCCAGAGATCCCTGACTCCAAAGCTGTCAAGGCCACTAGGCTATGTGGCCTTCAATAGATTTCTTAAGATTTCTGAGGTTCAGTATTCTCATTGCTAAGATGGAGATAATATCTTCCTTTTAAGGCCACTGATTTAATAAGCTAGCATAGGTAAAGCTCTTGGAAAAGTGGTAGGCATTTGGTAAGTGTTAAATTAGTGATGATTAATAGTGACAATCATAAAATATTGATTTCAGCCAAAGTCTTGAGTCTCAATCGGAAATTTCCTACAATGTTCCTAGAAAGTGTATGAATGAATACATATAAAATGTGCAGATAAAAACAAAACGGATGAAAGACATTTGAGAATGTAAATCTTAAAGACATACCTGTTCATTTAAAAAAAAAAAACTTGCCTTTACGTGATTATTTTATGTTAAGATAGGTGATATAACAGCAAGTTCACAGCTGTTGGTCCCAAGGTTTCCTGATATGAATGAATGATTATTCATTCCAGTTTTCACTAAATGATATTATCTAGACAACCTTAAAAAATACTACTTACAGCTACCCTTTTGATTTTGTATACAGTTAAATGTTAGCCCATCTATTTCCTATGCATAATAGTAATAAACACGATTAATTCCATTTTGTTATGTTAGACTACCTTCTTTATACAATCCCAACAGCTTTGAGGAAAGTGCTGTTTCATTAGCAGTTTTGCATATGATAATGGTAATGCAGAGAGAGCTTAAGGAAGCTGTGCAGAGCCATACAGTGGGAAAGTGACAAGGCTCGAATTTGAACCAAGGCTTTTGTCTCTGAAGCTCTAGCTCTTACCCTCACACCACATCAATTGAAGGGCATAAATGAGATTAAAATGAGCCAGTTGTACAGTATTGTGTGTTACTTAATTTTTTTAAACTTAGGCTAAACAAAATGAAATGTTTCTAGAAGAAACAATTGGTTATATTTTAACTGTAATGCTTTTATATAATAGGGACTATCGCTTCTCAAAGTTCATTTTAGAAGGTTAAATGATATTTTCTCGAAAAAGTGATTCGTTTTTAAATAACAAGGTTTACATTATATCTAAATAATTGAATTGTCAATTAGTCAATATCCTCTAAGCATACTATCTCTATTGTTATAATTTTGAAAATGTGCGGTGGTATAACTGTGCCTTTTTAATGTATTTTTTGTTCACTTGCCAAATTTTCTTTATGAAATTAGAGAGTGGCATGAACCCTGAATGACATTTGGCCAAGATAACATCTAACACTTTGTGCCAATTAGTTACATCAAACCTGCATTACCTTTAAATAATTTAATTGCTAATTTGTCAATATTCCTATAATGTAATATCTGTATATTTACATTGGAAATATGTGATGGGGCTTGATACATATGGCTTGACAATTCTCACACTACCTATCTTAAGATTAATTTATTTTTTGTTATTTGACACTTTCTTATAAAATTGGAGCAGGGTATGTGCCATAGAAAGGCACTTGGATAGGGTAATACCAGTGACCTTATGAAAAGTAATTATCTCAAAGCCTGATCTACTTTCCTGCCTCTACTAAGTCCCTTTTTTTGAAAGATTTTATTTATTTATTTTACAGGGAGAGAGAACACAAGCAGGGGGAGCAGGAGAGGGAGAAGCAGACTGCCCACTCAGCAGGGAGCTCAATACAGGGCCAATCCTGGTGCCAGGATCATGACCTGAGCTGCAGGCAGATGCTTAACCGACTAAGCCACCCAGGCGCCCCCTGCGTCTCTTTTTTATTGACCATAAGGTATCACTGTTTTTTCGTGTTATAATGCTTGACAGTATTTATTATAATTGCCTATTTATTACACGTCATCACAATGGTCACTCACCAGCCCTTATCTTATTTACCCTATTGTCTAACACCAATCAAATATCGACAGACTATGTGTTTATGGGGTTAGGTATAAATTCCCTTACTATGTATTTGCCTGTATGTCCATAACTAGCTGTCATTACTTCGTTCCTTAATAAAACTTACTGAGAGCATAAGATGCATTAAGCCTCGTTAAAGGCTCTGGGAAGCAAAAAACAAAATTAAACACTGGTTCTTCGTCCTGAACATTCAGTCATATATACTAGAAGCAGTGAAGACTACACTAAGATTAAAATATGAGAAAAGTTACAAATCTGCTTTCTCAGCTCATTGAAGATTTCCAATGGTCTGGAGACGGGCTAGGTGTGAGAAGTTTGGCTGTGATGTGTATGTTCACTATCTATGATTTTGATGACTCTTTTATACGTGTATGCGTATGACAAAATTTACTAAATCGTACCCTTAAAAATGCTCATTATAAACCTACTATGCAAACTGTCAGTCCTTCAAGTTAATCTAACTTGTATAAGGCAACACAGAACGTATAGATAACAATTGCAAATTAACTACAGTTAGGTAGAAAGAGAGCACTGTTGGCTGAGATTGTCAGAGACAATTCTGTGAGGACACTGGAAGCTGCAGTCTCTCCTGAAGGATGGCTTGGGTGCAGAGAGATGAACAGTGTATGTAAACATATGCAACTGTGATTCTCAATCTTTAGTGAACATGAAAACCACTTGGGAAGCTTGTTAACAATTCTTCTATCTGTGGTGCACATTTAGACAATCCTATTTAGATGTGAGACAGGCCTATGGTTTTGCAGGAAAAACAAAAGAAAACAACAATATTTCAATCCCTGATTATCCTAAGAGAGCTGATCCTTGGACCACAGGCTGTAATCGGGGAGGGATTCTCAAGCCCAGCTTGGGTTGAACTAAATATGTAAGAGTCAGAAATGATTCACTTGTAACTTCTAAGTATCTCCATGTATAAAACTTCAAGGACAATGTAGTGATTGAAGTGTGATTTTGAATTTTAAAATTTGTTTGGGCACTAAACAGTATCTATCTGATCTCAACATTTTCAACTGTAATACTATATGAGAGTGTCAAAAGTAATTATTAATTTTAATTATGAATTACCAGTGAATGTTTTTAAGACTTTATTAAATACTAAACTTTGCTCTTTAAAAAGGTTATTTTTTTTTCTAGAACAGAAAAAATCTTCCACCTTTCTTGTTCTATGAACGAGATGCAAATGCTTGGAAAACATGTTTTCTAATCAGATTTTTGTAAAGAGATATCCTCCACTGCTCAACTTTACTGGGCAGTTCAAAGTCAATTTGTATTGTAATCCCTTCTAAAGAAAAATAAAGTACCAATCACATCTGGCTTAAGAAAGTAAACAAATGAATTTCATTTTATTTTGGGTTGGCTTTTTTTTCCTCAAAAAATACTGATTTATGCGACTGTCAGGTCTGAATGCATGTAACACAACTTTCTCAGATTGAATCCAATTGATTTTCTATAACAATGTCAAGCATTCAGTACATCACAGGAGCATTAAGACTGTAATAAATAATCCTTTCAAAAAGAAAGTGACTCTTTTCTCCTTAAACACATAAGTAAACATTGATTTTGCTCTTTCTATCTATAGAAGCTAAGGTGTTTTGAGTCTTCAGTTTTAGAATGCCCTAATCCCTAACCCATTTCTCTCATGAAACATTGTTTTCCTTATGACCCTCTTTTCAGCGTTGCCTCAGAAAATTGTTAGAACTGATTTCAGTCTGAGTTAAGGCCCAAGGATTTGCATTCAAAAAAAGGAAAACAAAATATTGCCACTTCACATGATCCTGACAGAGTTGATTCCGTTGAACTGGCTGTCATTCTGCTTTGTAAGAGTAGGAGACATAGGGTGCATCGTGCCAGCCGGGAATCAACGTTGATTGTACTTAGGAAGGGGCTGGAAGAGTAGCTTCGAAATGGTATTCCTCCTGAAAAGGAAAGCCAAAGAATTCCACACCTATACCCCTGAAGCATACTTTTTGTGAGTTTTGCTGTATTTCAAATATTACTTGAGTAACAATCTCTTTTATTGTTCATACTGATCATTTACTACTACTTACTTGAGTAAATAAGTAAAGCATTATGATTAGTCTATATGTTTGCTTTATAAGAGGTCTGTACTAAGTGCATTATTTTTTGCAGTAATTTCTTATTAATTTTCAGTGCCTTTTACATACAATTTGCCANGGAGCCTGATGTGGGGCTCGATCCCATAAAGCCAGGATCACGCCCTGAGCCGAAGGCAGACGCTTAACCGCTGTGCCACCCAGGCGCCCCGAGTAACAATCTTTCTTTTATTGTTCATACTGATCATTTACTACTACTTACTTGAGTAAATAAGTAAAGCATTATGATTAGTCTATATGTTTGCTTTATAAGAGGTCTGTACTAAGTGCATTATTTTTTGCAGTAATTTCTTATTAATTTTCAGTGCCTTTTACATACAATTTGCCAGACTAAATTTAAGCTGTGTAGGTACCATTTGCATGGTTTTAAAAAGCATTTTTTCAAATGTTTGTGAAAAGATAACCTCATATGAATGTTTTAGAACATTAAAAAATCACTAGATATTAAATGCAGAAGCTCAGCTAGCGGAAGGAAAGCAGATCTGGGAAAGTGAAGTGAAATTCGGGAAGAAAGAGGATCACTTCATGCCCGTATCTTGAGGATTAGTGTGATGTGATAAACACGTTAGGTTCTACTGCTATAAAGTTATAAGTGTTGTTACCAATAATGATTAGTAACACTTTTGAGTGGTTACCATGAGACATGAACCTTCTTAATGCTTTAAAATATTATCTTCTTTCTCTCACAAGAATCCTGTCAAGAAATACTGCTGTTATACACATTTTACAGGTAAGGAAATTGAGAAATAAAGATGCTAGATGACTTGGCCAAAAAAATAAGGGGGAAATAGGACTTAATCTTGGAGTCTGACTCTCAGGCCACAGCTGTAATCATGAAAAGTGTCTTTACTTCCCATGCACATGATTAGATGGGTATACATGTAGCGCAAATTGGTGATGCCTGTTTTTTTACTTAGTTAATATATCTAACCCATTATTTTGTTTCCCTTTCTTTGTTACCACTTTTTTAAAGATTTATTTATTTATTTTAGAGAGAGAGAGAACAGCATCACTTAGGTTACAGAGAATTTCCACATGTGCTGTTTTAATACAACTGACAATTCGTATGAGGTCCCATAATTAATAAATGACATTCAGAACCAACTGGACAAAATCTCCTGGATTGTTCAATTGGTCTGGAGACTGGGGTCAATATTTCAGAGATACCATTTTGCTGGTAGGAGTAATCATTGGTCTTTGTTTTTCTCTCTGTCTTTGTTGATGCTATGTTGCCTTGTGTCTTCCAACATCTCTCCGGAGCCATACTGTGGACCCCGTGACTGATCCCTGGGTGTACTCTAACTGCCATTCCCTCATGCTATCCCTTCTTAGCTGGAAGCAGCCAGAGCCGTCATCATCTCATCCCCTAACCGCAGCTAGGTTTACTCTTTCAGGGGGAGGAATGAGTAAGGGCTAGGTGGGGCTAGGTAGGGAGAGATAGATAGGGGGCTCTGTGATCAGGCTCACAGAAATCCCAAAAAGTGGAGGTGTAGGGAAACGAGAGGTAAGGGGACAAATCGGACCACCCTACCGTAGGTGTGTGGGGTGTGTCGGACCACCCTACCCTAGGCACCACCCTGACCTAGGCTTGTGGGGTGAATGTCTTTTTATGATAATCACTTGTGACCAAGGAAGGCTAACCAGACCCTAAAAAGGAAGTAAGCCATTGAAGGTGTTATCACAAATCTTTGCTCAATGGTGATATCAATAGAAATGTTGAAAGGATTTAAGGTCCCCGGTTAACTTTCTATAAAAGACCAAACTTAAAGTCCCTCAGTGGCAACCCTGTTGGGACTCCTCTCACTCTTGAGAGCTTTTTCTATATCTTCACTTAATAAACTTCTGTTGCTTTACTCAAAAAAAAAATATTTATTTTAGAGAGAGAGAGAACATGTGGGAGTGGGGGGGAAGGGCAGAAAGAGTGGGACAGAGAGAAACCCAAGCAGACTCCTTGCTGAGCACAGAGCCTGATGCAGGGCTCAATCTCACAACCCTGAGGACCCTGAGATCATGACCTGAGCTGAAATTAAGTGTTGGTCGCTTAACTGACAGCCACCCAGGTGCCCCAAACCTTTAATGGCAAAGCTGTCTCAAAGTTCCTTCATTAGATTTCCCATCTTTAAAATCTTGGTCATCACCCTTAGTCCTCACATCACAATCACTGCGTATCACAGCTTCACTTCTGCTCACCAACTTTCCAAGGCCACTTCTTGATTATAGGACACTATTTACATCTCTAAGCTAAGTCTGCAGAACCCTTTAAATTTTGACTGCAACCTATAGCCCTACTGTATCCTCTCCCCATACCATGCCTATACCTCACAGTATTTCTGTATATGACACTAAAGGCAAGTAATTATTAATTGCACGTATGGAATTTAAAAGGCAATTTCTTTCCTAAGGTGGTCTGTCCATTATTTTCTGATCTTGCCTTCATCCACACTCTTCCTCCCACTTTAAACACTTGAAGCCTTTCACTGAAATCTACTTTAACACTGTATTATTCATCAATGACTACATGAGGATTTAAAAGTATATAAAACTGACCAGATGTTATCCATTTATCCAGATCTGGCTTTGCTATGCAAAAGTCCACTCTGAATTCCAATTAACAGGTACTGTGTTAAGTCATTAGGCACCTGTTTCATAATAACTATATGTATTTCAAATTTTTGTTCTCTGATAAACTTCAGACTTTAGTCTCCTTTCAAAAACTACTTTACATATGAGTCTAGAGAAATTGCTCATATTTGGTAAATATTTGCTATCAATCTATTTGTTTTCTTAGAATGGATCGAGTATGAAATAGTCAAGTAACAAGAATAAGAATAAAAGAACTAAAGTTTTAAATAATTAAGCTAAGTTGATCTTTTTCTCAGAAAATAACAAAAGTTACCACAATGCTAGTATGACAGTTGTACGTGATTTTTCAAGTTCTAGAGAAAACAGTGATACTAATGCCCTTGCTAAAGTAAATGAACTGACTGGGGGGGAAATACCATTTGAACCTATTTTTATGAGTGTGCTTGTACTTGTTTTTCTAGATCACACAATCACTCCTTCAAGGCAAAAAATGAATTTTTTCATTCTACTCCTATTATACTTGAAGAAATGAGTGTGATTTTCTATGTGTAAAGTGTACTTGGTAAAAGTCCTCCTTTCCTGTATTGACTTCTTATGCACATCACTTAAATGTAATAAAAGCAGATAGCATTACAGGGCAAAAAAATGGGAAGAGTATTTTAGAAATTAAATACATTAATAATTTAATAAGAAAATTGTGACTAATAATTGCTGATTACAATTTTTTTATGATATAAATAGCAAGAAACTGTGTTTTTTTTCTTTTCATATATACAGGATGTTTATGATATGAGATTTATGGAATGAGGAAATTAATGGTCTGGGATTTCTTTCATTAGTGGGTTACAGATAGATCTCCTACTGCCTAAGAAAATAACCATAAAAAGCCTGAATATCACTTTTTTCCTATTTTATTTGCATGTGATCAAAGGGTCTATATGATATTGAGATTTTAAAATATTTTGAAGACTTTTCCATGGTTAAACATGTTTCATAAATCCCTGAAAAATGTGTATTCTCTAATTGTTAGAGCCAGAATTCTAAATACTTTTGTTAGAATAAGAATGTTAATTATATGGCTCAAATATGCCATCATATTTTGATTATTGTTATTCTTTTTTGCTCTACAGTTATTGAGAGGTATGTGCCCAAAGTGTTCACTGTGCCAATAGGCATATTTTCCCCATCCTCTCCACTTTCCCAGATTCTTACAGGTGTTTGTTTTGGTAAAGTTTCTTGTAGAATGCCATATAATTTTGATTATGTTCTATTATCCAATGTTTCTTATTTAAAAACTTATCCAAAGTTTAGTCTATTGGTCTCTTGGCTTTAAGCTTCATATTTTTAAATGCTGATGACTCACAAAATTTTCATTTTGGCTTTTGCCTTTTCTTCTGTATTTTAGGCTCATATATCTAGTTGCCTTCATGACATTGCAAATGTTGGAAGTCTCATATTATCTCAGAATGAACATGTTAGAAATAAACTTTTGATCTTCTCCTCCACCTAAAATCTCAATCATTTTTAAGTACTATAAATGGCAGAATTTTTTTAAAAAAGTATTTCACTGCCTTATTAGGGTGTTTGGAGAGCAAGTAATAAAAACTCAAGATATCTTAGGCTGAAAAGTGGATGACTTATGTTATAATGTGGCAACTCTTGTTATAAGGTGATAAAATACTTGGTTAAACTGTTACCAGCTGTACTTTGGAATGAAGAATGCAACCATTATCTGATACTGTAGCACCAAAAAAAATTACAGGAAACATTCAGTCTATTGTAATTTATTGACAGCTTTTTTCAGAGTTTTGCAAGAAAAAGATGGGGTCATACTGAGTTAGCTAGTCTGCAAAGAAGAAGGAAGGAAAGATGCCTTTAAAGGAATTGAGCTCTGTGCCCATGTCCAATAATGTAAGTTACCTGAAAGCCCAGTTAACTCGGAACTTCCAGAGTTGACAAAGTCAACTCCTACTTCTTTTTCAAATGAAGCAACACCAACTTTAAGTGGTGGCTTCAATGAGGCAGCTCTAGCAGGATATAAAAATTATAGGTCTAATTTTTTTTGAACTAGCCTTTATTACTTTGATAGATGTGTGTCATCCACCCACCTAAAATAAACAGGTTAACCATAATGTCTTTCTACCCATTAAATTACAAGAGAAGAAAATGGTCAAAGGCACAGAAGTCTGGTAGTAAAAGAAAACTGTTCCAACTTTAAATTTTACCTCTCAGTGAGATTGTTTTTGTTAGTACGTCTCCATAGAATTGAGAGGAAGCAAAAATATTATTAAACTCCTGATTTTTAAATCTTCCTTCAGAAAGTCTACTGCTAAAGAAGTATTGATTCAAGGTCTGAATTAGCCTGTTTCCATTAAATCAGTAAGGCAATCATTAGGTACCTCTCACCCATCTGCGTTCCCAATTTTGCAGATAAGAAGCTGGGTGAATTGCTATGGTGCTAAGACACCATTCGTATTACATATAATGGAACGACATATTCACAGGTCATTTTTAAATAGTATGTGAAAGAAAAGGGAAGAACGTTGTCTTATTCGTAAATAACAATTGAAAAGCTCTCTTCTGTTTTTATCTTCATGAAGTTAAAAATGACTTCCTCAAAACCAATCTACACAAAAGTTGATTAGTAGCTGTCGAAGGCTAAATGTGTTGGAGTGGGGAATGGAGATTAACTGCTAATGGGCAATGAGGTGGGTTTTGTTTTGTTTTGTTTTGTTTTTCCTGGGGGGGTAGGCATTAGGAAAATGTTTTAAAGTTGATTGCTATGGTTGTCCTACTTTGTATAAACATACTAAAAACACTTTTATTTTTTTATTTTTTATTATATTATGTCACCATACAGTACATCCCTGGTTTTTTATGTAAAGTTCGATGTTTCATTACTTGCGTATAACACCCAGTGCACCATGCAATACGTGCCCTCCTTACTACTCATCACCAGCCTATCCCATTCCCCCACCCCCCTCCCCTCCGAAGCCCTTAGTTTGTTTCTCAGAGTCCATAGTCTCTCATGCTTCA
>NC_048224.1:101208852-101242052 GCF_002007445.2 Ailuropoda melanoleuca
GCTGCTATGAACATTGGGGTGCATATGGCCCTTCTCTTCACTACGTCTGTCTCTTTGGGGTAAATAACCAGTAGTACAATGGCTGGGTCATAGGGTAGCTCAATTTTTAACTTTTTAAGGGACCTCTACACTGTTTTCCATAGTGGCTGTACCAACTTGCATTCCCACCAACAATGTAAGAAGGACCCCCTTTCTCCACATCCTCTCCAACAATTGTTGTTTCTTGCCTTGTCAATATTTGCCATTCTAACTGGCATAAGGTGGTATCTTAGTGTGGTTTTGATTTGACTATCCCTGATGGCTAATGATTTTGAACATTTTTTCTTGTGTCTGTTAGCCATTTGTATGTCTTCATTGGAAAAGTGTCTATTCATATCTTCTGCCCGTTTATTGATTTGATTATTTGTTTCTCATGTATACTAAAAACACTTTAAACTGTACACTTTAAGTGGATGAACTGTAGGGTATGTGAATTATATCTCAGTAAAACTGTTAAAAAAATGAAACTGTAGGTGGACGAGCCAACCCTTTTGTCGGACTGTAGCATCTCAGAATGCCTGTGCACTATCCACTTTGTCATGACGCCTCTTCCTTTACTACAGCTGCATGAGGTGTGGCTGGCTGTCTACATTAACGGGACTCGAGAGGTTGCTGGAGAATAGCCAGTGCATAGAGGCATACATGGGGAAATGATCTGCCACACAGCGGGGACAGAAAGTAGACATCATTCCAGGGGAAACTGAGAGCACCGCAAAAGCAAGCCTGAACTATTCAAAAATGTTACAGATTCATAGCTGAAAAATTCAGGGGCAGAGTTCCTTTCTCGAAAGGAATGTGGAATGGAGTTTAGACTATGATGTCTTGATAGGATTTGGTTTGTTTTATTCAAATGGAGCATATTTTTTTCCCCTCTGGGACCTTAGTATTGAGCGTTTACCATGAGAACCAATTTATCTGTAGCCCCAAGGATGTTTGCATTTCTCAGGAGAAAAAAAAAATCAAATCATAAAAGTACTTGAGTTTATATTTAACTTCATGTCACAAAATAATTTTTTTTTAAACCAGTATGTATCTTTCCTGATTAATGGTGAGGTTAAACAAAGTGAACATAAGAGAACTATAATTTGTAGAAATGGTGGAACTTTTTGATTTCCAAAAAACGGTTGCTAATAAAAAATGAAAGTGATTTAAGAAAGTAATAATGTTTGCTAGTGCATTTTTTCTTACTATTTCCAATCCATAGAAAGGGCTTTCTATTAAAATTTGGTATTTGAAAGTAATTATTGTGCATGAATTTTATTAACTATATGTAAAAAATCATTATAATTTCTAAAAATCTCAAAATAAAAAAAAAAGTTTTTCTTAGGTACAAGGTATTTAGCGCTTAATGTAATATCAGCTACTTTGAAGCAATGTAGAATAAAGCATGCCACAGACAACAATTAGGAATCAGCAGGACTCAAGAGCTTTTATGCCATTTTGCATTTTATGTGTTTACAAAGCTGCAACCTATTGGCATTTAATTCCATATTTACTGTCTCTGGTGTCTCATTGCACAGCAGGACATGGAATGAGCAATAAACATGTTATCGTAAGTATTGTACTGAATGAAAATTTAATTAAATCACAACTTTTTAAAAAATGTTTTTTCTGTGTCACCTCTGGGTTTGACATCTTCAACTCGTTTATTCATTTTATCAATTTATCCACACTGAATTACAAAAACATGCTGAAATAATTTGACATATATTAAAGTTTCAGGAGAATAAAAGATTCATTTTGAATATATTAGCACATGAGAGAGTCATTTAATCTTGCTGACTTGAAAAATTATAAAAATATATAATTTAATATGCTAATTGACTGGCCTACTTATAAGCATAGTAGTACATAACAAGAATTCAAAGAAATAGTATAAATGTTTCATTTTAATTTCATTCTATACAAGGTATATTTTTAGTTCTTTGAATATACATGATCAAATTATTTCATCTAGGCTCTTGAGGAGAAATTAATTTTTCCATTGGCAATCTATCATATAATTTATATATTTAGCAATGAATGGCTTATTTAAGTAACTCATTTTTTACAAGGGTATAAAATGAAGGGAGTTTTCACCTGGAATTGTATGAATGAAATAATATTATTAAATTGTGTTAAGTTTATTGTTTCTTTATGTATAGGTATAAGGGAAGGAGGGAACAGGTAAAGAGGTGAAATACAGAATTTGCTACCTTCGTTTTGTTACAAAAACCTGATGACTGTGTTGTACCTTTGTGTTAAAAGTGATAAGAGAATTAGAGAAAAATAGGTTAGCCATAGAGGAAAGCCAGATGTTACTTAGAATTTTATTTGATAATAGTAATAATGAAAGGAATGATATGGCAAATCTGAAGAATTTACCTCAAAGTGAGGAAAATATAAATTAATAATTGATCTGTTAAGAGAAAGTTCAAATATTGAAAATAGTAATGTAGGGGCACCTGGGTGACTCAGTCAGTTAAGCATCTGACTCTTGATTTCGAGTCAAGTCTTGATCTCAGGGTCATGAGATGGAGCCCCCGTCAGGCTCCCACCTGGGTGTGGAGCCTGCTTAAGATTCTCTCTCCCTCTCCCTCTGCCCACCCACTTCTCCCTCTCAAAAAAAAGAAAGAAAGAAAGAAAGAAAGAAAGAAAGAAAGAAAGAAAGAAAGAAGAAAAGAAAGAAAAGAAAAGAAAGAAAAGAAAAGAAAAGAAAAGAAAAGAAAAGAAAAGAAAAGAAAAGAAAAAAAAGAAAACAGTAATATAGATCAAGCCAAGCAAGAACTCAGTTTCAAGAAATTCAACTAAGGCAAGGAAAGCATATAAGAGATCAAATGAATCCAGATCAGAGAGAATTAATCAACTGAGATAAAGAACTCCACCAAAATCCTAAATCAGAAAAGGCTGGGATTTAGACAAAGATTTTGGATAAGAACTTGAAAGCATAAATAGTAATAGCTTGAGAATGAGATAAAGTTTTAAAGAAACTTGACAAAGATCCTTCCCAAGGCTAGAATTGGTTTCAAATTTGGATAGCACTGGGGCGCCTGGGTGGCGCAGTCGTTAAGCGTCTGCCTTCAGCTCAGGGCGTGATCCCAGTGTTATGGGATCGAGCCCCACATCAGGCTCCTCCTCTATGAGCCTGCTTCTTCCTCTCCCACTCCCCCTGCTTGTGTTCCCTCTCTCACTGGCTGTCTCTATCTCTTCAAATAAATAAAAATAAAATCGTTAAAAAAAAATTAAAAAAAAATTTGGATAGCACTGAGCATGTAAGTGAATGGTTATAGTGAAATATGTAGGAAGAACGGAGGAAGACAATTTTTAAGAGAATGAAGGAATTACCATTTATATGTAAAGGCTTTAATACATGATCTGTGATTAACTTTTGGGAAGTATAGTTTAGTAAAATACAAACACATAGACTGTTTAGGTTTCCAATTAATTTTGTGTTCCTGGGCAACATACCAAATATCTCTAGAGTGACTTGACCTGTAAAATGGACTTATGCTTTCCTTATCGGATCTTTGTACTGAGTAAGTCAAGTAATATATCTAAGTACCTGTCACAGTATAGCAACATAATAAACATTTCAAAATACTAGTTTCCTTTAGTTAACATTATTTTTACCTGTGTTTATATATGCTGTAAAATGTTAAAAAAAAATACACAAATATAAAGAATGATGGTGTCAGATAAAGTTTTCAGAAAATAATGAGATATCTGAAATATTAAAAAAAAACTTTAAAAAAATCTTTAAAGTCATTATCCTGAAGTTATAAAATATAAGTCATTATCCTGAGGCTATAAAATAAAAGATATTTACTTATATTTACTTATTTTGCATTTTATATATAAATATATATTTACTTTTATTGTGTATGTGTGTGTGAGTACATATTTATATACATCTTGTATATAAATAATCTTACAAAAATTCAAAAAATAAGTTTGAAGTTATGTTCATGGAATTTAATGAATGTTGTATAATCTGCAGGAAGATGAGATGGTAGCATTATTTCATAGCATAATACTGGTGTCTAAAATCTTGTTCTTCAGACCTGATGCTAGATTCAGATACAGGTCTTCAGTCTTTGAAAGAGGGGGATTCCTTTGCGAATTTTGGTAGAATCTTACCAAGTGGCAAAAATATCAGATAATATTAGATTCTTCATAATTTCCTTTAGGATCAATGAAGAAGTCACTGACATGTTAACATCAATTCGTTGTACAATTTATTTTATGTCGGTAATAGCATGCCCTCTCTCCCTCTCTTTCACTCTCTTTCCCCTCATTTTCTTTCCCTTCTCTCTCTTTTGGCAAAATGAAAAGATGCTCCCCCTTGAAGTTGTATTGTTTAAGACCTCTTAGAATTTTTTGAAATTATCTGGATAGCATATGAATAAGCATCATGTAGACGGAAGTACATAACTCTCAATTGGGAATGATGAGATGGAACTCTCAATAGAGCTGGAGCTAAGACTTTAAAGTTTCTGAATATGAATAGAATGAAAGAGTCCCTAATTACATTTCTGCCTCTTCAACTAGTTCATTTTACCATTATGATTATCAGTACAAATGTATACAGGGATAGCAAATTAAGGGTTAATAAGAAAGAGTCATGATTGTGTAGGAAAATCTCAAATGCTTTCCATCTTACTAAAGTGGTAATTCCTTCTTTGGAATTAAATAACGTCATATGCATTTGAACTCTCTTTCAAGCAGCTACCCTGTCAGGTATTTGAAGATTCCTATACAGATTTGACATATATAAATCTTACACTTTTGAAGAGCATTATTTTAAAATAGAAAAGACCTACATTTAATTTTATTGTTATACACAGGTTGATCTATGGAAAATCAAGACTTTTGACATTTCTCTCTACTATGGGTATGCTAAAAGCGATAAAAGAAATTACATAAGCATATAAAAACATAGCCTACCATTGAAAATCTAGTGAATATCCAGGTGATTTCAGTTTCTTTAAACTCTTATCATTTAAGTATGTCTAATTTACAATATGTGATATTCATCATGAAGGATAATAAGCCAAATAAAAGTTAAAGGCATCAAAAAATCTGAAATAAAAAGATGTAACATTTAAAAAGCAAGGGTACAGATGTTTGACAGTGTAATTATTTCCTGCCTATACTTCAGTCCTGAGTGGATCCTTGGAACTCAAAAAACAGACACATGCAGTATTGTATATCACATGTTCTAACTTTTAAAAGAAGGCTTTCAAACTACTGAGACAGAATGAAAACAAGGTGAACATTTAACTTCACTAGGCATCAAGCATCCTTGTTGATCAGTTGGGATGTGAGCATGACCCTGCTACCTAAATTAAAGTCAGGTGGAATATACTTACTAAGTAGATTAGTTCTATCATTTTAGTGATTTAAAGCTCATGAGTCTTCCCAACCTTCAGTATTGGAAACTCTTAATGTATTTTAAAATGCTTACTGTCGGCTCTTTGTGGATCTAAAAGAAAGCTTCTGTTTATTTGTTTGTTTGTATTTATTAAGATATAATTGAAGATAAAATTGGGAAGTATTTTAAGTGTAACCATAGTGATTTGATATATGTACACACTCTAAGAGGACTGCCATCATTGAGTTAATGAAGGTATCTGTCACTTCATCACTGCACATATGTAGCTTTTTTTTCCTTTTGTTTTGTTTTTCTAAAAACACAAGTTTTACTCTCTTAGTAAATTTCAGTTATACAATACAGAATTATCAACTTCAGTTACCATATTATGCATTAGATCTTCAGAATTTATTAACTTTATAACTGAAAGTTTGTTCCCTTATGTCATCTTCTCCCTAGTTCCTCCACTTTCCAGACCCTAGCAACCACCACTCTACCATTATATTTCTATGAATTTGACTTTTTTCTTTTTTAAGATTCCACAAAGCAGTGATATCATGCTGTATTTGTCTTTCTCTTTATGGCATATTTCCACCTAGCATAATGCCCTCCAGTTTCATCCATATATTTACAAATAACAGGGCTTCCTTCTTTTTTAAGGCCAATTTATCTACGTATCTATCTCTGTATCTCTGTATCTAATCTACCACCTATCACATTTTAATCCATTCATCTATTGATAGATACTTAGGCTGTTTGTACCTTGACTACTGTGAATGATGCTGCATTAAACATGGGAGTACAGATACCTCTTTGAGATAGTGACTTCAGGGATACCTGGGTGGCTCAGTTGGTTAAGTGTCTGTGTTTGGCTCAGGTCATGGGATCAAGTCCCACATGAGACTCCTTGTAAGGAGCCTGCTTCTCCCTCTGCCTGCTGCTCCCCCTGCTTGTGCTCTATCTCTTTGACAAATAAATAAAACACTAAAGAAAAGTGATTTCATTCCTTTTGCAGATGGACCCAGAAAGAGGGATTACTGGATTTTATGGCAGTTCTGTTTTTTAATATCTTGAGGAAACTTCATATTATTTTCTATCGTGGCTGTACCAGTTTATGTTCCTAGCAACAGAGCTTTTCTCCACATCTTTGCCAGCATTTGTTAGCTCTTACCTTTTTGATAATAGATATGCTAACAGATGTGAGGTGACATCTCATTGTGGTTTTGATTTGCATTCCTCTGATGATTAGTGATGTTGAGTACCTCTTCTTGTACCTGTTGCCCCTTTATGGATCTACTTTGGAAATATTTCTATTCAAGTCCTTCACCTACTTTTTAATTGAGTTATTGGGGGGGTGGTTGTTGTTACTTAGTTGTATGGGCTCCTTTTATACTTTGAATATTAATCCCTTGTTAAATGTATAGTTTGCAAATATTTTCTCCTATTCCAAAAGTTACATTTTCCTTTTGGTGATGGTTTCCTTTTCTGTGCAGAAGCTTTTTAGTTTCGGTGATAGTTTTCTTTGCTATACAGAATTCCCACTTGCTATTTTTGCTTTTGTTGTCTTTGCTTTTGGTGTTAAATTAAAAAAAAAAAAAACCCAAAAAACAAAAAAACCAACCAAACAAAAAAACTTATAACAAGACCAATGTGAAGAATCTTACCCCCAGGTTTTCTCCCATGAGTTTACAGTCTCAGGTCTTTTATTCAACTCTTTAATCTGTTCCGAGTTGGCTTTTGTGTGTGGTGTAAGATAGGAGTCTAGTTTTATACTTTTGCTTGTGGCTATCCAGTTTTCCCAGCACCATTTTTTGAAGAGTTGTTACTTTTCTCATTGCATATTTTTGGCTTGGAAGAAAAAAATGTGTGTGTGTGTGTGTGTATGTGTGTGTGTGTGTTAGGGCAGGGTGAAGTTTTCCCAAAGTTAAGAAGACTATTTAAAAATAATTATGCACATGACTTCTCTATGTAGAGGAAGTCTTGGGAAATACTTCTGTTCCTGACTACAATAGTTGAAACCAAGTTTCACACCTGAAAAAAATGTGTAATAACGTATGATGGAAAAACTTTATAGACTCCTAACACTAGTAGTACCTTAATGTGTCTAATTAAATGAGTTTCAAGAAAAACAATTAATTGACCTTGTATGTGTGGGTTTATTTCTGGAATTTCTGTTCAGTTTCATTGATCTGTGTCTGGTTTTATGCCGATACTATACCGTTTTGATTGTCATAGCTTTGTAACACAATTGAAATCAAGATGTGTGATGACTCTTTTTTGTTCTTGCTCAAGATCACTTTAACTGTTCATGGTCTTTTGTGGTTCCCTAAAAATTTTGGGATTATTTTTTTATTTCTTTGAAGAAAAGCATTGTAATTTTTTTTTTAAAGATTTTATTTTTTCATTTGACAGAGATAGAGACAGCCAGTGAGAGAGGGAACACAAGCAGGGGGAGTGGGAGAGGAAGAAGCAGGCTCATAGTGGAGGAGCCTGAATGTGGGGCTCGATCCCATAACGCCGGGATCACGCCCTGAGCCGAAGGCAGATGCTTAACCTCTGTGCCACCCAGGCACCCCACATTGTAATTTTGGTAGGAGTTGTATTGATTCTGAAGATTTCTTTGAGTAGGATGGTCATTTTAACAATATTAAGTCCTCCAGTCTATGAGCATGGAATATCTTTCTGTTTATTTCTGTTTTCCTCAGTTTCTTTCATGAATGTTTTATAGTTTTCAGTGTAGACATCTTTCACCTCTTTGGTTAAATTTATTCCTAGGTATTGAGTATGATGTTGGCTGTGAGCTTGTCAGACTATGGTCTTTATTATGTTTATGTAGGTTCTTTCTTTACCCAGTTTGTTGAGAGTAAAACTTTATTTATTATGTATTTTATAATTTACCATTTAAACTACTGTATTCTAACATTTATGTTTTATCTGTTTTATGCAAAACAGATGCAAAGCTTTCTGATAAACATAAATTTATTTATAAGTACTACTTTCTTGTATTACTTTTCTTATTTTTAACTGTTCAAAAAACATCTTAATTAGTAAAACTCAATGATGTTTGGCTCACATTAACACTTGAGAGACACATTGTCAAACATCATGTAATGAGTATAATAAATTCATCTCAGCTTTGTCCAAACTAAAGTACTTGTTAACAGCATAGGCCATGTTTTAATCAAAATATGCATTTTTGAGAAAAATAACAAATGTAAACAAGTGTAGGCATTAGTATTATGTTAGGAGGCTCACTAATCAACCTATTATTTGAAATATATGTTCTATTGGGTTTATATTGTATTTATACTTGAAAAGCACTAATAATAAGTGGACTAAGTAGACCTAAATTAGGAATACAAAATTTAAAAATTTGTGATGCAGAAAACGTGTTCCTTGCTGTTTCAAATGGATTAGTAAAAAATAGTTTTCATGTTATGAAATTAACTTTGCAATTAAACCAATAAACTGCATAAAATTCAAAATTTACATTTGTTAGGTATATTGTCACATAACTCTGAATATGGGAATCCTCAGCTCCCCCAATAGCAACCACAGCAATAACATTTAATGTGAATTAAGTATTTGACATACCTTATCTTATTAAATCTCCATAACAAAACTATGAAATACATGTTATTATATTTTAAAATGAACAGCTGAGCCTTGTAGAAAGTACATATTTGCTTAAGCTCAGACATTTTGTAAGTACCAAAAATTCAAATTTAGCACAGATCTGTGCAAACTTAAAGTGCATTTTCTCAAACCCGTACATCAACTGATATAACATTATATGTTGATAGTGACCACATAAGTATCTATTGTCAATATATACACATCAGCACAGCTTATGCTTTGCTGGTAAGTGTCAGAATCTTCTGTTGTCCAGGGATTATATGGTATTTTTAAGCCAGAACCAGTTACCCTGAGATTGCTGTTCTGCTTCTTGAAAACAAAAACATAAAAGAGGACATTATCTAATATCATATTTAAATTGTAACTTGGTGTAATAGTCTCCCTTTTCATTTTTTAAAGTTTTAGATTGCTATCATGATGTTTTTACATGACGTTGTCCATGGATTTATTTTTATTTTTTATTCAGAGAAACTATAGTAATTCTCATAACATCTTAGCATGAGATTTGAACTGGGCTGAAGTACAACTACTTTCTAAGGACACAGAAATGTCAAAGGCAAACTCAATTATGGTTATTCCTCTTTTTATGGTTATTCTTCCAGCTCTTTTAAAGTTGCAACTATGTTTATCATTCTTGCGATTTTTATCCATCATTTATTGTACTTATACTTTTTATTCTATGTTTTCAAGGAGTGTGATTACTGCTTAAAATCATCTATCACATTAAGTACAATGTATAATGTTAAAACATGATTTATTAAGGACTTGACATGTCATGTCATGTTGTTCAGATTTATACCTGACAGTTCGCCTGGTTGAAGACTAATATTTTCCCGAGAAATCTTGTTTTTCTTGTACTATCCAAGCATGTCCTTCAAAAATTTCTCATATGACCATATCATCTTGATCACTTTATCTCTAACTTGTATTTAGGCAATAGCCCTGTACACACGTTGAATTTGGAGTTGAAAATAATATTTCAAATCAAGTCTACGGGGGCAGGGTGCAGTGGTGCACCAATCTGCATGGCCGTTTTAATTCTATCAATAATATCTCATATGAGTTTTTAGCAGCCATATCACACTGCTAATTTATATTGACCTTAAAATCTATTAAATTCCTTTGATAATTTTTATGTAAGCTCCTCGTAAGTCAGATCCCCACTCTTACTTATGTTGTCAATTATTTTGGAGACAGATTTTTCCAATACTGCTTAAATCCATTTTTTTCTTCAAGGTTCAGATGGTCATTTTAGCAGATCCATAGTTAATTAATTTTTAATCGGTGTAAGGCACTTTCCAACTACACAGGCAATCTCCAAAATATAAAACATTCCAGAACTGGCAAAACAACAACAACAAAAAGTATCATTGACTCTTTGGTACAGATTGAGAAGTTTCATACACAATCTTTTCTCCCATGTTTAAGGCAACATCTAGTTCTGCTTTTGGATTACTTTCTACTTTTTTCCTGTGAATCATCATCATGACTCAGGTGAATGTTCTCCAGTCAGTAAACTCCTCAAACAACTTCCTTTTATTTATCTCTGCCTTATTTAGCAGTATCGTGCCTAGCTCACCCTTTTGCACCTCATATATGAATTATCTACAAATGTTTCTCTATTTTCAAATTTTTATTTGAGCAAACCTTATTCTTTTGTGAAATACTTCTTCCATCTGAAATCTCAATATTCTCGCTGTATCTGCAATTTTCTGGTATTACTAAGACAAAAATAGGGGCATTTTCTCATTCTCAAGTGCTACTTTCTCACTTTCCTAACACCTTATTCAACAATCTGTCTTTGCTCCAAATTTATACCATTTCTTATCATTTATAAACTTCTAAGAGACACTCTCCCAACATTCTACAAGGATTTCCATTTTCAATAAAAATTCCTCATGACCCTGACTTCTCTCTGCACAGTCCTCTGTCATTATTTCATAAAAATTGAATACACAGATGGAAATCCAAAAACCACCATGGACATAGTAATAATTCCTCATAATCAAAGAAGAGTGCAGCCTCATCCCTGACCAACCCACTTTCTTTTATCTGTTGCTGCTCCCACATTTTCTTTGTCTTCATTTTGTTCCCTAATCTGATGACTATTTTCTCTCTCCCTTATCTCTTTTCTGAACATTCTTCCCCACTAAAATGTACTCTAGATATATTAAATAACCTTTCCATTGATTAAATTTACTAATTTCAGCATTTTAATAATTATACTTACTTTGCCAATTCCAAATTTGATTAAATTTAAAAATCTATTTTCTCTTCTACTTTTTTTTTTTTTTAGGTTATTAAGCATTGAAGGAAAAGGTCACCTAGCAATGAGGGATTATATTAAAAACAAACACCCCCCAAAAAATCCTTTTAATTAATTCTCAGTGCTTCTCTCAGGATTTGATTAATCACTTTATTCAAATCAAGTTAATTTTATTCCTCTAATCAGAGGAAGAATTCCAAACATTTACTACCTTTCCAGAAAGGAGTAGAGTGAGGTTTCCAGGTAAAATGAAGGACTTCCAGTTAATTCTGAATCCAGATAAACAACAAATAATTTTTTTAGTATAGGCACATCTCATATATTGCACAGGCGTATGTATATAAATATATTTGTTGCTCATATGAACTGTTTGTTTATGTACTATATGGACATCTGTGCTTCATAAATGAAAAAATGTAAGGTATTTTCACCCACCTCCAAGAATACTTTTCATCCCCTTGAAAGCTATAGTGCTTCCACTGAAAATGCAAATGCATGCCTTTATGATGATTCTCAAGTTTTTTTGGTGTTGGAAACACTTTGCACTCTTAAAACTTATTAAGGACTCCAAAGAGCTTTTGTGTTTGTGGCTTCTATGTACCAATGCTACTATATTTATAATGAAAACTAAGAATTTAATAATCTACTTATAAATTTGTTTTAATGTGATGATAATAAACTCATTACACATTAATGTAAATGACATACTTTATGTGAAAATAACTATATAATTCAAAACAAAAAGACATGTTATAAAAAAGAGTGGCATTGATTACATTTTTGCATATTTTTTACAAATTGGAAGTTACCTGGATTTTCATATATCTCCTTCTGATTCCATGATTTAGGATCCCATATTATTTTCCCTTTCAACTAAATAAAAAATTTGCAGAACTTACAAAAATTTAGAGGTTATAGCATATATAAATATGATGGCTGAAATGACTATATATAGTGTGTCTTTATAGAGTACATGTTTTATATTTTTTGAATAGTCATCTTTTAAGAGTTTAACAATAATTCTAATAAAATTATATATTTTGGGGCAGGACATTCCATTAAATAACATTGTAGTGCAGAATTCTATTAGAATGCTCATAGAAGGGTAAATATTTAATAATATAATGTTCTCAGACATTTAACAATAAGCACTTTACTTATTAATAAATATTTCAATAGTCTATAACTTGTTTATTGGTCCTAACTTACTGGAGTCTATAATATGATACTCTAAAAAGAACCAAGATTGTGAAGAAATAACGTATTTTCTTTTTTTTAACTGAAGAACTTATTTTTTGAAAATTTACTTGAATTCAATTAGCCAACATATTGTACATTGTTAGTTTCTGATGTGGCGTTCAGTGATTCATTAGTTGTGTATAACACCCAGTGCTCATCACATCACATGCCCTCCTTAATGCCCATCACCCAGTTACCCCACCCCTCCACCCACCTCCCCTTCCACAACCCTCAGTTTGTTTCCCAGAGTCAAGAGTCTCTCACAGTTTGTCTCCCTCTCCGAATGTGGAAAAATTAATGTATTCTCAAGAATAGTTTTAAAAGGCATGTTAATTAAAAATTAGGTGTTTTAATATAACTAATAATAAATTAAATTCAAATAAAAGTAATTTTAAATCACACAAACTCTAAATATTAAGTTTCACACACACATACATTAAAAAAAAAAAAACATAGATGTGTCTGTTAAATCACCTCATTTAGCTACCTATCTCCCTAAGGCTCATATGTGGACATCAAGATTTAACAATGGGATCGGCATCAGTTGGTCCAGATGGACTCCTTGGGGATAAGCCCAAACTTCACATATGGTCTTAATTCAGACAGAGGGGTTTTAGTAGTTACAACATGTAAGAGGCTCATGAGTTAGAATAAGATAGAAATGTTCTTAAATGGTTCAAAGAATTGTAACCAGATGCATATTCAGCATATTAATGATTTTGCTTCCAAGTTTAATTTTACCTGCAATTGTAATTGATTCTACAAGTTCTCCCAATCTCCCACTGATGTACTTGCCATCTGGAGATGCCACATATAGTGACAGTGTTAGCTCTGTGCATAATAAGCAATTAGAAAATGTGCAGAACTTAGTTTTCTCATTTATTATATACATGTTATTTTCAAACCTAAGGAATGACCCTCAGTATTCAAGTCATATATGCAACTGGAGAGAAATATGTCCAAATATCTAGTGATAATGGTACATAATGTTACTCAATAGTAAATTTTATAAATTACTGCCAAGAGTCAATTATTTCTAAAGCTTAATTGAAATAAATTTTTTTCCTTAAAATTAATATTGTATAATAAAGTTTGAGAATATGATACAAAGTATGTATTTCTGAATGTTTTTATTTTTTTGGACAATAAGATTTTTCTATACAGATACCTGTCTTTATGCGTTCTTGATATAAACCACAAGGTTAGTGTAGGCAACACACTTCAACATTAAGGAGGATTTTGAAGGAAAAGAAATCATTGTTAGATAAAACTACAATATATTCACTAATAAACCGTGTCTTGTTTATCAGTTTTATCTGTAAGTTTGACAAGTTACTACAAATATTAAATTTGAGTAGGACAGGATACTTATATTTTCAAAGGGCTCCCTTTTAAAAGATTTTTACATGCTAAGGTGTCACTGGAGACTTGAGTTTGAATTCTTTGTCAATACTCAATGATTCGAGGCTGAATTAAATATCATGTAAGAAACTATCCTTCAAAACAGCCGTCTACTGTAGATTGATCTCAGTTTAGGTGACTTCATATGAAAATGACTTCCAGAGTAAACCTTTAAAGCATTTTAAAAATCTTTGCATGAATTGTCACTAGTATAATATGTGTGAATTGAGGAGCATATGATTACATTAATGATAGAGTGAGAACTCCTTTGACCTTTCCATTTAGAATTTCTTTGTGGTGGCTGAATTCATTTTAGTCCATTTTGTATTATTTCACAGACAACTAAGGTTAGCTCTAAGATTCATTGCAGTCACTTGAACTTCAAGGGAGACGCTGAATCCAAATAGCTACATCGATATAATGAATAGTATGTTTCTGAAGTTTCTAGTAACATTCAAGCGATACAATACTATACTGTAATGCGGCAAATATATGGAGAAAAATTTAAAACTTTTTCTCAGTAATAATCCTGGTCTTAACGATTTTTGGTAGCACTGGTTAAATGTGAAGCGTGTGTGTGGAGGAGTGAATTAATCATATATACTGGACTGGAATGAAGAAGATTTTTTGTTTATTTGTTGTTTGCGTATTTGGGGGGTTTTATAGGATAAGAATAATTGCTTTTCCAAAAAACTCTCCAATACTAATTCATAAAAACAGTCAAGAAGAGGGAGAGCTCTGAGGCCAAAGGACTGGATTTTGTGTCCTGTGTCATTTTTAATGTGTGCGATCTTAGGCAAGGATTTGATATTTCTGTGCCACATAATTCTTTTCTGTAACATGGAGATGATATTAATGCCTTTTAAGATTTTTATGAAGATTAAAGGTGTTTAAAAGTGTAAGAACTTTAAACTTTACTGGTACATAGTAAACAATAATGAACATGTTTACTGGAAAGGAAGGCTTCAAAACAAGTACGTTCTGTATCATGAGTAATCTTGAAATGTATAATTTCTTCAAGTGCATTTGGTCAGACATACAAATTGTGCATTTCTGATTTTTGTATTTGCATAAAGAAAATTGGAATATATGAAGGGAATATAACTTTATTTTTTATCAATCTGTCCACAGCAGTGCTTTTGCCATAAAAATGATTGGAGTGGGTTGCTATTGCATCATTTATTCTTGTGTGATAAATTAGTACACGGAACAGCCAATAATCAGAGAAAGTTTGCACAGTAGAAATAATAGCTGGATAAGATTATGCTGATTATCTTATTTTTTATTTATTTATTTAATATGAGAACCACAAGAAAGCAGCTTACTAAGCTCTTTAACTTGATTAGGGAAAAGGAGCATTAAATGTGAAAAAAATCCTAATCTCTTTATCATTGCTGCTCTGCATGTAAATGCGATTTATACACAAGCTTTATGAACAGATATTTAAAAATCTATAGGTCTAATTACAATAAATTTAGAAAAGTCAAAAGTGTAATTTACACAAAGTATTCTAATAACTAAAGGGACATATAGAGCAGCTGGGTTTCTGAAAATATCAGATGCAGTGGATAATGCTATATGGATGGGGTTTTAGACAGCAAATGGCACTTTATGACTAGGTCTGATATTTTACATCACAAAAAATGGAAGTGAATGAATTTTGATTAGTTGTAAAATTATAAAAAGGGCATACAGAAGATAAAAGATGAAGTGATTTCTGTAAAGTTTAGAATAATGTAGTATATATGTATTTTTATTTTAATTGAACTACGATTCACATACCATAAAATTTACCATTTTAAAGTGTTCATCACAGTGATTTTTGATATATTTTCAAACTTGTGCAACCATCACTGCTACGTAATTTCAAAATATTTTCATCACCCTAAAATGAAACTCCGCACCATTAGTCCTGCTCCGTGCTCTAACTCCCCAGGTCCTGGCAACCACTAATTTAATTTAATTTAATTTAATTTAATTTAATTTAATTTCTGTCTCTATGGATCTGCCTATTCTGGACATTTCATATAAACATGGTCACACAATACAGGGCTTTTGGAGTCTGATTTCTTTTATTTAGCGTACTATTTTCAAGATTCATCCACGCTGTAATGTGCAACAGAATTTAAATCCTTTTTATGGACATATAATACTCTATTGTGTAGATAAACCACCTTGCTTATCCATTCATCAATTCATGAACATTGGTTTTTCCACTTTTTTGGCAGTTATGTATAATTCTTCTGTGTACATTCAGGCACAAGATATTGTGTGGACATATATTTTTGTGTTCCTATGAGTGGAATTGATAGACCATGTAAAACTGTCTGTTTTACTTTATAAATCTGCTGACTTGTTCTCCAAAGTGACTGTACTAGCACTGCCAGAGCAAAATACCACAAACACAATGGCTTAGAATAACAGAAATGTATGACCTCACAGTTCCAGAATATGGAAGTCCAAAATCTAGGTGTTAAGAGGTCCGTGTTCCCCCTGAAGGCTGTAGGGAAGTATCTATCCCTGCCTCTCTCAGCTTCTGGTGGCTCCTAGCAGCCTTAGAAGCAGCAGCCAAACTCAGTCTCTGCCTCCCTCTTCACAAGGCCCCTTCCCCTCTGCGCCTTCTCTTCCCTCTCTGCTGTGTACAAGGACATCAGTGATAAGATTTAAGGGCCACTTTATTTTTTTTTTGAGGGTTTCTTTTTTTTTATTTTTTTTATTTTTAATGNTGAGGGTTTCTTTTTTTTATTTTTAATGATTTTTTTTATTATATTCTGTTAATCACCATACAGTACATCCCCGGATTGCGATGTAAAGTTCGATGCTTCATTAGTTGCGTATAACACCCAGCGCACCATGCAATACGTGCCCTCCTTACTACTCATCACCAGACTATCCCATTCTCCCATCCCCCTCCCCTCTGAAGTCTTCGGTTTGTTTCTCATAGTCCATAGTCTCTCATGTTTCATTCCCCCTTCTGATTACCCCCCTTTTCTTTATCCCTTTCTTCCCCTACTGATCATCCTAGTTCTTATGTTCCATAGATGAGAGAAATCATATGATAATTGTCTTTCTCTGCTTGACTTATTTCACTTAGCATTATCTCCTCCAGTGCCGTCCATGTTGCAGCAAATGTTGAGAATTCGTTCTTTCTGATAGCTGAGTAATATTCCATTGTATATATGGACCACAGCTTCTTAATCCAGTCATCTGTTGAAGGGCATCTCGGCTCCTTCCATGATTTGGCTATTGTGGACAATGCAGCTATGAACATTGGGGTGCATATGGCCCTTCTCTTTACTACGTCTGTATCTTTGGGGTAAACACCCAGTAGTGCAATGGCTGGGTCATAGGGTAGTTCAATTTTTAACTTTTTAAGGGACCTCCACACTATTTTCCAGAGTGGCTGTACCAGCTTGCATTCCCACCAACAATGTAGGAGGGATCCCCTTTCTCCACATCCTCTCCAACAATTGTTGTTTCTTGCCGGCCACTTTAAATCCACAAAGATTTCATCTAAACTCCTTAATTAGTTATAATTGTGAAGGTTATATTTTTTCCCATTTTTCTTACTTTTTTTTTTTGGTACTGTATTCCAATAGAATTTTCTTTCTTTTATCTTCCTTTTTTTTCTTTTTTTGAAGATATTATTTCAAATAAGGTCGTATTACGATGCTTTGGGTCGACATGAATTTTCAAGGGACACAATGCAACTCACTGTGCTGGCTGCACCATTTTACGTTCCCACAAGCAAAGTGTGAGGGTTCTTCTTTCCCCACATTGTCCTTAATAGCTGTCCCTCTAGGGGTGCATGGGTGGCTCAGTCGGTTAAGCGTCTGCCTTAGGCTTGGGTTATCATCCCAGGGTCCTGGGGTGGAGCCCTGCATCATCACAACACTGGGCTCCTTGCTCAGCAG
Organism: Ailuropoda melanoleuca; assembly: GCF_002007445.2. Lineage (NCBI taxonomy): Eukaryota > Metazoa > Chordata > Mammalia > Carnivora > Ursidae > Ailuropoda > Ailuropoda melanoleuca. Next base: position 101,226,698 of record NC_048224.1, read on the forward strand.
GGACGCTGCCTCTTCCTCTCCCTCCTGCTGCTCCCCCTGCTTGTGTTCTCTTGCTCACTCTTTCTCTCTCTCAAATAAATTAATAAAATCTTTTAAAAAATACTTGTCACCCTATGAATTTTTTATTATAGCCATCCTAGCGAGTGTGAAGTGGAATCTCACTGTGGTTTTATTTACATTTTCCTGATTTCCTAATAATGTTAAACATCTTTTCATGTGCTTATTGTGCTTTCTGCTTTTGCTCTGGGGAGTGTTCTATAGATATCTGTTAGGTCTAGTTGGCTTCAAGTTTTGTTCAAGTGCTTAATTTCCTTTTTCATTGTCTGTGTAGTTTTTCTATCCATATTGAAAGTGAAGTATTGAGTCTGTAAATATTTGTATGAATCCCCTCGTTCTTACTTCAATTCAGTTTTTCTTCACGTATTCCAGCTCTGTTTGTAGGTGTGTGTATGTCTACAATTGCTATATCTTCCTAATAGATTGACATTTTATGTTTGTAAAATACCTCTCTTTGTCTTTAGTAACAATTTTTGCCTAATTGTCTGATATAAGCATAGCCATCCAGTTCTCTTTTGGTTACTGCTTCCATGATATATATTTTTCCATATTTTTACTTAAACCAATTTTTAACAATCTTCTTTGAATTAACATCAGTTTAATTTCAATAGTCTATGAAAACTGGACTCTTCTATGGCTCCCTTAACTCCTCACTCCTTTGTGCTATTATTGTCATAAAAATGATAACTTTACACATTATAAGCCATCAAAACAGTTTTATAATTTTAAGGCAGCTTTGTGCAGGTGTCTTTTACATCATACAGGAAATAAAAAGAGCTACAGAAATCATGTTTATTCTGTCTTTATATTTTTCTAAGTAATTACATGTATTCTTTATTACATTTGCTCTTTAATTCTTCATGTGAATTTCATTAATTGTCTGGTGTCCTTTTATTTATACCTGAAGAAGTTCCTTTAATTTTTTGTGAATGTCTTTATCTGTCCTTCATTTTTGAAGGATAGTTATGCTGGATAAAGAATTCTTGGTTAAGAGTCTTTTCTTGTTTTTTTGTTTTTTGGCTCCCCATCTACCCCCCGACCCAGGACTCTGGATATGTCATCCCATATTGGCCTTCATAGTTTCTGGTGAAAAACTGGTGGTTAAACTTCTTGAGGATTCCTTTTCACATGATAAATCACTTCTCTCTTGCTATTTTTAAGATTCTCTGTATTTGGATTTCAACAGTTTGCTTACGATGTTTCTATGTCTGGACCTTTTGAAATTATCCTACTTGAAATTCATTTGAGTTTCTTAGATGTGTAGACTGATACTTAAGAAATTTGAAAAGTTTGGGGCATTTTTTCAAATATAATTTCTGCCTCTTCCTCCCGCTCTTCCCTTCTGGGACTCCCATCTTGTACATGTTGGTATGCTTGATACTGTCACTTAAGTCTAGGAGACTGTGTTCATTTTCTTCATTCTTTTCTCTTTGTCCCTCACACTAGATAATCTGAATTGACCTTTCTTATGCTTGCTAATTTTTATTAAGCCAATTCAAATGTATTATTAAGACCTCTAGTAATTTTTTAAAAATTTCAGTCATTATACTTTTCAACTTCAGCATTTTTCTATTAGGTTCTTTTTCATAACGTCTGCGTCTTTGTTGTGATTCTCTATTTAGTCAGACATTATTCTCACACTTTCCTTTAATTATTTAGATATGGTTTCCTGATGTCATATTTGAAATAGATATTTTAATGTTTTGTCTAAAAAATTGAACATCTGAATTCCCTCTTATTTTTTCTATTGATTTCTTTTTTCTCTCATGTATAAACATTCTAGATCCTTAGCCTGTATCATTATTTCTTGTTGAAACCCAGACATTTTAAATAATTAACATGCTAATTCTTGAATCAGTTCAGCTCCCTTCTTCAACAATTATTGAGAGCTTTAATGTTCTTATTCCATAAAGTGTGTATTCTTTGTCATGTATAATCTCTGAGTTTCTGCTCATATAGCTTAATGATCAGCTAATGATTGAAAGGAGATTTTCTGCAATGCCTAAATACAATAAGTCTCTTGGCTTTTGCGGAGGGGTTCTCTCTCTGTGTTGAGCATGCTGTCATTTCTCAGATAGGAATTTAGTTACAACTCTGTCTTAGCATTCACTTCCAGTTTGTGCAGACCCTCAAGGAGAGCCGGAGCTGAGAGCTTAGGGACTTTCTATGTCTCTCCTGAAAATGTATACAGCCCTATACATGTGCACTGATTTCTTGATCCCCAGAAATCTGTCTTCTTTTTAAATCCCCTAGGAACATCAGACATCTTATTTGCCAGCTTTACCTTTGACGTTCTTTGTTGAGTTTGTTGTTTGCCCCAACTGTTATTACCACCTCAAGTCACTGCCACATTGAACAATTCCTACTGATTGTTTTTGACAAGCACCACTGAGAACAGGCTGTTCACCCTAGAGGAGCTCTAAGGCATGTGAAATAAAGACAACCCTTGAGAGTGGGGTTTCTAGAAAATCACCAGACAAGTTAGGTCATGGAAATTCTCAGGGAGTGAGGATTTGAAGAGGGAGTCTGATTCATTTCTTCCCCTTTCAGTGGCTGCTAGGCTTCTCTTTTTCACCATGACTACAGGTCTGCTTGTTTTCAAGGCTACTGTGGAACTGAAGAAGGGAGGAAGGGATCAGAGCTGGTTAAATGCCACAAAGCTCACTTTTCTCAAAGTGATTTTTCTTCAGTAAATGCTCCCTGGAGTTTTGCAAACCATGGGTCAGTTTTCAGAGTTCTGGAAAAGTTAGTTTTGGCAATTTTTGTCATTGTTCTTATAGCTTTAATGGAGGAGATTATTTTTGTGGAGTCCATACTCCATTATTCTCTCTGACATTATCCCATATATAATTTTTACTTCTTCCTTGTGTTTCATGCCAATATTATCAAGTAATTTTGTTTGACTTAATACCACCTTTATAATTTAATTTAGTTTTATCACTAATAGATTAAGAGATATAGTATATTTCCAAAACACCTGACATAAAACAATATAGACTGTGATAAAACAACTATTCATCACCATGATATTCAAATAATTTGGGAGGTTTAGAAAATTACCTTATAGAATCACACTTTTGAGCACTAGAAGTTTATAAAGTTTATATGGAAGCATTTAATTATAAGTATTGAGATAATGATTTGTAAAAACTTGCACCAGTGTTACAAGTTAAAAACCAACCAAATAAACCAAACCAGACTAAAACTGGGACATGCCGTATCAGAACTTCAATAACAGTGAGTGTGATTATATTCCAAGATGTAGTATTAGAGCAGAAAGGTTAAGAATCAGGATTAGGATCCGTTTGGAAAAAGCAAACCAAAAGAAGGCCAGGCAAAGTTAGAAAAATCTATCACCTAGACCATATTTAGTACTAAGGATAAGAGCTGAAGTAATTGGAGACAGTTTTGTCAACACATAATTGTAGAAACAACTCATTCTAATTCTGCCAACCTATACATTTTTACCTAGGATTTATTTTAACTAAAATTATTTATCGATAGACTCTTGAGGTAAAAGGCTTTGTTCAGCAGTTGATATTAATAAATGTATATGTTTTGCTTTGGTCATTTTTTATTTAGGCTACCTTTGTGCATGTAAATTAAAACAGGTTAATTCAGAGTGACCCATCAGTATAGCACAGAGGAAATAGCATATACTTAAATCTAATGATAATACAGAGATTATATTTATTGAACATTTACTATATGGTAGGCTATGTTTTATATACTTATCTAACTCTGGGGCACCTGGGTGGTTCAGTTGGTTAAGCATCTGACTCTTGATCTCAGGGTTATGAGATCGAGCCCCATGTCTGGCTCCATGCCCAACAAGGAGTCTGCTTAGGATTCCTCCTCTCCCTCTGTCCCTCTCCCCACTCACATCTCTCTCTCTCTCTCTCTAAAATAAAATCTGGGGCACCTGGGTGGCCCCGAAGCTTAATGTCTGCCTTCAACTGAAATCATGATCCCACGATCCAGGGATTGAACCCCGCACTGGTCTCCCCGCTCAGCGGGGAGCCTTCTTCTTCTCCCTCTGCCACTTCTCCTGCTTGTGCTTGCTCTCTCCCCCCCCGTCAAATAAATAAATAAAATCTTAACATAAAATAAATTAAATCTTTAAAAGAAATAAAAAATTAAATGCTAATTTAACTTTGTCATCATAGCAAGCTAATGAGGTAGCAGGCTGTATGATTATCATTATTTTATGGAAATGGAAATTGGGGCTTACAAAGATAAAATAACTTGTAAAACTGTCATTCAAATCCATATCTGCCTATTCCAGACCCTAAGCTATTATTCTCTATTATTTATGTCCTCTCAAATTAAGTGTTACAAAGGTATATGTTTAAATCTGAATTCCTTTAATTCCTAAGGGGAAATTAATGAAACCCTAATTTCCACAACTGTCATGATGGTAATATTCAACCTCACTGTTTTGTTTTGGAGGATTAAATAAGATCATGCATGTGAATTTTTAAGCACAGTAAAGAGGTTATAGATATTTTTAACCCATTGGAAATACTTTGGACATACAGAGGGAAAAGGGAAATAGAAAAATTTTAAAAATAGAAAAATTTTAAGAATTCTCAGAAAAATTTTATTGGAAATGAGTAAATAGCCTCAATATTTTCCTCAGAAACTTCTCCAAAATGTATTTATCTGAATAGGAAACTTCTCAGCCAGGCCCCTTCTCAGGAAAATAGATTGCTTAAGGGGTTGGCCCCTTTCTAATAACAACATTTTGACTAACTGCTCAATTATTACTTTATTATTATCAAGTTTATTATTAGGAATTATTATTATTAGGAATTATTATTATTATAATTAGAGATATATATATTTATTCTTACATAATCAATAAAAACCATGAAGTCTAAATTTATAATTAATATTCATATATACCATAAAACTTTATATGTTTGTGACTTACAATGGTTTTTATATTTATTAGTTTAATACAATGATTAAATAAACATCAGGAGGTTATATAACTTTAAAATCAGCTAGAGCTCAAAAAGGTAAAAATTTAGATTTATATGTGTGTTATATATATGTTCATATGTATATGTATGCATATGTATCTATACACATGAATGTAAATATATGTATGTTTGTATTATATATATGCACACATGCATATTATGCATGTCTGTGTGTTTATTTACAAACTAGTTTTCTGGTATAAATAGAGGAAACATTTTTTTAGATTTATTTATTTATTTATTTAGAGAGAGAGAGCATGAACAGGAGGGGCAGAGGGAATGGGAGAGAAAATCTCAAGCAGACTCCACACTGAGCATGGAGCCTGATGTGGGGCTTGATCCCACAACCCCGAGATCATGACCTGAGCCAAAACCAAGAGTCAGACACTTAACTGACTGAGCTACCCAGGTGCACCTAAACAGGAAAAATTTTAAAGATTTTATAGGGCTTATGACTTAGAATATGGATCTACACTGAAATGTCCGCTAGCATCTCCATTGTATGTCTCTCGAAGATACTGTTTTAGCTTTTTCACATGTATAAAGTAAAAGAGCAAAATTCAAGGGAATGTTTTTATTCCAACATTCCTGGAATCTGCTGCTGCCCCCTCCCCCCCCCCGTTCATTTGACAGCAAATAAAATGTCTTAATTCTCTATTAAAGGTAATGAAGTCAGGATGCCTGAGTGGTTCAGTCAGTTAAGCATCTGCCTTCAGCTGAGGTCATGATCCCAGGGTCCTGGGATCAAGGCGTGCATTAGGCTCCTTGCTCAGGGGGGAGCCTGCTTCTCCCCCTGCCTGCTGTTCCCCCTGCTTGTGCTGTCTCTCTCTCTGACAAATAAATAAATAAAATCTTTAAGGAAAAATAAATAAAGGTAATACATATCATTTGAGTTCAATTAGATCAATGTCCAATTCTTCAACTTAGACTATAGACACCCTTAGTTTGTCTTTTGAAGAATGGATCTGTATATCAACATTAGAGACGTCTAGGAAAACTAAAGGAAGTTCCTAGTCTTAAGTTTGGAATCCACACTTAACAGTGGTGAGAGAAGAAGAGAAAATACTTTTCTTGTAAACTCTTGCCTTTCTTCTTTATTCTATTTGGCTTTTTTTTTTTTTTTCGGTAGCAGATGGTGGAAAATACAGCCATTTTTTATATATGTAACACATATAGTGTATATATATATACGAAAAACATGTTTATATATATTATTTATATTTGCATATGTATACAAATAATTCAAATAATACTTTGCCTATATGTGAGGAATTATAGTATTCAGTTAACTAAAATGAATATGAAAATATGAACAGACTCTAACATGCACTTTTTTAGTAAATTCATGCATAGATAGATGGATGTGCATATAAATTAATATAGCCATTATAATAATATGTATAGGAAAATCCTGAGTAAAGATAAAACATGATTTCTTCCAGTCATTCTGGGAAGCTGTTTATACTGAGAAAAAATTAGGCATCTTGCTCATCATCTCCTGGGCAAGTTAAATGAAGATACTTCTGTTATTCTTTGTATCACTTATATTCTTTACTTTTCATATTCTGTGAATTATTAATATATTGAAAACATAATGAAAATTTTATGGACACAATGAAAAAAATGTTTCTAGACTAACTGCACAGAAACATATTATTCAGAATAGTGAGTTACAAAATATACTTTTTCATTGTAAGTACTTTTAACAGCAGGCAGAAAATTATAGTAAAAATTTCCCTAATTTTACATATTTTTTTTTAGAGTCCAAGAGAGTTATATGGCTATTGCTATTAGCTTCTTGCTAAGTCATATCCAGTCTTTTACACATTATTATATTCTCTGGTTGATTGGCTAGAAATAAAGACAAGGTTAGTGAATTATACTAAACATTAATGGTTTTATTATTGTTTTGATACATTTATTTCACTATCCTAAAAATTACCAGATTAAAAACATCATAAACTTGTTCAGAAATGTAGTAACAGTGGAATAGAAAAATATTAAATGCATATTTATCAAATTACATTGGTTAAAAATAGCACTGCACTGATTATTGTGCTATATAATCATATATCTGTATTTATAAATACATCTGTATCTATAGTCAGATCTATGCGCATGTCTCATCCTAAACAAAATAAGGAATAAAATCAGTAAGCCATGAGAAGTATCCACAAGAAAGAAAACATATCAGAATTGATATATAGTACAAAAATTAAAAATTAATGGAGGATTATAGGCAAATGGGTGACTTATTTATTTCTCTGATCCTATCTTTGCATCCGTAACAACTCAGTTTGAAAGGATGCCAATGAAATGTCAGATGACCTCCATATTTTTCCTCCCCCAAAAAAGTTCTTTGTAAGTTAAAAAAATTATAATGTCTTAAGTTTAATTTTTTAAGATAAATATCATTACACATGGATGATTATCCATGTTTGTCTTATATTAAGTCTTTTTATAATATGGAAATATTCCTTTAAAGATGAGAGTGGAATCTATAACGTAGGGGATGGAGTGCTTGTGGCAGAAAGAATTGTACAAAACAGAGGGGTTTTTTTTTTGTTTTATTTTTTTAAAGATTTTATTTATTTATTTGACCGAGAGAGAGACAGCCAGTGAAAGAGGGAACACAGGCAGGAGGAGTGGGAGAGAAAGAGAGAGGCTCTCAGGGGAGGAGCCTGATGTGGGGCTCGATCCCAGAACACCGGATCACGCCCTGAGCCGAAGGCAGTTGCTTAACGCCTAAGCCACCCAGGCGCCCCACAAAACAGAGTTTTTACTTGAAAATTTATCCCTAGTCAGAGACTATTTCTCACTCGTAAAATTGCATCTAGAAGGAACCATGTGACTAAGGCTTAGTGATTGGATTGCAGATGGAAGCTACATATACTAATTCTAAGCCTTATTCAAAAAAATCTATGACACTATTCTCCATGCTCTATCTTCTCATTTTCTAGCTGACCATAGACATCCAAAATGATTTTAAAAATCACATGTAGGGGCACCTGGGTGGCACAGCGGTTAGGGCGTCTGCCTTCGGCTCAGGGCGTGATCCCGGCGTTGGGGGATCGAGCCCCACATCAGGCTCCTCCGCTGTGAGCCTGCTTCTTCCTCTCCCACTCCCCCTGCTTGTGTTTCCTCTCTCGCTGGCTGTCTCTATCTCTGTCGAATAAATAAATAAAATCTTAAAAAAAAAAATCACATGTTGCTGATGACAGACAATTCATCAGCCTGAATGCCTATGTGACCAGAGTAGAACACCCCTTCTCTTCAAATGCCTGCTTTGAGTTGGACTTTCCGGTGAGTGGTAACTAAACATTTATGTTAAAATACCTATATTTCAGGTTTACCCAAATACAACAGCTAGTGTCACTAAATTAATACAGACTTAGTGCGTATTTGATATTTTAGTAGGTTTAAGAAGAAGCAGTAGAGCAGAGTTAGACACTATAGCCAGCTTAGTGGGGTTCAATGTCTAAGTCTGCCAATTACTAGTTATGCAACCCTAAACCAATCAGTGTCTTATTTGTAAAACAGCCATAACAATACTTATATCACATACCTCAAAGTGAAATTTTCACAGAAACTTGGTACTAGCAAAGGCAGGGCGTTGTTCATGGCCTCTCTTCTGAGATCCACACCCACATTTCAAACATTCTGCAGGAATATCTACCTGAATATAATTTTGTCTGCTATGTCCACCTCTGGCTCCTCTTCTTTGCCTGGTGAACTTTGTTTAAAGATCCAGTTCTATTTAACTTTCCTTTGTGCCTCTTCTCTCCCATAACCAGAGATAGAAGGAGGAGCTCCTTGTTGTGTAAGAAGCATAGAATTACTCAAGCTATCCCAGTATATAGGTAAAATTGCAGAATAATTGTATATATGTCTGTTTCCTCTTTCTCCAAGCATCCAGTAGTAATGGAAAATATTTCATTTATCCTTATTGCTCCCTTCAATGGAATATTATCTGGCATAAAACAGGTTCTCAATAAATGATCAATCAGTTGATGCATTATTTAAAGGCAAGTTTTCCTTATGGCATGCTTGTTTTCATATGACAAGGAGTTAATATTTCATGGAAAGTGATTTTCTCACTTCTTAAAACAAAGCAAAACAACAACAAATGAGGAAACTCGATCTCTGGAATTATTAAGCCTGACACAAATTTTTGAATTTAGTAACATACAGATTTTGTTTCTAAGTTTTGAGTTCTTAGTTAGATTTTTAATTCTTAAAGGCAAGGAAATGCCTCTCAGTCCAGGATAAGTCATATTGACCCTGTGAAACCAAACTGAATTGTGAGTTCAGAAAACTACATCTCTATCCAGTTTGAGAACTTTAAAATTAATTTATTTTATATGAATAAAGCATTATTTCTTCCTTTCCAGACTCTAGGACTGTTTTTATAATACCAATTTAAAAGATATTAGAATTATTAAAAAAACAAAAGCTCATTTAAGCAAATCACTTATCATTGTGCATGGCCTGTAATTAGCACTCAATTAATGCAAACCATTATTATGGTGGTTTTCATTTTTTTGTGTTTTCATCATTGTAGTTATAGCGACTATTATTCCTTACATTCAGATTTAACATTCAACCGTTTAACAAACATTCTGACACAAAAAATGGTTTATTTATTTTTCCTTTTGACATACTACCAATGAAACATTAAGAAACTTTCCCAGATTTCCTTTACAGAATGTAGATCATATTATATTTGACCCACTTGCATCTTAATTTTTTTCCAACCACTTAATAATGAATAAGGTTAAATATAAAATATATAGTTTAAACATTTATTTTCCTGATAATTAAGATTGCTTTAAATTTGAGTTTAAAATTATTTTGTTGTAGCTAAGATTTTGAAACTGTTTTAAAAACGAAAAAGAATTGGAGTCAATATGAATTGCTCATAATACGTTTTGATTAAGGAGGCAGGAACATGAAAGATCTTTTAATTTAGATTCTGCATTAAAGGTAGTGGGTGCTTTTATTTGTGATTTCATATGGTTTCACTGAAAAATAAAAATGAATCCTACTCCATCATTTTGGCAGACATTTTAATGCCGGCCATTTAACTATCTTCCTGAGATGGAATGCTTCCTGACCTCTACTCTTTCCACCAAAGAGAAATTGTAAAAGCCCAACAAAAATGTAATTTTCTGGCTTTACAACAAGTGAGGAGAGAGAAGAGAAGAGTTAAGAGTAGAATCAGAAAATAAAGTAGAAAAAAGTAGTATAAAGTGGAGGGTGTTTTTAGATGTATCTGAGAGATGAAGACTATTTCTGATTGGTAACATATCTTCTGGTCCAAACTCAAAGTTTCTTATTTTATATACCAAGTCATAGTGCTTAAAAGAAAACTAGAACTAAACACTGAAAATGCTCATTTTATCAAAGCTACTCATATAATAAGGGCAATTAGCCAATTACCCCAGGTCATTTCAATGTCCTATCTTATTGATTAAGTGATTTCGCTTTGAGAAAATCTTTTGAGGTCAAATGTTGAGTTATAATAGGTAATTTTAGATACTTAATTTATTGAGACAATGATTGAGTATTGCTGTTTCCAAATGCCACTAAGAATCTATATAATCACCCATGATAGTTTCAAACTGTGGGTAAACTAAGATATATTATAGACAGTTTGAGTTATTATTAAAATAACATCATTCTTATTTTCCTTATTGTGATTCACCTTACCCACCATGCTCTGCTTTTTAAATGTAAGCCAGGGCATTGAGGGGAAACTCTCTTTGTGCTTGAGAAAAATATGCTGCCATTTAAGTCATTACATTTTTATTAGGTAAAAGTTATTTAACTGCCAATAAGTTCATGCTTCTCTAAAAGTAGTTCGGTCACGCCTGTGAAATAGGAATAAAACTAAGATTAGTGTGTTTATTTTCAAGTAACCAAATGATGAAATCCAATAGTTTTTAAATTGGGTGAACAATTCCCTTGTACGTATTCTGGGCTTATTTTTGAAATCCATACTGTGGTTGCAACAGCTAAAAATGGTACTCTTAGTAATTCCTGATATATCTTCCAATTTGTATATATGGCCTTGGTATTTTAAGCATGTTTAACTGCACTTTTTCACATTCTTAGAGGAAAGTGTGCAATTAATCTAGAAAACTGAAGAGTTAGAGGGGAGAATTGGAAAAAGAATAACAATGAGGCTTTGATCCATGCACCAAATTTCTTCTAAATATCGTGAAGTGTAATTCCTAAATTATCTAAGTTACTTTGTAACAGTCCTAATTTAAAAAAAAAAAAGGCAAACATTAGCAGATACTCACAGATGGGAGGTCAAACAGAGTCCTGTTATGATTTGTTCAGTCTTAAAAAATAAATTGGACTCCCAGTAATGGTAGAGTTGCTTTTATTGAACTAACGCTCCTACTGATAGCAATAGTAAACTCTGGAAAAATATGGAAAACAATTTTTGAAGGCACTTGAAAAGCAGGGAAAAAGCAGGCAGAAACTTTAGTAATAACGCATTGGATGAAGTCCACGTTTATGTGGCTGTTTCCATAAGAGCTCTGCTCGGTCCACAGTGTGGGACGGTGCATAGTATTGAAGCGGAAAGCCAGAGTTATACCCGTCTAAGTCAGGGAATATAGACTTTGGAGTCATCAGGTGTAGTCAAACTCAAAACTATATACTTAAATTCTCTGCGTTTTATTATATGAAAATCATTTCATAATAAATTAAATGAATTATTTACATGGTAATACTAGATTCTAAAACTCTCAATATGTTTCTGTTAAATAAACTGCTTTCTGGAAAATAATTCTGCCCCAAAGTGGTGTACAGTGATATTGGACCACAAATATGGAAGCTTGGAGAAATGCCTTCAGTTTCCATCTCTCCCACTAATCTACCTTAGATGAAACACCTACCACTTCTCCACTTCGGTCTCCTAATCTATAAAGGGTTGGTGTATTTTTTTGTTGTAAACTCTGCTTGTATTCTTTGTATTTTATAAATATCTGACGCGCTTCATGTCTAATAAATTATCAGTAATTTTCACCATCTGACTGGCTGGCCATCTACATAGTAAAAGCTGAAAAGATGAAATGTTGGCCCCCAAATTAACCCAGTGTACTTCATGCTGGTGGTGGATGATGTCAGAGTCAATGTCGCTAAAATCGTATTAGTCAACCTAGGAGAGACATGGGAGCATTTAAATAATCTTCCAGTTACTAAAGACTTCATTATTCTGCAATAGTTTGATCTAAGGTACATATAGATTTGATGTGCCTATAGAAAGTAAATCAAATATGTATGGAAGTTAGAATGAATAATATCCTATGTAGAAAATAATTATTCTATAAATCTGGATAAAATTTCCCAGAGTGAGCTGCCTAGAAATCATAATGATGACAGAATCAAATTCATAAAATTGTAGAGTCAGCTCTCCTTATTCCTGGATTTTGTATTTGAAAATTCACCTGCTTGCTAAAAATTATTTGTGGGCATTTGTGGTCATTCAGAGGACATGTGCAGAGGAATGAAAAATTTGAGTTAACCTATGGGCATGTTTCTAGCTCACGTTCAACAAGGTGTCACTAGGCGTTCAGCTCTCATATGGGGATGATCAGAGGATGGAGATGACAGGTAGAGGGAAGTGCAGTATTGTGCAAGGAGCTTTGGTGGATGGGGTTTGGATCCAACTCTGGCATCTGTTAGAAGGGTGACCTCAGACACGTCACTTAACACTTCTCTACCTACTTCATCTTTTTTGCAAAATAAAGGAAATAGTATCTACCAGGATGAGTTGATTTTGGATTTGAGATTATAATCTATGTGAAATTTGAATATATAATATATAAATAAGTAAACATATATATAGTATATATAAATATTTATATTTACCTCTGTGTAGTATATAAAATACATTTCCCCTACTTCAGGAGCCTTGATTTAGTATTTGCTAATTCAGTGTTAGCAGTGATTTTATAGAACATAACTACCATGAATAGCAAGAATCCACTTCATTTTTAAAAACTCAGTTCACGGGGCGCCTGGGTGGCACAGCGGTTAAGCGTCTGCCTTCGGCTGAGGGCGTGATCCCAGCGTTATGGGATTTAGCCCCACATCAGGCTCCTCCGCTATGAGCCTGCTTCTTCCTCTCCCACTCCCCCTGCNACAAGAATACACTGCATTTTTAAAAACTCAGTTCACGGGGCGCCTGGGTGGCACAGCGGTTAAGCATCTGCCTTCGGTTCAGGGCGTGATCCCGGCGTTGAACAATTCCCTTGTACGTATTCTGGGCTTATTTTTGAAATCCATACTGTGGTTGCAACAGCTAAAAATGGTACTCTTAGTAATTCCTGATATATCTTCCAATTTGTATATATGGCCTTGGTATTTTAAGCATGTTTAACTGCACTTTTTCACATTCTTAGAGGAAAGTGTGCAATTAATCTAGAAAACTGAAGAGTTAGAGGGGAGAATTGGAAAAAGAATAACAATGAGGCTTTGATCCATGCACCAAATTTCTTCTAAATATCGTGAAGTGTAATTCCTAAATTATCTAAGTTACTTTGTAACAGTCCTAATTTAAAAAAAAAAAAGGCAAACATTAGCAGATACTCACAGATGGGAGGTCAAACAGAGTCCTGTTATGATTTGTTCAGTCTTAAAAAATAAATTGGACTCCCAGTAATGGTAGAGTTGCTTTTATTGAACTAACGCTCCTACTGATAGCAATAGTAAACTCTGGAAAAATATGGAAAACAATTTTTGAAGGCACTTGAAAAGCAGGGAAAAAGCAGGCAGAAACTTTAGTAATAACGCATTGGATGAAGTCCACGTTTATGTGGCTGTTTCCATAAGAGCTCTGCTCGGTCCACAGTGTGGGACGGTGCATAGTATTGAAGCGGAAAGCCAGAGTTATACCCGTCTAAGTCAGGGAATATAGACTTTGGAGTCATCAGGTGTAGTCAAACTCAAAACTATATACTTAAATTCTCTGCGTTTTATTATATGAAAATCATTTCATAATAAATTAAATGAATTATTTACATGGTAATACTAGATTCTAAAACTCTCAATATGTTTCCGTTAAATAAACTGCTTTCTGGAAAATAATTCTGCCCCAAAGTGGTGTACAGTGATATTGGACCACAAATATGGAAGCTTGGAGAAATGCCTTCAGTTTCCATCTCTCCCACTAATCTACCTTAGATGAAACACCTACCACTTCTCCACTTCGGTCTCCTAATCTATAAAGGGTTGGTGTATTTTTTTGTTGTAAACTCTGCTTGTATTCTTTGTATTTTATAAATATCTGACGCGCTTCATGTCTAATAAATTATCAGTAATTTTCACCATCTGACTGGCTGGCCATCTACATAGTAAAAGCTGAAAAGATGAAATGTTGGCCCCCAAATTAACCCAGTGTACTTCATGCTGGTGGTGGATGATGTCAGAGTCAATGTCGCTAAAATCGTATTAGTCAACCTAGGAGAGACATGGGAGCATTTAAATAATCTTCCAGTTACTAAAGACTTCATTATTCTGCAATAGTTTGATCTAAGGTACATATAGATTTGATGTGCCTATAGAAAGTAAATCAAATATGTATGGAAGTTAGAATGAATAATATCCTATGTAGAAAATAATTATTCTATAAATCTGGATAAAATTTCCCAGAGTGAGCTGCCTAGAAATCATAATGATGACAGAATCAAATTCATAAAATTGTAGAATCAGTTCTCCTTATTCCTGGATTTTGTATTTAAAATTCACCTGCTTGCTAAAAATTACTTGTTACCCCAAAATCAATATCTGTGGGCATTTGTGGTCATTCAGAGGACATGTGCAGAGGAATGAAAAATTTGAGTTAACCTATGGGCATGTTTCTAGCTCACGTTCAACAAGGTGTCACTAGGCGTTCAGCTCTCATATGGGGATGATCAGAGGATGGAGATGACAGGTAGAGGGAAGTGCAGTATTGTGCAAGGAGCTTTGGTGGATGGGGTTTGGATCCAACTCTGGCATCTGTTAGAAGGGTGACCTCAGACACGTCACTTAACACTTCTCTACCTACTTCATCTCTTTTGCAAAATAAAGGAAATAGTATCTACCAGGATGAGTTGATTTTGGATTTGAGATTATAATCTATGTGAAATTTGAATATATAATATATAAATAAGTAAACATATATATAGTATATATAAATATTTATATTTACCTCTGTGTAGTATATAAAATACATTTCCCCTACTTCAGGAGCCTTGATTTAGTATTTGCTAATTCAGTGTTAGCAGTGATTTTATAGAACATAACTACCATGAATA
>NC_048224.1:101242477-101278376 GCF_002007445.2 Ailuropoda melanoleuca
TGAGAAAAAGAGACTTCACTCGGAATGATGCATCAGAGGTACAAACCGGCCTTCAAATATTTGTGTAATGGTTCCCAAAGCTACCAGGTATTTGAGTGTGCACTTTTCCACTTCCTGTAAGACAGGGTTATTTTCAGCTAAAAGACTAATGTCTATAATCACACCACAAAAAATAAAATCACTCACTCTATTTAGCTCTCCCTAGGGGACTCTTAATATTGCTTTTACAGGTAGCAGGGTTCATCCTCTACCAAAAATATAGACAGCCATACTTTATCCCAAGCAACTTATAAGAGGGTTTCCATGGATACAAAAATTTATTTTTCTGGAATTTTTTTCAATCATTCAAAACTACCGCTAGAGAACTAGAAGGTTAATGCTAGTAGAGAGCTTAGACAGCCATTCCAGATTTCAGTTGCATCTCTTTTCTTACATTCTCTTCATGAATAAGTAAGGTAAGATTTCATTTAGACGGTCCCAGTGCTCACTGCTTCCTCTTGCATCTGAGTCTTTGCTATGGAAGCGAGTCTTGAAACGTTCTCCGTACTGCCGTCCATTTAGCTTTTGTTCAATTTTCAGATATTTACAACTCTAAACTGCATCATACACAAAGTCCCTGAGAAAATGAGAGCATAAAAATGCCCCTCTTCAATGATTCTAAATGGTGATATTTCATTGCTCAAAATGTATAATGCTGTTAATCCATATCCTTTACTTATCAGTTCCTATAACTACTGTAATTCTCAACTAATTATCTATCTCTTCACTTCCATTTAGCTCCTCTTTTACGTAAGCCTGTATTCACTCATCACCTGTCCCATATCTCCTTTTGTTCTGATACGTTCAAAATCCTTATAGCATGCCTATCTCTATGCTAATATACGTTCAGAAAGGTAAGCAATGCAGTTATTGCCTAGACTCGAGGTGTAATTCCTAGTATCAGTGGATCTAGTGATTGTCACTGAAACCTCTAATTGCCAAATCTATGTTAGTTGCTGAAGATACGGTGATGAGAAAAGAAAAAAAAATAACATGTTCTTTGAGTTTATAATTTAATGGAGACCTGCATTAATCAATGTGTGGTGAGAACATATTCTGTGAGAAGTTGACTTAGGAGGGGAAGTTGGAGGTATTCCCTGAGGAAGTGAAGGTTGATGTGAGATCTGAAAAAAGAGTAGGCACTAACTAGATGAGAAGGGGTTTCAAAAGCTTCCTCATAGAATGAAAAAGGTGTATAAAACCCTCAGACTGAGAGATAACTTGAGGAGGTTTATTTATGCCTTAGGCATAAATCAGATTATTCAGAGAATTATTCTCCATGTTAAGAATTTACTATGCTTCTTCTAAGTAAAATAGGCTATTAATAAAGGATTTTTTAGTAGTTTCTTGACATCTGATTTATTGAAACTACTTTAAAATATTTTTATATCTGAGAAAATAAGGCAGAACATACTTTAAAAATTGGTTTATCCATAATGTGAGTATACATTTTTAATTCATTTTTTTAAGATTTATTTATTTATTGGAAAGAGAGAGAGCACAAGCAAGCGCACACACAAATGACTGGGTGAGGAGCAGAGGGAGCGAATCTTCGAGCAGACTCCCCGCTGAGTGCAGAGCCCATGTGGTTGCTCCATCTCAGGACCTATGAGACCACGACCTTTTATTGCTGAGTAGTATGCAAATACAACACAATTTGTCTGTCCATCTACCTGCTGGTAGATATTTAGGTTGTTTCCAGTCCAGGACTATCACGAATGAAACTGCTCTAAATATTTGTATATACTTGGTTTTATGGACATACATTTTCATTTTGGGAGGGGGCTAATACCTCAAAGTGTGGATGGCTGAACCCTTTTACTTGCTTTTGAAAAACTTTTATCAGCTTACTTTTGTAAAACTCTGATCTTGGTTGTTTTTAAAATAAAGTTAGATCTCATTATTCAAACTCTGTAATTCACAAAATGACTTCATTTTTTCACTTAAAATAAAATCCAGCCTCTTCATTTACTCTTTAAAGCCTTGCAGGTTTTGCCTCCATCCCCACATAAAGCTTTAGCTCCATCGCTCTTCCTTCTGCTCACTGTGCTTAAACGTCGCTGTCCTTCTTTATGTTCCTCTATTGTAAGTTATTCCTCATTTAGGTCATTTTTTTTTTAAGACTTATTTATTTATTGGAGAGAGAATCAGCTGGAGGTGCAGAGGGAGAGGAAGAGAGAATCCTAAGCTGATTCACGCACTGCGCTGAGCATGGAGCCCGACACAGGGCTCTATCTCAGGACTGAGATCAGGACCTGAGCCAAAATCAGCACTTTATCGACTGAGCCACCCAGACGCCCCCCTTATTAAGGTCTTTGTGTCAAATAGCCCACTTCCAGGAATGCTCTGCCACCCTGTGGTTGCATGACCGGCCCCTTTTTTTTCTTTCGCATCTTACTTTAAATACCATCTTAGCAAAGGGAATTTCCTTCCTTGCAATCGCATCAGCTTAATTTTTTTCATTGTGCTTTTCATCTTCTGATACATTTGTTGTTTATTCAAATGTATATTAGTTTACTGTGTTTTACCTACTACAACTAAGGCCCCATGAAACAAAAGATTGTATGAATTGTTTACTGTACTGTCTTTAATGCTGACAACATCCCCTGGACCATAGCTGTTCTTCAATAAATTATGTAGAGAGCAGCTGAAGAACATAACATAAGCTGACTCTTAAATTATGACCATAATCCTCATAAGGACCCACAATATAGCTATAAATTCTTAACAGCCCCCCCCCACATTCCCTGTGGCATAGACGACTAACTCGTATTGTATGAATTCTTGTCATCATCCTTTTAGTATTAGAAGCCCCCTCCCTAAATTTTAACTGGGGACATAGTTGCTTAGCCTCTGATTGTATTTTTCAGGCCCCCTTGTGCTAGCGGTAGCCACATGAGTGATTTTCAGACAGTGAAATGTGAACACATCCCCAAAGACAAATTACTCTAGACGCTTACTCTACCCCTTCTGGCAGAGCAGTAAGCCATAATGACTGAAATAATAGTGCAAATTATGTGTTGAGGGTGACAGAATGGCACTTTTAACCTATGTCTCTAAAAGACTTCAGGCTGGGGGTCCACCTACCTCCCCAGAATTTTATATTGGAGCAAATATGGGGCGCCTGGGTGGCTCTGTGGGTTAAGCATCCGACTCTTGATTTCGGCTCAGGTCATGATCTCAGGGTTGTGGGATCGAGTCCTTCATGGGGCTCTATGCTCAGCAGGGAGTCTGCTTGGGATTCTCTCTCGCCCTTTCCCTCTGCCCCTCCCCCTTTCACTCCTGTGTGCATGTGCACACTTCCTCTCCACCACTGAAAAAACCAAATCTTTAAAAAATTTTTAAAAATAAAATCTTTTAAAAAGTACCCCACACAAAGTATGTTATTGTCATAGAGTAGAACCTTTCATAGAGATTTGGAAAAAAACTATGTATTAAGAATGAGCAGGGACTAGTGGGCTGCATTGAGAACAGTTATTTAAGGAAAAGGAGATAAAGGAGCTAAGAAGCTAGAAATTTGAAAATAATCAAAGTGCATTTTGAAGACAACCCTAGACAATTGATTGCATGGACTATGGATAAGGACTGCCAGCCAGTTGTTAGATTCTTAAAAAGTGTGGATCTTAACTAAAAGTCAATTGATGTCAATAAGTAAGTAAAACAAGGGATTAAGAGCAATATAGCCAATTGTTTAGGCATCAGTGGCAACATGGAACAGGATTCTTGAAGGAAGGGAAAGGCAGGTATAAAAGGTATCTGGGAGGAACTTCTGAGGAGGCAGCATCAGCAAGTGTGAGCCAGATTTCTGTTAAGACCAAAAGGTAAGGGAAGCTTGTTGAGAAGAGCATAGAGATATGGGAAACTTAATTAATTATGGGATGATATTCCCAGAGGACAAAGTTGATGGATTTGAGTTTGGGTGAGAAAGAGAGGTCAGATCAAGGGTAAGGAAGTGCATATCAGTCAGCATTGACTGATACAAACAGGTTTAAAAGGCATGAAAGATTTAGTCTCAGCAGCCTTTCTTGACTGTGGGTACTAAGTATTGTGGTCAGAACATTGCCTGAATTGTCTGGGCAATGTTATATCTTGAAACCACTAAGGAAGCTGATAATGGGCCCAGAAGCTGCAGATGCTACTTGCTGCGTGGGCTGGATGATGGCTGAGAAACCTCTCGCTCATGGGATGTACTTCAGCGAGTGATATATATTTGCTAGTAGTGACTTTATATTTGAATATATGAATTATGAATGGATGGGTGCCTCTGTGGGTGATCTTAGTGTAAAGATGTCTGTAGATTATATTCATGAATTTGTCTGGAGCAGCTTAGCTAATTAAAGCAATGCACTTAGGAAGCCCAGTCTACAGGTTCATTTCCTGTGGGGCTTTTACATCTGCAGAGCGCACAACACATAATAGGGCCCTAATAAATGTTTGTTCATGAAATGAACAAGTGTGTGTCATTGAGGGTCCCACCACGGGCTAGGCCTTTATGCACAGCCAACGTGTTCAGAAGTCCATGCTTGATCCAGTAAGAGAAATTTTGTAAGAAATTTGGACAGATCAGCAAAGATCATCTGTACTCTCAGACAAGTAACCAAAGGTCACAATCTTATAAGAGAGTGGGAGTAATAACGTCTAGTGTAATGAAAAGAGGAAATGCTTATGTCTTAAATTCTCCTTCATTTTGTCAAAAAATATAAATGTCATTATAAAATATAATGATAAAGTTTAATATAAAATTAAAAGTAACCCAAAAAAGGTCTCCAGAAGCCTTATCCTTTCAAATATCTTATAAAAGGATATTCTGTTCAAATTTGAATAATTATACTCAATTAAGTAATAAATTAAGACTGCTATTTTGCTAGTTATTTACTTATTTCCTTATTATTATGTACCTTGTGACAATATTTAATAAATTTTCATATTTTCCCATAGCACATAAACTTTATGTGAGCTACAGAAAATAAAATTAAAGCATTTGCTTAGCAAGTGGCATAATATATTTATGTAAATTCTAAAATATTTTTCCCCTGGTGGGTTCCATGTATAAACTCTAAATATCTCCCTGGACTGAAAAATACACATGTGTAATTTAACATATGTTTTTCATATAAAAGCAAAAGTCAAGAAGTAATGTAGAAGGAAAAAATTACTCAATTATCTCAAAGAGAAAGTAGTTTTAACTTTTAGGGTTTTTTTTTTTCCCTTACTTCTCTCTGGCATAATATTTTTTACCAGGGAATATAATTTCCTATACTTTTGTATTCCACTTCATATTACAACATAAGCAGATTTTTATTAACACCATGTGAAATGGTTATATGTATTCCATATATTCCTTTAAACAAAAGGTATCTATTAAATGCTTAGACACTAATCTAAGCACAGAGATTATAGAGGTAAATAAAACGCATCAAGTCTCCACATCATTTTCATTAACCAGTCTCATCATCTTGGAAAATACTTTAAATGACAGTTAATCAAAAGGAACATAAAGTTACCAAAGCAGTATGTTTGTATTTGAAAGCTTAGAGACAAAAAAAAAAATTCCATATCAAAGCTTTTACATTTTAAAGCTTTTCACATAACTTCCATGTAAGTATTAGTTTACCTTTACTTCATTTTATTTGAAAGACAGTGCTTTACTTTTAAGGAGGCCTATTTCTGAAATCTAAAACTCAACAAATAGAGCCCCAACCACAAAGACAAGCAGAGACTTAATTCTTAAGTATCACTAACTTGATTCTAGATTCCAACTTTTTTTTAAATAAATAATGAGAAACCATAGTGCCCTGTGGCTTCCTGTCTAAAACATTTTTATGTTCATATATCAGCCAGACTGTCATTGTCTTACATCTGTTATGTTGCAGCAACATGATTCATTATAATTCTTTGTTTGTTCAACCAAAAGGCTCTTTGGGTTTGGTTTTACCCCATATTTTAACAGATGAACTGTGTTATCTATGCACAGAAGTTATTTTTACGCTTTACTTGTGAAACTTAACTGCTTGCATGTGCAAAAGCAAACAAACTGTTGCATTCTGCCTCGGCGCGTAAAAAACCTGGACCATCTGGAGCTCATCACTTTCTTGGTCAATTATAGATGAACAGAGTCCTGAAATACTGAATAGATAATCCATCAAATAGAACCAAGGGCACGGCTTTCTTAGAGCCATTTCCCCATCAAGGTAGTAGCTGCTATTGTTTGACCACATTCCCAGTTTGATTTCCTTGGGCGTGAAAACACACATGCAAAAGGCGTTAGCCTCCTGAGGGACTCGGTATGGTCATTTCACTTTCTTAATTAGAAGAAGCTGAGAGTTAACATTAAAAAAAAGTGCCGTGTTACACCGCAAAGATTTTACGATTTCTCATGGAGGGTCCCTTCAGTGACTCTGTGATTTCACTTAAAAGAACCTCAACATTGGGAAATTAAATTTTATTGACCACCACGAGAGGCTAAGTAGAACAAACTGGCTTTCAAATACGTTGGTTTTATGTTATAAATAATACCTAACTTTGTTGTATTTTTACCATATTTTTATATTTCTCATACCATAATAATTTGCCATATTATATTTTTACCTAGAAAGTATTACAGTGGTGCAGTTTTGAAGTTATAAAATATATTGGTGTGAGAATAGGAAATCTCTTTAGAAAGAGATTTTTTATGAAAAAGGGATTTTTTATAAATCAAATATAACAAAGAAGGAAGGTGATTTTAAAAGGGTGAAAGGAATTTATATGTTTCCAAACCTTGCTTTATGGAAAATAATTCCTGAATGGTGTGTGTGCCAGTTGTGATTCCCTCCACACTATGTTCACCAAACAACCCAGTTTACTAGTCTTCAAGCTCCTTTTATCCATGCTTCTTTGCATTTTGCACTTTTCCCTCTATCTGTAATTCTTCATCCTGGGTCTTGTCCTTGGGGGCCACTGATGGGTATTTAAGACCAAACTCGAAAGTAGATCCTCCGTGACCCCAAATCAAAATCAGACTTTCGGTCTCCTCTTGCCAACTCTTCTAAACTACATCAATGTGGGTGATTTTTCTCCCTCCCTTCCTTCCATCCTTCATTTTCAGCACGTGACACTACTGAACTCTCTTGTTTATTTACATCTATTTGCATACTAGTCCCCGCGCCCCATGTACATGCTCTGTATTTCTTGTTTGCCACTTAATTCCCAATATATAGTGACACCCAGTATATAAATATTTGTTGAATAAATGAAATATAAACAAGAACAAATAAATTCAAACATAAATTCTTACACGTCTTAAAGAGACAAAAAAAAAAGACTGCTTCTGAATTGTCTATACTTTAACCATTCTGCATATACACATTTATGATACATGTATCTGATATATGGAGTATTGTTTTTTTCATTTACATTTACTCATGTAATTTTATTATTATTTTCTAACTATTCTGGGTTATCAGCTTCGATTTTTCTCTTTCATCTTAAAGTAATTTAAAAGACAATTGCTATCAATATTGTTTTTAATTTTCAGATCCTTTTCATGTTTTTCTGTTTGTAACTGACTTTAATGCTCTTTTCTCATTTTATTTACATTATGTTCAGAAAATGCTTATTTTTTTCTTTTTTTAAGATTGATTTATTTGAGAGAGGGAGAGAGAAAGCAAGCACACAAGCATGGGTGGAGGGCAGAGGGAGAGGGAGAAGCAAGCTCCCCTCTGAGCAAAGAGCCCAATGCGGGACTGGAACCCAAGACCCCTGGGATCAAGACCTGAGCTAAAAGCAGATGCTTCACTGACTGAGCCACCCAGGCGCTCCCAGAAAATGTTTATTGTATGGAATTACCTTCTGAGATGTATGGAAATTTTGTTTTTGGTGTAACGTGGTCATGTTTGGTAAATGTTCCTTATGTCCAAAAAAGGATTATTCCAATATAAAGTTCAAAAAGTAACGATTGGCTCAAAACTAATAATTTTTTTGTATCGGATTCTTTATATTTTATTAACTTCTCTTCTGCTAAAACAATGTGTGAGAGGGGTAAACAAAAAAAATATACTAATACTGAATTTCCTTTGATTTCTTTGTATACTTTCTATAGGTTTTTCATGATGTATTTTCATATTATGATATTTGGCTTTTGAACTTAAATTTCATGAAATGAAACCATTCTGATAAACTGAACTTCTTGTGCCTGCCTGTTTCATTTAACAGTTGTTGCCTTGAATTTAAACTTGCCTGATATTTATATGAAAGAAACCTAAACTCTTTTTTTTTTCAGTATTATCCTGCTCTTTTCATCTATCCTTGTGATTTCAAACCTTCAAATCACTGTTTTATATCAATATCTTGCATATAATGCAAAGATGCCTCTTTTTTTTTTTTGATCCAATAGGTAAGTTTATTCCATCTGCATTTATATGTAAATTTCTTTATTTAAATTATGCTTCTTTGTTTTTATGTGAATTCTTGCTTTCAATGCTTCAGCATTTGTGGTCTTCTAATATGTGCTCTGGGTTTTAATGTTTCCCTTTTATTTTTGATTTGTTTTCCAGTGTTTTATCTTTTAACCTTTAGCAGTTACCTTTCTGCCTTTATAAAGTATACTTATAAAATACACTTATTCATTCGTTAATTTTTAAGGATATTAAAACCTTTTTATGAATTATATGGGAATTGTATTTTTTTTCTTTTTACACTTTACCTTCTTCTGTATACTTTCCATATTATTATTTTTCTAATTATTTTAAATTTAGGGGTATACTTTTTCATTCTGTTCTGCACCCATAATTCCCATAAGTAAGCTTATATGCATGAAATTATTTATGTATCAATATATATCAATATTTACTGCCCATACATTTGCTGTAACATTAAATGAACCCTTCAGGGAATACCCCAAATTCAGCATCAGACCCCAGTAAGCAGGGTGTAATGATTTTTACTTATTAATTAAATAGATAACCCTAATTGACTAGGGTCATAGTTCTTAAGCATCATTCCTAGGTAAGCCATGCCAAGGCCATTGTTCATGAAGAAACCATTGAGGAACCATTTTGTGGGTGAGCATGCCATCCAATTTTCCCGAGACTGTTCCAGTTTTAGCACTGAAAGTCTCATATCAAGCTTCTCAATCCTAGGAAAATTGGCATGTTGCCTCTGTTATTGCATTTTGGTTGGGAGCCTGGAGCCACTGTTAATCAAGACCAGCAGTCAAATGATGAAAGAGTAAATAAGACCAAGGTCTCTATCTGTCCATCCACATATCTGATGGCAGTGATCTTCTGAGAATAAGGTCCACAGCTTCACATCTATCTTCCAAATTCTACTTCTTTCATGTCAACTCCAACCCAGAACCATACAGGGAGGAAGATTCTTTTTTTTTTTTTCCAATGTAAAGTTCGATGATTCATTAGTTGCGTATAACACCCAGTGCACCATGCAATACGTGCCCTCCTTACTACCCATCACCAGTCTATCCCATTCCCCCACCCCCCAGGGAGGAAGATTCTAGAAAATGTTCTCAGGCCAATCACATTGACATTGTACAAACTAGTACACCTAAGAAGGGAGACATGAATAAATGGGAATAAATGAGTGTTAGGGATATAAGGAAAGGGATTTATAATATCAGAGTTTACTAATATAGAGTTTAATATTATAATATTAGAGCCTATAATGATTACACTTCATAATTTCAGAGCTACAGTGATTTTGGATAACAAAAAATGTCAGCAAAGACAGGAAGTGGGAAGCTAGGGTGTAGTTGAGCTAAAGTGTTGAGGATTGACAAGGTCAAGGAAATGACAGGTAAAATTCATTCCCATGATTGCTAATTTCGTCTTGAGCAAAAATATTACAAATGATTAATTACAGCTAAATATACAGTAGATAGAAAGAAGGGATTAGGAAGGGTAAAGAATGACACAATGTGATGGAGAGACAGTGAGAACTCTTCTCTAATTCCATGAGAATGAACAGCCCTCCCTTGAGAGGATGGTTTCCTCAGCATAGGCCTACTTGTTGGCAAAAAAGTTGAGGAAAATTTTAAGTGAGAGTTTGCATCTGTAAGCACAATTCTTAGTCATGAAACAGGTGTTCTTGCATATATAATAGAAAAACTTGGATGTAAGCTTGCCATCGAGGTGCTGGGTTGGGGCAGAAGTGATTAAACACTAAGGACATTCAGGCATATGAGAATAGGTACAATTAAAAGACCTTTTGACTTAATCAGTAATCAAGAATAACCAAAATGTGAGACATACTTTCTTCATCTAAGCTTAAGTTTTAGAGGTAATAATAATAAATTAAATGAGAATATTTTTCCTCATAGATGAGGAGGCACTCCAAATGATTAAAAAAAACAAAACAAAACTTCTGTGACCTCTCAGGATTCCACACTGTAGATAGATCCTGCGTCTACTGGTGGAACATTTTTCATTCCTCTGAAATGAGTCATCATTGGTCCAGATTAATTATGTGTGCTCCAGGAAGGGGCATATAACTTATAGGAATTGTCTCTGTTCAAGTCAAGAGGCAGACACAGTGTCCTCCTGGCTGTCTAAGTTAGTGTTTATAGAGGTTTGCCCATAAGCCATAGTCATAGTCCTGGCATCTGGATTTTATGGAAAGGGGAATATCCACTATGATTTTATAATACCAAATAGCCTGTTAAGAAAAGATTTCCTAGATTTGTAGGACATTGGGAGTCTTGTTTAAGTTAAAGAAATTTTAATGGAAATAGAGTCTGAGGCCTAGTAGATTTGAATCTGACAGGGCAGAAAAGCCTTTGTTTTATGTAGAGTGGCTTTCGAGGTAGTAAGATATCCTGGTGAAAATAAAAAAGTTATTCCTGAAATGAATGACTTTAGCTGGTATTTTCCAAAATATTTATTGCTATATAACATAGGTAAAGTATACAGATCATAAGATTAGAGTTTGATGAAGCAGACATAGCAATGTATCCACTACCAAGATCAAGATATAAAACCATATCAGCACCTCAGAAGACTTTTGTGTTTTCTCCCATCATTAATATTCAAAGGTAATCAGTCCTATTATTGTTATAGATTAGTCCAAATAATAAAAGAGGATGAAAAATCATTTTATGAGGCCAATAATAGTACCATGATTTCAAAGTCAGACAAAGACATTACAAGTAAAGTGAGCTGCAGAACAATATGCCTCATGAANCTATTATTGTTATAGATTAGTCCAAATAATAAAAGAGGATGAAAAATCATTTTATGAGGCCAATAATAGTACCATGATTTCAAAGTCAGACAAAGACATTACAAGTAAAGTGAGCTGCAGAACAATATGCCTCATGAACGTAGGGACTTCATGAGCACCGCAGGTTGGAGGTTGCTCAAGCACTATGATCAATGGGAACATCTTAGTGCTATGTGCAGGTGGCAAATTCAGGTCTGGGGAGATAGCTGAATGCATTAGAAAATAAATCAAAGAGAAGGTAAACAAAGAATATTGTACTGTTGTCTGCTTTTGTCTGTTTTGGTGAAATGGAAAGTAAAAGAAAAACAGCTCTAGGCTTCCAGAGCTACCTTGTTATGGCTGTAATTCGGTCTAAAAAGGGGAGAGATGTGTCCATAAAGGGACAGATGCTGTCATGATATGTAGGCGATCTTCTCTGACTGGTAATCAACAAAAAGATCGTATAGTTTATAAGTTCAGCTAATTAATCAAGGAACTATTGGAATATAGGAATATTCAGGCAATAGTTAAGTTACTTTGTAGACGTCGATAAGTAACCTTCTGCTGAGATATTTTTACTGAGCCTTTCTTGAAATGGATTTTATATATCAGTGATAAGGAAACTATTTCCCTCACCTTAGATATTGTCAAATAGAAGGGTTCTCAAGGTCCACAGTTAGATGCAGTTTTTGCAGAAATATGGATGGGGGGAAATCCCAGTTGAATGGGATAAAGGTAGAGTTCAAACATGTGCCTTGATGTGTCTCCTATTCTACCTTTTGATACCGGTAGATTTTCTTTCTAAGGCCGGTGAAATATTGAAAATGTGGTCAGCTTTGAAGTTTCTATATGATGCAGGTAAAGTTTCCCCTAATTCTATGTCTTTGACCCACGTGGTTCTTGATGCTCTGATAAAAGGGGTTCCAACTCAGCTCTTTATGAGATTCTGGTTTTGGGGGGGGGAAGTAAGGAGAATAATGTGAAAAAGCTGTTTCTAATCTCTTTGTCCAGCTCCAACCAATGGAGATGAATGATGAGAGAGTATTTAATATTATTCATTTATCTTCTCCATTTTCATTTCATTGCTAACTAGCCGTCTGAACATTGGTGAAGTTACTAAAATTTTAGTGGATTGCCATAAGACATTGCTGTCCATAAACAACTCCTCAAAATGTTAAAGAATTTTAATTTATTAATTATCTTAACCTTGAAATATGATGGTGTCAAAAAAGGAGAAATTTCTTTTTTAGAACCCACGGTTATTAAAATGGGTGCAAAGCAAAGGAGAGAATCATGATCCCAGGGACAGGATGCAAGACCTCTCTTAGTAGAAAACCTAAGACCATTTGCATGCGTGTGGATAAAACGGATTAAGGTTTGTGAAGACACTTCATAGGGACTGTTGAGTGCTGGTGCTGATTAACTTGACCAAAGTACAGGTCCCAGCAAATGTGGAAAATTCTTATATAACTTTGATTGGAGTTAATAGAAACATTCTTTCAACAACCAAAAACATATTGTCTCTGACAGCTCCAAAGTTATTGATTGAGATGCTGGTTTCTGGAGAAATCACATAACACATCTGGGAATTTTATTAGCTGCTGTTCACAAAGTTACCAGGAAAAGAACTGAACATAAGAAGGCTCTGAACAACAGAAGGCTTTTGTTAACGTTTCAAAGAGACATCGCACAATCAATCCCTTTGGTACCTTTGGCTGGCCATGCTCAAATAATATTGGAAGTTTCTCTTATGCTCAATCATGCTGATTTGAGCCTTTGATAGAAACCTGTTAGACTCCCAGTGGTGACCATTGGGATTTTAGACTAAAAAGTAACCTGATGTGTCTTCAAGTTACACTTGCCTTTGAATGGCCTACTGTCAGGCTTTAGTTGAATTTGACTATATTATGGAAGAACATATGATTACTTGACACCTGAAGTTACCATTAGGTCTTAGGTTATGCCAAAGCATTAGTCTAGCAAGAAAATAATTCACAGTAGTGTTTCCACATTACATGGAAATTTATGTTGAACACGTGACAGGGTGACCTTTGAATGTACGCCTTCTTATAATTGGTTATCAGAAGTAAAACAAGAAGGACGGTTTAGAGATGCTCAATCCTGTGCAGTCTTATGAACTGTTTCTTCGTCCAACTCCATGTAATTAATGCAGTACACAACCAAGCAATTCTACTCTATATATTTACAGAAAAGAAAGTAAAACATTCATCCACATAGAAACCTGCCACAAAGCTTATAGCGACTTTATTCAAAATGGCTAAAAAGTTCTTGCTATGGGAAGATAGTAGCTGCATGTCATACGTTTTGAAGTGGCATTCATTCAATACAAATTAAATTTGTTTCCAACTATTTCCTAAGTTTTCTGGTGATTTTTTTCTTTGCTCCATACATATGTTAAAGTATGTGCGTATGTATTGCTTAATTTCTAAGTATTTGGGGTGAGAATCTAGTTATCCTCTTATTAGTTTCCAACTTGATTCCCCTTAAGGTCAGAGAATATATTCTGTATCATCAGATTACTTTAAAAAGTGTTGAGACATTCTCTGTGGTCCAGGAATTGGTGATTTTGAAATGAATATATAATTAACAGATTTGGGGTGTCATGTTAGTGGTCAGTTAAAATTTGTTAACTATGTCAGGTCTGCTACATCTCTACTGATTTTTTTCAGACTGGTTAATGTTAATGAGAAAGGTATGTTAAAATCAACAGTAAATAAATATTTTCTAGTTCTGTCAGTTTTCCTTTGTAAAGTTATATTATAGAGAATATATAGATGAAGAATTATTTTATCTTACTCATGAAATGAGCCTTTGTCATGTGATATGTCCTCTTGACAATGGTGTGCTTCTTGTCATTAAGTCTTCTTCCTCTACTGTGAGACGGGCACATCAGCTTTTTCCTGATGCATTTGCATGCCACGGGAGACTCTGTACTTCCACTATCGTCATCTGCTGTCAAGAAACATCAACTTAGACTTGATTTGCATTCTAACAGTTACTTTCCTATACTCTTGGAACATAATATTTGGAATAACTCAGAATATTTACATTTCATGAAATTCATGTTACAGTTAAAGTCCGTCAGTTTTCTTCTAGTTTCCATTTGATCAAGCTGTGCTTTGTTCTTTCTGTTTTTTTTTTTCTTTATTCTGGATTAATCAGGATTTTCTTTTGAAGAATTTCATTTTTCTCACTAATTTTTTATATATTGATTTATGATACTCTATAATTGATAGTAGACATATTAGTGGCTGCTTAAACATTGTATTCTGACATTTTATGAAAAATGGAAAGGCATTAAAATATTTTAGGTTATTTTTAATCTGAATTTTGTACTATTAGTAATAGCTATTTTAGTTTCACATATAGTTACAAATACATAATAGACTATTGTTATTATCATTACTATTAATATTATAGTTTTCAACAGTAATATGTTTTTACAATCATTTACATTTTTATCTTTTTCAGACATCATCATTCCTTTTACAGTATAGCTGGAATCATTTTTCCTTCACCTTGAAGAATTCTCCTTAGTATTTCTTTTAACTAAAGTTTACTGACAATAAGTTTTATCAACTTTTGTTTGTTTTAAAACATTAGTTTGGGGCTTATTTTGAAAAAAAGTTAAAGGATTCATGTTGGCAAAATTTTCTTCTCTCATTTTCAGCATTTTTAAAAATTTTCTTTTGGCTTCTATAATTTCTTTGTAAAGTCAACTACCAGTCTTAATTTTGGTTCTTTTTTTTTTTTNATTTTGGTTCCTTTTTTTTTTTAAGATTTTATTTGTTTATTTTGTTTTCATGTAGTATGTCCAGGTTTTTTAAGTAAAATCTAATGTATTATAATCTTTAATTTTCAGAAGTATTCTCTTTCTTTGGAATACTAATTAATCGATTTACACTCTTTGCTTCCACAGATCTCTGGAGTGTTTAACCATAAATGAAAATATAAACATATATTTATAATATATACATATATAAATAAGTTTCTGCTTATGTTAGTATTTATAAATTCATATAAAATAAATATAGTATATAATATATAAATGTAATTATTAATATATTTACATATATTTTATGCACATATATAATTTTATCTACTTCTTTCTAGTTTTTGAAATAGAAGCATTGATCTACTATGCTCAACTACATCCTTCCTATATGGAGAAGACCCCACAATTCTGGACTAATATCTCAAAAACAACAGTATCAACAAACCAGTCCAATGGCCCAAATTTTACGTATAAATACTCAGACAGTGGAATTTCCCATATTTTGAGTAGCAAGGAATTATTTGTGGAAGTTCTATAAATATTAATTATTTTTTACTTGCTGGTATTTATGTCCTAGTCCTGTTCCACCCCTCCTTGTAACTTGAATTCCACAACACTTTTTTCCCCATTCTACTGGAGTCATATTGCTACTGGACAAACTAGTTAGAGTGCTAGGATACCACAATTATCTTGAAAATAACATCTTCTTGGAAACATTTTTGTTCAATGCCTTACATTTGAAATTAAAATATTTTAATATAGTTAGGAAAATATTTTAATATATTGAGGAACGTATTTAATACATTGAGGAATATCTATGTATATTTACATACCTGACTGTATTCCGATGTGGATTAAGGATCAAAAAAATTGGAAATTTATTATCCAAATTCACAAAAGTAGTTGATAGTTAACAAATATTAAACTCTGAAACCCAAGATCTAAACTTGTAATTGGGAGATGTAAATACAAATATCTCATGGAATCAAAACCAATCAATCTCAAAAGTGCAGAAAGAGTAAAATTTGTTTCATACTTATGATACCATGAAACTTACTAGTCATGTTTTGCTTTAAGTTAGTAAATAGAATCCTATACTCATTAACAGTCTTTTCTTTACATCAAACACTAGCATACAATGTATCATATAATAGCAAACTAGTTTGACAACACCCTTATTTAATTAGAAGTATCAAGAAGCTCTTGAATAATACTTATTTTATTTCTCTGGAGAGGCAATCTGATAAAACAATACAGTATAACATAGTAAAATTGGCATGACTCAGTATCAAAGATGTGATTTAGGAGGAAAAGAATCAGGTTAAGTCTATGAGTTTTTAAAATCTGGAGATATTATTACAAGAGTCTTTATCATTGGCCTTCGAGAGAAAACTAATGAAAGCCCCATTATCCAGCTTTGCCTTTCCTTACTTTAATAAGAGGTAAAATGCTAAAGAAATAGTTATGTCAAAAGCCGATGGCAAGTAAATTAATATAATCTCCCTCTAGTTATCAACTGTCAGATTTTCTGAAAACTTGTGATAATAGGATCAGTTTTAGCTATTCATTCTAATAAAG
This sequence comes from Ailuropoda melanoleuca, assembly GCF_002007445.2. Classification (NCBI taxonomy): domain Eukaryota; kingdom Metazoa; phylum Chordata; class Mammalia; order Carnivora; family Ursidae; genus Ailuropoda; species Ailuropoda melanoleuca. The sequence goes on from NC_048224.1 coordinate 101,259,081, forward strand.
ATAACAATGTGGCTTAAAAGATATAAAAAACGAATGTATTGGATCAAAAAATAATTCTCATGATTAAAATAGACTTCAAGAGGAAAAAATCCTTAATCGATGTTATATAGGAGAAAATGGAAGGGATTGTCACACATACACATTCAAAGATGTTTAATAAAAACATATTAATAGAAAAATTTCATTAGACTTGGATGAAAATCAAATCCCTACAGAGGTTGCTATACATTTTAATTATTAGGCTCCAAGAAGCCAGACATATACCTCAAAATCAGTAGTGGCTGAGAGTCACATAGGATTGATATCCTTGTTATTCGAGTTATTTTCCTCTATTGTACTGACAGATTTTTATTTTTACTATTCTCTGTTTATTTACTATAAAGAGAATTCTTAGTTAAAAATTAATATTAATGATTACGTTCACTATCTCTCAAACATTGCCATACTCTTTAATTATACATTCATGTTAAATCCAACCTAACATTACTGATTTTATTAATAGGTTTTTTTTTACATTCAATATTTACTTATATTTATGCTCATATTTACCTTAGGTTGCTCTCCTGCATTTTCATACTTTGGTTTGGGACTCTTTTATTTCTTCCTAAAAGATTCTCCCTAAGCTTTCTTTTTAGTGCATATCGATATACTGGCATTGAAGACTTTCAGCTTTTGCTTGGCTGAACATGTCTTTATTTTGACTTTGTTTTTGAAAGACATTTTTTGGGAGGATAAAATCCTTTTATACAATTTGCTTTAAAGATACTGTCCCGGGGCACCTGGGTGCCTCAGTTGGCTCAGCGTCTGCCTTCAGTTCAGGTCATGCTCCTGGGTTCCTGGGAGGGAGACCTGCTTTGGGCTCCCTGCTCAGAGGGGAGTCTGCTTCTCCCTCTGCCACTCCCCCTGCTCATGCTCTCTCTCTCTCAAAAAAATAAATAAAATCTTTTAAGAAAATAAAAACATCATCCATTAACCTAAGATTTTCAACATTTCTGAAATTCAGTTTTCAATTTTATTTTTGTTCTTTAAAAGTAACATATATATTTTTTTTCTTTGCTTAGAAGATATTTCTCCCTGCCTCTGGTTTTCTTTGTATTTATTCTGATTGATATTTGCCAGCTTCTTGAATCTCAAACTTAGGTCCATTTGTGAATTTTTGAAAACTTTCAGACCTACCTTCTCAAAGACTACTTCAGTCTCATTCTCTCTCTCTATTTTTTTCCCTCTTCTGGGACCTTATTTAATAATATGAAAGACTTTTTCCCTCTTCCCTTATATCTATATTTCACACTTTTTTTCTATTTGTATCCTTTCCTTATCTGTGCTGCTTTTTTTTTTTTTTTAAGATTTTATTTATTTGAGAGAGAGAGAGCGAGCAAGAGAGCATGAGCAGACCCGAGAGGGAGAAGCAGGCTCCCTGCTGAGCTGGAAGCCCCAGGTGGGGCTCCATCCCAGGACCCTGCAATCCATCATGAACTGAGCCGAAGGCAGAGGCTTAACCAACGGAGCCACCCAGGCGCCCCTCCTTATCTGTGCTTCTATCCAGATATTTTTCTGATCTTTCAATTTACTGAAATTCTGCTCTGCTATCACTAACTTGCTAAATCTATCAAGCACTTTTTTTGGGTTATTGTATTTTCTGGTTCTACAATGTGTATTTGGATTTGTTTTTGCACATTTTGATTCTCTGCTGCTATAAACCATCTACATTTCTATTTTTACATATTCCTCTCAAGTTTGTGCACACTTTAACCATAACCACTTTAAAGAGGTGTCTACAAATTCCAAAGTGTAGAACCACTGGATAGTTTTGTTTGTTTTCTCTGCCTTTAGGTCACCTGGTGTTCTCTCATGCAATGGGTAAAATGTTTTCGGTGAATGCCAGGCCTTGTGTATACAATTCTGTAGTCTCCAAGTGGTTTTTTGTTTTGTTTTGTTTTTTTTTTTCTCTGCACAGAGGATTTACCTTTACTTTTACTAGAAAGATAGAGTGACTAATCACCTTAATTCAATCCAGACCAAACCAAGTAAAAGTTGTACTATACTTTGGGTGAGTTTCTATTCTCTGGTTCACCTCTGGTCCCAAAGCCTTCTAGTCTAGCTCCAACTGAGCCTGGGGTGTTATGCAACACTGACATGTGTCCAAACCGCACTGCCATTCAGGTCCCTCAAGTATCTATTTGTTGCCGTTTGGGTCTGAAAAACCGTTACACGATCTTTTTTCTTCCCGTTTGTTTGTATCAGTGGATTCCCCAGGCACTGCGCTGCAATCCTTACTTTCACTCTGTTCTCAAAATTGGAAAATGCCCCGAGGGGAAGAGCTGCTGCGGCGTGTCTCACCCAATTCCACCCCAGCTCCTGTCTTCTTCAAATTGTATTCCGTGGAGGCCTTGCTGCCTTGGAGGATCTGTGATGCCTTCGAGTATATTTAATTTGTTTGTTTATTGATTTTGCATATTAACTTGCTTCTGTTCACTTTAAATTAGTTGATCTGCTTCAAGATAATCCCAGTCTTTTCCAAAAGCAGAATTATAATGTTTTTGTGAGTTGGTCAAACCATTTAAATTATAATTTAAGTATTCTTTTACGGAAAAAGACTTTGCTGTTAACTTTGAGGACAAGAGTTTTAGATGTCTATCTGCCGTCAGAAGTATATTTTAAGTTGCAAGGACTAGGTAAAAAGTTTCAACCAAATCTGAGAAAATAGCATAATTATGCAACTTTCTCATGAGATGAGTGGCTATGTTACAAGTTCATCACATCCTCCTGAAAAATGTGCTTTTCTTTCTAAATGCTCTGTATTCTTTCTAAAGAATAAATGAACATATTTATTTGAATAATTTGTAAACAGTATTTACCATCTAAAGAACCACAATTTTTAAAGAGTTCTAAAATCTATTTGAAACAATAATTTCTGTTAAATTTCTACCTCATGCCATATATAAAAATAAACTTGAGCTACTTAATATCTGGAAGTAACAAAAACTAAATGAAAATATAAGGGGTATGAGATCATGGTTTAAGATTTAGTAGGTAGAGGTCTTCCTATGTCAGACAGGAAATCCCGAAACCATCACATACAAAAGTGAGAGATGTAACTATACCAATTACCCATATGCATTTCTCTTTCAACCCTTGGTGTTGTAATGGCTTAATCTCTGTGCTTCTAGGGGTATTTTTTTTCCTCTTACTGCTGACACTTGCTCTCAAAGTCACATAATTAAATTGTCAGCACCAAAGCAGTAAATTCCAAAATCTTGAATCCTCTAGTAATCACCAGAAACATCACTGAAATATTTCCTCAATTCCATTGTACCTTCAAACATATTGATTCGATCTTGTTTTTACTATGCTACTACTCTGACTTTCTCGATGTTTCAAAAATGAAGTATCTGGTCTATCCTTTTGTTTTCTTAAAAGAACCCAAGGCGGGCCTCTGTTTTTCCAGAGAGCTGCAGGTAACATGCCTGCCGAGTGGCACAAGACAAGAGAGGCTTTGAGGCTGGAAGCCTCGCAGGTATGTACCTTTTCTGAACATGCCATGCGGCTGAGGACGCTCACCTCACAACCGATGCAAACCAGAAACTTGGCCAGCGGGGGCTGCGCAGGAACCCTACACCCCCCAGTGCCCTGGCAGCCAGCTCTGTGCTAACACCTTTCTCAGGCTACCCTGTTAACCTCACGATAACTCCANCCATGCGGCTGAGGACGCTCACCTCCTCACAACCGATGCAAACCAGAAACTTGGCCAGCGGGGGCTGCGCAGGAACCCCACACCTCCCAGTGCCCTGGCAGCCAGCTCTGTGCTAACACCTTTCTCAGGCTACCCTGTTAACCTCACGATAACTCCAGAGGAAATTGCTAGCATCGCCACTTTTTAGGTGCAGAAACTGAAGAAGAGAGGCCGGCTCCTTGCCTCGGGTGACGCGGATAGCAAGTGGCAGATGCTGGAATTTAAAGGGACTATAAAATCTGGCTGCCCAAGTCAAGTGTAAGGCTCCCCATCACCACCCTCTGCCCATGGCAGGGTCAGGAGACCCCCGGCTCTAGCACAGATCAGTGTGTGCCCACCAGGCCTTGCTGTCCTCATCGGTCAAAGGATCGAATGCGATGAGGGGACCAAGGGTGCCTGGCGAGCTCCCAGCGCTCTGTGACCGGAGGCCCTGCAAGCGCGGCTGCCGCTGTCGTTGCTGCCGTGGCTCTTGTTGGTTTGGGTCCCGTGGGAAGCAGGTTTCTGGCTCCCGTATTGCAACGTGCTCCATCTGAATGGGACTAACCATGCAAGTCTGGTCTATCCCTTTTAAATACTTCTTCGTAAATAGCCTCCCTCCCTTTGTGCCACGCTGCCTATAAAAATCAACGAACAGAAATAGAACTATGCATGTTTTCTATGTCTGCACTGAGCATCATTAACAGAGAAAGCTGCTTTCTTTCTGTGTGGAATTTATGTTAAATTAGTAAATCCATTCCTCGAGTGAGGCCTCAATAGTCCCAGTCTTAAAATCTTATAATCTTCCAATAAGTGTGGGCTTCTATCCTTAAAAATTATATGTCTGTATCAGTTAAGATTCTCCAGAGAAGGAAAACAACAGTGTATATACTTTAAATCTTTATAAGAGGGAGGGGAGGGGAGGGGAGGAGAGATATTGAGGAATTGGCTGATGCAATTATAGGGTTTGTCAAATTTGAAATTTTTAAGGCAGGCCAGCAGGCTGGAAATTCAGGCAATAGGTGATGTTACAGTCATGAATCCAGCATCCACAGGGCTGGCCTTTAAGCTGGAAACTCAAGCAGGACTTTTATGTTTCAGGCTTGAGACACAATTCCTTCTTCTTTAGGCAACTTCACTCTTTGGTCTTAAGACCTTCAGTTGATTGAATGAGGCCCACCCACTTTATGGAGGATAATGAAACTGACCATAAATATTAATCATATCTATTTACCTTCACAGTGACATTTAACCTAGTTTTGACCCAAAATTGGGCACCAGCCACACTGACATATAAAGCTAAGCATCACAATGTGTCTTTTACTAATTATGATTAATTGCTCTCTTATTCCCTCTTACACTCACACACTCACCTATAATTTATAATTTTTTATGCTTACTCCTATCATATATATGATATACATGGTACAGCCATTACAATCTGGAGGAACACATTAAATTATAAATGGTGTGCTTTAATGAGAGAAAGAGAGACAAGAATAGGCATGAAACTAAAGACTACCTGGTAACTATAACATATTCCTAAATTGGGAGCAATATATATTTAATTTAATATATATTTAATATTTATATATTATAGGTACATGGCATATAATCTATGACATTATAATGCACAATGTAATATATAATATATACATTACTTTTTTCCTCCAAATAGTAATTAATAGGATTTACATTTTCTATCAAAATCAAGGGAATATTTTTGAGAGCTAGTTAAATAATGATCTAAATTTACCTAATGGAACAGCTAAAGGTAGTATGAATAAGCAAGGATTATCAATGATTACTTTTTAAAAATATTGAAATGCATTCTGAAATGACAATCATTAAAAGATGATGTTGATGTAATGGAATAAAATGTTTTGAAGAGAAAATATTACTAAGCCTAGTGCTGAAATTATATTATGTTTGGAAAGCACAAATACAAGGTAGCTTTACTAGGCTCCTAACATTTTTTTTTTAACTTTTCATTAGCTTCAAATTGAAAAAAAAAAAAAGAATTTCATTATAAGGTAGGTTAAATATAGAAGATTTATTGTGAAGGGGTACAGACTGAGGGTTGCTTGTTATGCGAATCTGGAGAGTCATACATCTTGGAAACTTTAAATGACACATTGCAACCCAAATAACTTTTAATTGTTTAACAGATGTTTATATTTAGAATCTCCTTGTGTATATTCCCATTAATAATCTTAAACAAATTAACTAAAACTACGCTAGTTAAACCATACACATCTTGAAATATCATTGCTGAAATGAACCATTCTTACTTTTGGGTGTGTGTTTGGTTGAAAGTCTTATATAGCTCATTCTTCTATGGGGCTGGAGATGCTTATGAAACCCAAGTTCATGAGTAAAAGTAGGGAAGCTAAAATGGAACAAGACTAGGATGGCAAACAATGAACAGATACTTGCTCTTGAAATGAAAAGGAAAAAACATATACATTTTGCTTGGTTTTATATTCTTATATCACTATTAGATCACTGAAGAGAATATCTAATTCTACATTTTACTCCAGTGGTACTATGCATTCATTATTTCTATGTTTGTACTAATACGAGATTTTTGTTATACAGTTGTAAGGTGAGGATAATGTAAAAACCTTTACAAAGTATCCTCAGTGTTCTTTCCCTAAATAAGAAAACCTTTCCATGTCTGAAGAATAAAGAAGCTGGTAGAATGAGGTTTTCACTCCCATTTTAAAGGAGATGATTATAGAAGCATAATATTGAGCTAGAAGGCGGGAAATCAGACAGATTAATCTCATTACTAAAAAGTCAACAGGAAGGAATAAATTACATAAACAAAACATCTGGATTATTGAAGAGAAACTAATTAACATAGTAAGAAAAAAAATGTGCCTGCCCTCTGAATTAGGAAGGCACATTATAAAGGGTATAATCAGAACACTGAAAATGATTGCCGGCACACTCTTGTAGCATACACATGTTCTCCCTAAGGAGACATATAATTACAACAAATTGTATTCTAAATATGTATCTGTAATTTGGCAGGCATGAGTTTTCGTGTGAATTCAAACATTTTTAAGTCACAGAAATGTGTCTTTTAAAAGCTTAACTTACTTGGGGAACTATAGCTTAATATTTCAATCATTGACCAAATCACTACATAGTTACTAAAATAAACTGTTTAACATTGTTCTTGATAAGTGGTGGAAAGCACTATTTTATACAATAATATACACGTTTGAATTTAGAAGTATGTCACGTAATTAAAGAACCCATTCACACTATGACGTGATGATGACCAAATACTCTGTCTCATTTTTCTCATCGGTTGTTAAAACCAAGAAGTAAAGACCACAGGGAACACATCTATGTTTAAATAAAATTAAGTTTATGAGTCTACTGTAGCAAGGAAAATATACCCTGGAGGAAATGAGGATGTCTCAAGAAAGTTGGAGTAGGGAGACCTGTTCTAGGATTTAGGACTGTGGTAGAGAATTTTAAGGAGAGAAGGTTTTCCGTTGGATGTTGTCAAGAAATGAGGGTAATACAGTGATTGGATTTCTTAATAAGTTTTACCTATAAAACAAGAGGCTAAAAGTGTGGCTTTTGAATTTGGTCAGTGGGAAAAGGGAACTATTTCGTTACTCTGCGGTCGCTGTCTGTCTGTTATGCTGTGAATATGATTCTGATGTAGACCATTCTGAGTTTCACAGTTTGGTTTCCAAAAATGTTGCTTTCTAAGAAAGAGGCAAATCGCCAAAATTTAATTCTTGCTGACTACCTTGTATTTCTGTAAATGTGTTCTGTCTATTTACATAAATATTAGAACCAGTTTTCAATTCCTACTAAGTTTAATTAAAATGTATTGGTTGTATAGTTTAATGTGAACTGACATCTCTACATTATTAATTACTGAAATTAATAAACGTGATATATATCAATAATGGTTAAAAGTTTTCTGTGTTGGTATAATTCAACAATGGTTAATAATCTGTTTTACACGTTTTGTCAGATTTATTTCTAGATACTTGATATTTTGATGTCAGTGCTCAGTGATATAATAAAGCAGGACATCTAAGTGAGCAACACCAAGATAAAGAAGTAATATGGTTCCAAGACATGGAACCACCAAAATAGCATTTTGTTTGTTGGTTTGTTTCAAATTTTTATTTAAATTCCAGTTAGTTAACATATAGTGTAATATTAGTTTCAGGAGTAGAATTTAGTGATTCATCACTTACATATCATTTTCTTTTTTTTTTTTTTAGATTATTTATTTGTTTATTTGAGAGAGAGAGGCAGAGGGAGAAGCAGACTCCCTGCTGAGCAGGGAGCCCGATGCAAGGTTCCATCCCAGGAACCTGGGATCATGACCTGAGCCGAAGGCAGACGCTTAACCCACCAAGCCACCCAGGTGCCCCTTACATATCATTTTCATTCATTATCTCATATTTTGTTCTCAGATTAAGTAATGTCCTCACTTTTATTCATACTTATTTGATGTTCTCTATACTTTTACCAAATAAACACTACAGTTTAGTTTGTTCTGTATTTTGCAATTTCTATAAATAGAATTATACAATATGAAGTATTGTGCTCAATATATCACTGAGTCCCATCTATGCTTTTGTGTTTTTATGTTGTTTTTTCTTTTTCAGAAATTTTCATTGCTTATAGTTTGCAGTATACAATGTATCCATTTTACTCTTGAGGCATAAGTGGATTATTTTCAGTTTGGGGATAATACTACAAATAATGCCGTTATTGTACTTGACATGTATTTCTCTGGACACACATGTGCATGCATATCTGTTGAGTATGTATGCAGGGGTGGAATCTCTCTGCCATAGCAGATGTTTATCTTTATTTCAAGCTGCATGTTTTCACAACTTCATTTCAACTTTATTCACAAGTTCACCAACTCTAGGTCCTGCAATTGTCAGGGAAGGCATTGATTTAGGTCTCCCTGTTGACTACTAAGATTGAGAATACTGCTCATTATGCTTATTGATCATTTGACTATCTTCTTATGATGGCATGAAGTTCTGTTTAATTTGGTCAATCTACCAGGCTTTTCATTTTTATTTAAGAAACTTATCTGCGGGGGCGCCTGGGTGGCACAGCGGTTAAGCGTCTGCTTTCGGCTCAGGGCGTGATCCCGGCGTTGTGGGATCGAGCCCCACATCAGGCTCCTCCGCTATGAGCCTGCTTCTTCTTCTCCCACTCCCCATGCTTGTGTTCCCTCTCTCGCTGGTTGTCTCTATCTCTGTCAAATAAATAAAATCTTAAAAAAAAAAAATCCTAAAGAAAAAATTCCTCCTCTTTAAAAAAAAAAAAAAAAAAGAAAGAAACTTATCTGCGAAGAGAGAAAAATATTCAACTATATCATACGTGAAAAACTGTATTGTTTTGCCTTTTACATTTAGGTTTGCAATCTAATGGGCTTAAATTTTTGTGTATGATATAAGGTAGGGACCAAATTTCTTTATTTTCCCTGGGACTATCCAATTGACCCACTCTGTTTTTTGAAGATAATGCCATTAACCACTTTTTGTAATGCATATTTGTGTTTATTTTTTCATAAATCAGATATGCAGTCATCTATTTTTGGACTGTACTTTATCCTGATGGTCTTTCTGCCTATTCTCATACCAAAACCATACTATTTTAAATGCTAACACTTTATAAGAAATTTTGATATTTAGTTAGATTAATAATTCCATCTTGTTCTGTATAATTGTCTTGGCTATTCTTTATACTTCACATTGACACATAATTTGTAGAATCTGTTGTCCATTTTATTTATTTATTTATTTATTTATTTATTTATTTATTTTTAAAGATTTTATTTATTTATTCGACAGAGACAGAGATAGCCAGCGAATGAGGGAACACAAGCAGGGGGAGTGGGAGAGGAAGAAGCAGGCTCATAGTGGAAGAGCCTGATGTGGGGCTCCATCCCACAACGCCGGGATCACGCCCTGAGCCGAAGGCAGACGCTTAACCGCTGTGCCACCCAGGCGCCCCTGTTGTCCATTTTAACACACAAACACGTAAAAAGACTTCCACGAGGCCTGCCTGGATGGTGCAATTGGTTAAGCATCTGACTCTTGGTTTCAGCTCAGGTTGTGATCTCAGGGTTGTGGGATCAGCTGGTGTTGGCCTCTGCACTGAGCAGAGTCTGCCTGGGACTCTCTCTCCTTTGGCCTCTACCCCTCCCCCCACCTTAAATAAATAAATAAATAAATAAATAAATAAATAAATCTTTTTTCCTTTTAAGATTTTGTTTATTTATTTGGGAGAGGGAGCACACACAAGTGAGGGGAGAGAGGGGCAGAAGGAGAGGGAGAAGCAGACTCCCCACTGAGCAGGGAGCAGGCCTGGGGCCTCAATCCCAGGACCTGATGTCATGACAGGAGCCGAAGGCAGACACGTGATCGACTGAGCCACCCAAGCTCCCCAATAAATAAATCTTTAAAAAGAAAAAAAAAAAAGCCTTCAATGAATATCATTGCACTTCCCTGGTTTTGTAAATCCGTCTAGAACAAGTTAAAAATTTTGTAACTTGAGTGTTCTGAGCTGTGGGCATGGCATATTCCTATATTATTTAGATCTTCTTAGAGATCTTTTAACAGTATTTTGAGAATTTCTATGAAAGATCATGCACGTGTTAAGTTATTGTTATTCTTATCTGACATGTTTTAATCCTATTTAAAGTGGTACATTTTAAACTTTAGTTTTCTAAATCTTCATTGCTATTGTTTAAAATAAATTTTAGAACCTTCTTAAAACAAGTTCTAGCTCTTTTCCACATGTCTATCATATGCCTGCAATCAGTCATCCTGGACATTTTTTTGTGGCTATGGCAATGGAATACAGCGAAATGAAAAATGCACCAATTAGCAGGTGCTTTATATCAGGCTGCTGATGCTGTTGTTATTGACAAGTTCCCGTGGGGCAAAGCAAATCACACAGAAGAGCCCTCCCACTTTCTGAGCCAAGCGGTTTTTAAGTACCAGTGCATCAGTGAAATTGATCTACCTGAATTCACCTTCTGCCCCTAATTTCTTACGTCTTTCCCATAAGTAGTACACGTTAACACTTCTCCAGAGACCATATCTCATCAGATCATAGCACTGAACCTGGAGTCTAAGATCTAAGACATACATTTGGTCCGGAGGGAGCACCATGTGTGCTGCTCTTGATCTGGACACTTACGAGTTTAAGAGACCGGTTCTCTGAGCTTCACACCCCCAAAATGCAATGGGCAGTAAGGGAGAGGATCATTTATAAGCCCTCCAGCTAAAAAATGGGAAGCAGCTCTTGTCACTGGCCCCGAGCTGTTCTGTAGCACAGCAGGAATGTTTGGCAGGTACCCAAATTGTGGGGGCAAGGAATGTTAATCTGGTTCATCCTCTTGGAAATGGATTCTTCAGTCTATTTTTGTTCATAACCTTTGCTTCTGTTCTCTGGGAAGTCCTTTTTTCCCTTCTTGGCCACTTCTGAATAAAGCATAGGGCTCTGTGCTGTGTAAGCAGCATTCTCAGCATGTTTCCAGCCTGGAGAAGTTCGGAGGCCGAAGGTGCATTTCCATCTTGAAACTTTTAGTCCTTTTTTATCCAAGGTGGATGAACATTTGCTAACACAGTGCCCATGAAATGTGTTTCCTGTAGATCTGAATTCAGTCCATTCCAAATGTCAACGGCCACATTCACAAACTTTTACAGTCGTGCCTCTCCCTATGTGTCTCTCTAACCATTGCCGCTCTAGTGATGCTGCTGGAGACAATGCCCTCAAGCCTCTAGAAACCCTGTTGCCTGGCAGAACAGAGCACTTTAACTTTTCCAGTACAGCCATGCCTTCAGTATGGGCTTTCCCCCCAGATTGTATTTTGCTTTGAAGAGTCTTTTTTTGTTGAAAGGAGCTAGAGGTAAGAAAGTTTTCTTTTCCAACCTAGAGAGCTTTGAGCTCTTTTTATTTCTTCTAAATGCTGTTTGCAGTTTCTCCCATTCTCTCTATAGTGTTTTCTCTTTTATTCTAGTAATTTATATTCACCCAGTAAAATCCATATATGATGTCAATCTCAGAAATATCACTGCTCAAATTTGAAAGTTCATTAAGTACTTTTTTTTCCTATCCTTCAAGGTACCACAAATACCAATCTTATCCTTTGTTCCACAATGCCATCATAGCAGTTACAAGTTTTCCAGCATTCTTTAAGAGTTCTCTTACCACTTCTTCAGCTCCTGCAAGTAGTCTCTTTGCTACTTTGCCAGATTTTGTTAGAGACCTGGTCTCTAAACCCAAAACTCAAAGTTTTTCATTTTTATTTTTTCCAGCAGCACCACACTCCTATCATAAATTTCTGCCTGAGATAGCCTATAGCAACCCCCCTCAAAACTCCTTCTCTCTATAATGCATGTGTTTGTTTCTATGTCAGCAGTTCTCAAAGTGTGCTTCTAGGTCTTTTGGAATCCCCAAGTCCCTCTAGGACCTGGAATGTCAAACTTATTTTTACCATAATTCTAAAATATCACTTTCCCTTTTCACTCACAAATGCTCAGCAGAGTTTTTCAGAGGTCACATGAAATGTGATGGTATACTTTTTCTAAATGTTAATGGAATGTTTAACTGTGTATTCTTATGTCTCCCATAATTTTCTAAATGAGTAGGTTCAGAGTATAAATATGGCATTTTCATAGACTAATTCAGTTTGCCCTCAGTATTTTCTATGCTCACTATGTCTGTGTTTTTATTAAGTGTGTTTGGTTATATTTGCTATAAACTCTGAAACCTTGGTATGACCCCAAAATTTGGAATTTTTAAATCCTCCAATTGTCCTATGAAATACAACATGAAGTAAGTATGCTTCCTCTCCCCCTACTCCTTTGGTCTTGATTTTTTATAGTATTTTGAAACATTTAAAATATTTAAAATTTACTTAAAACTAATGTTATCTTAGAATTTAATAAGCTAACTTTCCAATTCTCTTGATAATCTCAGTTCTTTTGCAGCTTTAGTCCACTCCCTGTCTCTGTACTATCCTTTGTTCAAGACAACAGGTCCATGGAAAAATATTTCATGTTTCTGAATTCTGGTTCTTCTCAGGGAAAACAACCAAAACCATCCAAAAACATGTTAGTTTTAATATCCCTTTACCTTAGTCCACTTTTTAAATATGAGACTGAGAAATACTTCATTTGATAATGGATATATTGTCAGAAATGTTTTTTTGTCTCATATATTTTGGGAAAAGGTAAAAGCACCTGAAAGCAATTTTTAGTTAATTGTTAAAGCTTTTATAGCTAAAACTTTAAACTTTATTGTCCATTTTCTTTAAGTAGTACCTACTTTTCTATCTTTATGGAATATGTACAAAAGATACAATGGTAAGAAATAGAAACATAAAAACGAAATATATTACTCTCCGCATGGAAAATGTGTTTGGTTGATTCCAACTATTAAATTTTATCCTAGTATATTTGAAAATGGATGAAACATTATTTGCTTTTAAAATATGCCCATCAAAGAATCTGAGAAGACTAAATCTTTGACTAATGGACACCAAATTAAATATACTTATTATTTCACTATATACCACTGGAATAATGCTGCTAGGTTTTACTTTAAGATTTCACCATAAAAATCTCAAAATACTCTGCAACTCTAAATACAGTATACAAATGACATTGAAGTTTTGTTATATAAGTTTTATAAGATTTATGACATGGAAATTACCTGAAAATGTTTCATATCTTTAAAAAAAATCAGTACACATTTGGGTGTCAGCATTTGCTCATAAAGAATTAGCTTATAGGCAGAGGTCATTCATGTCAGTTTTCTCTTCAGCTCATACTTTAATCCATCCTCTTCTTTCCCCTCTCCACTTGTATCTCCTGAGCCAAGTAAATGTGATTTCCCACCTCACCCAATGTAGTGCCCTGATAACCAGTTTTCCTGAATCTATTCTTACTGTTTTCCAGTCCTTCTCTACATATAAGAGTGATATTTTAAAACTGCAATTTTCCTCATTTCATTGCCTCCATTTCTCAAAATTTTATTTAAGTGATATATATCAATCAAAATTAGGTTTGGCCAAATATAACCATAAGTATAACAGTATCTAAAAAATAAAATATTTATTTTTTTCACAAAATAAATTTTGAAGTAAAAATATCAGGGCTGATTCATTAACTCTAATGGTGTCACCAGGAAACCATGCTCTTGTTTTTTTACCCTCCCATCTTTATTTACTGAGTGTCTTTCACAAAACCACCTCATAATACAAAATGGCTGATACAGCACCAGCAATTGCATCCATATTCCAGAAAGTTGGTAAAAGAAAATGTGTTCCTCACAACTGAGTCAGATTCTTCTAAACAGGCTTTCTACATTTTGTACAATTACTTTGTCTTACTGTGATTGGCTAGAATTTAGTCACATTATTACTTCATGCTGCAAGAGAGGCTGGGTGAAGTCCTTAGTCTGTTTTGCTATAGTGTAAGAAGGGATAATTGGTAGGCAATTAATGATGGCCAGCACAGTTTCTTTTTTTTTCTATAATAAAATTAAAATCTCTACTATGGCTTCTGAAGCCTTGGATGTTCTAGATCTTGCATCATCTCACACATCCTTCCTCTAGTAGCTCTCTGTGTTGAAACTATGTTGGCTTTCCTCCAGATCTAAAGACACCACATTAGCTCTTGACACCTCGTTTTCCATCTTTTTCTTTAAAATGCTCCCCCCATTAAAAAAAAATTCCTACTTAACCTAAAGATCTCAGCTAAACACATTGCTCAAGAGAGTTACTTGATCCTTCCCCTTACATAATTAACTCTCCCATGGTTATTCCCATTATACTGTATGCATTTTCTTTTTAACACTTATTTTATTTTAATTACCCCTACATGATTTTTATGATTATTTGATCAAAGAGATATTGATTGCCATGAGAGAAAAAATTATATTTTTTGGTCATAATTGTTTTTCTGGGGTTAATTAGATTGCCTTGTACTTCAGAAATCTAATAATTGATTGATTGGATGAAAGGCTGAGAAAACAAATGAACAGAGCTTGATATAATACTAACAGAGTGAGTTACTATTTTTTTGGCAGACTATTTTTTTAAGGTTAATAGACCCGTTTTTCCAAACGATGGAGAAAGACTGTTGTTTTTTTAGTCTCCTCAAATCCAAATGGAGTCACAGACACACACACACAAAGAATAAACCTTTTAAATTCTATGAAGGACACCTGATGAACACTTTATTTTTGTAATTTAAATTCAATTAGACAATGTATCATTAGTTTAGTTTCAGATGTAGAGTTCAATAATTTATCAGTTGCATATAATACCCAGTGCTCATCATATCGCATGCCCTCCTTAATGCCTGTCACCCAATTATGCCATCCCCCCACCCACTTCCCCTCCAGCAACCCTCCGTTTTTCCTATAGTTAAGAGACTCTCATGGTTTGTCTCCTTGTCTGATGATTTCCCATTCAGTTTTCCCTCCCTTCTCCTACGATCCTCTGCACTGCTTCTTATATTCCACATATGAGTGAAACCATATTATAATTGTCTTTTTCTGATTGACTTATTTTGCTCAACATAATACCCTCCAGTTCCATCCATGTCAATGTAAGTGGTAAGTATTCATCCTTTCTGATGACCTAGTAATATTGCATTTTGTATATATACCACATCATCTTCATCCATTCATCTGTTGATGGGCAACTTGGCTCTTTCCTAAGTTTGGTTATTGTGGACATTGGTGCTATAAACTTTGGGGTGAATGTGTCCCTTCAGATTAATACATTTGTACCTTTGGGATAAATACCTAATAGTGCAATTGCTGGGTCATAGGGTAGCTCTATTTTTAATCCTTGAGGAACCTCCATATTGTTTTCCAGAGGGGCCACACCAACTTTCATTCCCACCAGCAGTGTGAGAGGGTTCCCCTTTCTCCACATCCTCAAATTTTAGCCATTCTGACCAGTATGAAGTGGCATCTCATTATGCTTTGATTTGTATTTCCCTGATGCTGACTGATGTGGAACATTTTTTCACGTGTCTATTGGCCANTGTGAGAGGGTTCCCCTTTCTCCACATCCTCAAATTTTAGCCATTCTGACCAGTATGAAGTGGCATCTCATTGTGCTTTGATTTGTATTTCCCTGATGCTGAGTGATGTGGAACATTTTTTCATGTGTCTATTGGCCATNATTTTTTCACGTGTCTATTGGCCATTTTATGTCATCTTTGGAGAAATGTGTGTTCATGTCTCCTGCCCATTTCCTAACTGGATTATTTGTTGTATGGGTGTTGAGTTTGATAATTTTTTTATAGATCTTGGATACTAGTCCTTTATCTGATATGTCATTTGCAAATATCTCCTCCCATTCCATAGGTTGCCTTTTAGTTTTGTTGACTGTTTCCTCTGCTGTACAGAAGATTTCATCTTGATGAAGTCCCAATAGTTCATTTTTGTTTTTATTTCCCTTGCCTTTGGAGACATGTCTAGGAAGAAATTGCTGTGGTCAAGGTTGAGGAGGTTGCTGCCTGTGTTCTCTAGGATTTTGATGGATTCCTGTCTCACATGTAGGTCTCTTTCTTTCCTGCTCTGTTGAAGATTAGTTGACCATAGAGTTGAGTGTCCATTTCTGGGTTCTCTATTCTGTTCCATTGATCTATGTGTCTGTTTTTGTGCCAGGACCATACTGCTTTGATTATTATAGCTTTGTAATATAGCTTAAGTCTGGCATTGTGATGCCACCAGCTTTGGTTTTCTTTTTCAACTTTCCTCTGGCTATTTGGGGTCTTTTCTGGTTCCATACAAATTTTAGGATTATTTGTTCCAGCTCTGTGAAAAATGTCAATGGTATTTTGATAAGGATTGTATTGAATGTATAGATTTCTCTAGGTAGCATAGACATTTTAACAATATTTGTTCTTCCAATCAATGAGCATGGAATGTTTTTCCATTTCTTTGTGTCTTCTTCAATTTCTTTCATAAGAATTCTGTAGTTTTTAGAGTATAGATCCTTCACCTTTTTGGTTAGGTTTATTCCTACGTATCTTATGGTTTTTGTTGCAATTGTAAATGGGATCAATTCCTTAGTTTCTCTTTCTTCTGTCTTCATTGTTAGTGTATAGAAATGCAACTGATTTCTGTGCATTGATTTTATATCCTGCCACGTTGCTGAATTCTTGTATGAATTCTAGCAATTTGGTGGTGGAGTCTTTTGGGTTTTCCACATAAAGTATCATGTCATCTGCAAAGAGTGAGAGTTTGACTCCTTCTCTGCCAATTTGAATGCTCTTTATTTCTTTTTGTTGCCTGAATGCTGAGCTAGGACTTCTAATACTATGTTGAACAACCGTGGTGAGAGTGGGCATCCTGACCTTAGGGGAATAGCTCTCAGCTTTTCCCCATTAAGAATGATATGCACTGTGAGCTTTTCATAGATGGCTTTTATGATATTGAGGTATCTTACCTCTATCCCTAATTGTGGAGAGTTTTAATCAAGAAAGGATGCTGTACTTTGTCAAATGCTTTTTCTGCATTGTTTGAGAAGATCATATGGTTCTTGACCATTCCTTTATTAATGTGAGGTATCAGGTCGATTGATTTGTGAGTGTTGAACAGCCATTACAGCCCAGAAACAAATCCCACTTGATTTTGGTGAATAATCCTTTTAATGTACTGTTGGATCCTTTTGACTAGTATCTTGGCATCCATGTTTATCAGGGATATTGGTCAGTAAGTGTGGGTTTTTGTCTGCTTTTGGGATCAAGGTAATGCTGGCCTCACAGAGCAAGTTTGGAAATTTTCCTTCCATTTCTATTTTTTGAAAAGCTTCAGAAGAATAGGTATTAGTTCTTCTTTAAATATTTGGTACAGTTTCCCTGGAAAACCATCCAGCCCTGGAATCTTGTTTGTTGGGTGATTTTTGATTATTGCTTCAATTTCCTTGCTGGTTATGGGTCTGTTCAGGTTTTCTATTTCTTCCTATTGCAGTTCTGGTAGTAAATAAATTTCCAGGAATGCATCCATTTCTTCCAGATTGCTTAATTTGTTGGCATATAGTTGTTCATATGTTCTTAAAATTGTTTGTATTTCCTTGGTGTCAGTCCTGATTTCTCCTTTTTCATTCAAGATTTTATTAATTTGGGTCTTTTCTCTTTGATAAGTCTGGCTAGGGGTTTATCGATCGTAATTCTTTCAAAGAACTGGCTTCTAGTTTCATTGATTTGTTCTTCTGTTCTTTTGGTTTCTATTTCATTGATTTCTGCTCTAATCTTTATTTCTCTTCTCCTGCTTGGCTTAAGCTTTATTTGTTGTTCTTTCTCCAGCTCTTTTAAGTGTAAGGTTAGCCTGTGTATTTGAGACTTTTCTAATTTTTTGAGAGAGACTTCTATTGGGAGGTACTTCCCTCTTAAGATCACCTTTGCTGCATACCAAAGGTTTATAACAGTCGTGTTTTCATTTTCATTTGTTCTCATGAATTTTTAAATTCTTCTTTAATTTCCTGTTTGACCCATTCATTCTTTAGTAGGATGGTCTTTAACCTCTAACAGTTTGAGTTCTTTTCAAATTTCCTCTTGTGATTGAGTTCAAGTTTCAAAACATTGTGTTTGAAAATAAGCAGGGAATAATCCCAATCTTTTGGTACTGGTTGAGACCTGATTTGTGTCCCAATATGTGATCTATTCTGGAGAATGTTCCATGTGCATTCGAGAAGAATGTGTATTCTGTTGCTTTAGGATAGAATGCTCCGGTATATATCTGTGAAGTCCATCTGGTCCAGTGTGTTACTCAAAGCCCTTGTTTCTTTGTTGATCTTCTGCTTAGATGATCTGTCCTTTGCTGTAAGTGGGATTTGAAGTCCCCTACTATTATTGTATTATTATCAATGGTTTCTTTAATTTGGTTATTAATTGGTTGATATAATTGGCTGCTACCAAGTTAGGAGCATAAATATGTATAATTGTTAGATGTTCTTTTTGGATAGACCCTTTATCTATGATGTAGTGTCCCCTCCTACAGTATTTGGTTTAAAATCCAATTTGTCTGATATGAGGATTGCTACTCCAGCTTTCTTTTGTCCAGTAGCATGATAAATGGCTCTCCACCCCCTCACTTTTGATTTGGATGTGCCTTTAGGTCTAAAATGAGTCTTGCAGACAGCATATGGATGGGTCCTGCATTTTTCTCTAATCTGATACCCTGTGTCAGATATCCATTATATCTGTGGCACAGATATCCATTATATCTGTGGCAGAGAGTATTACTTCTAGTTCTTTCCTTTGTTGTAAATTCATCCTTCTAGTCATTTTCCCCAGAGAAGAATGGATGAACAAGAGAACAAAATAAAAAATATCAACCATTACCCAAGTGAAATACACACTAGACAAATCTGAAGAGGTCAGAAACCAAAAAAGAAAGAAAGAAGAAAAAAAAGGGGGTGGGAAAGAAAGAATATAATCTCCCAGGTGGACAAAACAGGGTGATCCACTTGGTCCTGAGTGTATTTTGGTCTATTTGTTAGAAGACACTAAAGCCCAGAAATGTAAAGAAAGCAAAAGTTTATATAT
>NC_048224.1:101278476-101284779 GCF_002007445.2 Ailuropoda melanoleuca
GGTATTTCCTCTGGTTGTTTCTTTTGTTTTGAATTCTTCCTTCTAGTCATTTTGCCCAGAGAAGAATGTATGAATGAGAGAACAAATTCAAAACTATCAACCATGACCCCAGCAAAATACACACTAGACAAATCCTAAGAGGTCAGAAACCAAAAAAGGAAAGAAAAAGAAAAAAAGGGGAGGGGAAGAGAGAATTTAATCTCCCAGGTGAACAAAACAGGGTGATCCACTTGATCCTGGGTGTATTTTGGTTTGTTTGTTTGTTTGTTAGGGGACACTAAATCCCAAATTGTGAAGAAAGCGAAACTTATATATACACAAAGATAAAATTGAATACCGTGAAAGGAAGCCAAAAATGAAGAATATATCTATAAAATGTAAATGTAAAAATAGAAGTTAAAAAAAAAGNTAAATATATATGAAAATAAAATTGAATACCGTGAAAGGAAGCCAAAAATGAAGAATATATCTATAAAGTGTAGATGTAAAAATTAAAGTTAAAAAAGACTTAAAAACAAAGAGTTGGTAAAATAAGAAGATAGTTGAAAAGGTAAAAAGGAAAAGAAAAAGGAAAATTTTAAACTGAGATAAAAGAATAATGAGAAAAAACCTTAAATTCTATATACTATTTTCCCCTAGTGCTAGAGATTTGCAGTTCTGTGTTCTCAGTAAACTCTGTATTCTCCTGATATTCCAACTGATATTCTGGGGGAGGGGCCTGCTGCCCTGATTCTCAGGTGTCTTTGCCTGGGCAGAATTTCACCACGCCTTGCCAGGGGCCCTGGCTCAATGTAAGCTGCTTTCGGTTGTTCTCTGTGGCTTTGTTCCTTGAAGGCTTCCTGCACCACTTTAGAGGACGAAAATAAAAATGACCACAGCCCGATCTCCAGCCCCAGAGCTGAAAGATGATGGTCCCATCTCTTCAGTAAACCCTCAGGGAAAAGCAGCCTTCACTTTTGTGTGTACCAAACTCTGCAGACTACTGTGGTTTGCACACAAGCTGATCCTTCCAGGGGAGGAAGGAAGGTCACTGTGGAACTGCTGCTTACACGGTTCAGCATGGAGAGGGGTCGCCTGGTTGTGCCCACACCCACACTCCCCTCCCCAGGGAAAGGATGAGAGTTGCCATGTTTCTGCCCTTTACAGGGCCCCCACATGGAAAGCGATCACCCAGTTGTGCTGGGGTTCACAGTTCGGCAAACCGAACTGAGAGCTCGCTCCCTGGCTCACTAACCCTAACTGGGTTCCCTACTCCAATGCTTGAGAACTCTGCCAGCTCAGGCTCCCTGTTCTTTCTGTGACCCCGGGGATCCTGAAACCACACTGTCCCACCTAGAATTCTGCTCCACTTTGCCACCTGGGAACATTTCAGGCAGGGATGTCTCTCACTGGAGCAGACTTCTAAAGGTTCCAATTTTGCACTCCAGGGCTATATCACTTTCCTGTAGCTGGCTTACAGAGGCTCCCTCCCCCCACCATTTGTCTTCTGATACATCCCTTCCGATTCACTTCTCTGCACCTTCTACCTTGCAAAAAGTGGTTGCTTTCCTATTTGTAGAATTCCAGCAATTCTTTGCTTACATCCAAGGTTGAATTTATGGTGTTCAGAATGATTTGAGAGTTATCTAGCTAAATTCAAGGGACCGATTGAAACAAGGTCCCTTACTCTTCTGCCATCTTGCCTCCCTCTCCTGACAAGCACTTTAAAGTGTGAATCAAAATGAGGGAAACTTTCGAAAGAGGCAGAAGCAGTGTCCTTCCTTGAATACGGAATGTTAAAGGTTTTAGGAAACTAAGTAGCCAGACATTTTTTAAAGATACGGAATAATCATAAAGAAAACAACTTGCATTTTTGCATAGAGTAAATTTTTTAAATGCATACCAATGAAAACGTAATTTTAAAATTTGAATTATAAAAAGGAAACACATGAAGATTTTAGACAAAAATACCTTACGGTTTAAAAAAATACAGATGATATCTTTAAAAAATACCTTAAAATGAGGTAAATGTACTGATGAAGGCTTAAAATCCACAGCAGTAATGACAACAAAAGAAACATAAATAAACAGAAATAAGTAAAATGAACAGAAGAGAAAAATCAAAATTTTGCACAGATTAAAAACATAAAGTCCTACAATATAAAGGTTTATCTTTAAAAGAAAATTCAGTAAATGTTTAGAAATTTTGGCAAATAGCATAAGACAAAACATAAAATAAAAGCAATTAAATTGTTTGGAAGAATATGCATGATGAGGTTCAGACTTGGAAAACCTAACTCCCCCCCCCCAAAAAAAATAATAAGTAAAAGAAAAAGCTGATAAAAAGGCTAAAGAGAAAGAGAAACTGGAAAAAAAAAATAAGAACAACTAAAACACAAAATTAATCTAAGATATAATATTATCAAATGTGTTTCAAAAGAAGAAAGACTTCAATCTTGTGATGAAAAGAGCACAGCAACTGTGGATAAATTTTAGACTGAATGATTCAAACAAATCCTATTATGTTATAAAACCTCAAGTGTACAAGATGACTTGATCATATTCCTGTTATTCTACTCTACCAGCTGCAAATCATCTAATGATAAGCTGTCAGAGGATGAAGAAGTGCTTGTTCAGGAAGGCAGGGCCAAAATGTTCAAACTAGGTTACTTCCGCTACTTTTACTCCTACTGTCGCACCGCAAATGGTTACAAGTTTGTCACAACGACAAATCCCCAGGTATTGGGGCAAATAGAATCTGGGGCATCTAAGACTAATATACTGGTTATCTCTAGTCATTCTGGTAGAGCAGACAGTTCAACATGAGCTGGAGATTAAGACAGTGATAAATAGGTTATACATTAGAACCCCAGGGGTACAGCATCCTGACGTTGTGGCTTCCAAGACTCTGGGGTTACAAGAGCCATAGGTGCAGAACATGCACTCTCTCCTTCCATCTCTGCCCCAGGGTAACACCTGGATGCATTATAATGCATGTGCATTGTGGTTATAGCCTCCCACCCTAATGGAGAAAGGGTGCCACAAGTTCTGCACAAACCTTATAGGGTCAAAACTCCCCCTCCCAACCTGTGGGAGGAGTCCCCCAAATGATTTTCTCCATTAGAGGCCACCCCACTATACATCACAGTTCCTCCCAGCCCAGAAAGACCCAATAAATATTCTGTCCCAACCCAAATTAGGGGTTGGTTCCACCTCCCAGAACCTGCCCACTCTCCTTTAGAGAGTGTACTGTGTTTTTGTTTGTTTGGTTTGGTTTTTTTAAAAGATTTTATTTACTTTTTTTTGTCAGAGAGAGAGAACAAGTGAGCACAAGCAGGGGGAGTAGCAGGCAGAAGGAGAGAGAGAAGCAGGCTCCCCGATGAGCAGGGAGCCTGATGTGGGGCTTGATCCCAGGGTCCTGGGATCAGGACCTGAGCTGAAGGCAGATGCTTAACCCACAGAGCCAACCAGGCACCCCTAGGGAGTGTACTACTGTTTTAATAAACTTGTCTTCTACTTTCAGTTTGTGCCACTATTTAAATCTTTATTGTGTTGGTGCCAAGAGCCAAGACACAACACTGTTTTTCTTGTCTTGTCTTTTATTTTTGTTTTCTTTAGATTTTATTTATTTATTTGAGAGAGACAGACAGACAGAGATAGCAAGAGGGAGCACGAGTGGGGAGGAGAGGGAGAAGCAGGCTCCCTGCTGATCAGGGAGCCCAATGTGGGGCTTGATCCCAGGACCCTGGGATAATGACCTGAGGCTAAGGCACACACTTAACTGACTGAGCCACCCAGGCGCCCCAAAACAATGCTTTTCATTCTGACAATCCTTTTTCCCACATTGTGCCATAATTATTTTGCACTAATAAGTTTGGAAGAACAGAATTATACAGGATATTTTGCCACTCTTGGTTAGATGAGATGGGCTTGTAGAAAACATTCCTACAGTAAAGGCCAGCCCACAGAGAATGTTGAAGAAAAAACTTCCCTACCTGATGCATGGAGCCCCCAGAATCATAGAGTCACCATCCCATATAAGAAACTTATGGGGTACCTGCTGGTCTATATCTAGAGGTCTAGCTGCAAAGGGGAACTAAAAATATATCATCATCTTTACCCAGGGGTCTAATATAAAGGATTACAAATACAGAAAGGCTTTTACTTTTTGCTTAAAAAGAGAACTGATGCTTTGAAGAATAGTATACAACAAAGCCACAAACAAAAAGGAAGAAAGGACAAATGAGAGAAGAAAGGAAGGAACAAAGAAAGAAAAAAGAAAAAAACACAGGGAGGGAAAAAAAGAGAGGAAGGAAGGAGCGAAGGAAGGAAGGAAAGAAAAAAGAAAGAAAGAAAGAAAGAAAGAAAGAAAGAAAGAAAGAAAGAAAGAAAGAAAGAAAGAAAAAGAGAGAGAGAGAGAGAAAGATAGGAAAGGAAATGAGAAAAGGTTATATATGCAAAACTTGGTTATATAATTTTATTTAAAAACTCAGAAAGAGGGATAGGTAAAAAAAACGCAGTTACTAGAAATTGTAACTAAAAAAGAAAGGGAAAGACATAATAATTGAGTAAATAATTTATGTTTTCAAGATAAAATTTACTAACAAAAACTAAGCAGAAGGAAAACACATATAAAGATAAGTGTATTATATGAAGAAGAGATATCAAATATAAAACTATATGCACCAACACACATAGAAAGTAATTAAATAAAATTCCTTAGAAATGGAAGAACTTTGAAAATTATAAAATTATAAGAAGATGTTTAATCAAATTCAGTGTCACAAAGATATGATAGAATGAAAAATAAAGAGAATCAATGCTTTGATTGATATGGAGATTTAGTAGGTATTCAGAGAATACTATTTTGTAAACAGTGTGCACTTTTCACACACATAACTAAAACTGAATTTGTATGCAGATATAAAGGAAACAATGTAAAGGATGAGCCTGTTTTGCATGCCTACTAATCCAACCCAAGCATGTAAAAAAAAAACTACCATACAGCAGATACCATTCTAGCCATTGAAGGTATTAAATGCTAATACTTGAAACAATTCTGTGAGATAGGTACTTTTACCCCTTTCATGAGTTAGAGAGCTGAGAGAGGTTCAAAGGCCTATCCAAATACACTCAGTTTGCCAGTGGTAAAACTGCAGCTCAGAGCTAGGTAGTCAACTCCAAATGTTTCACTTTTAACCACTGTGTTAAACGGAATGATAAGAGGCTGGGCTATGTCTGCATAATATTTTCTTCTGGGATTACCATGACAAGTCACTTTTTGTGCGAGAGCATGTTACTTCTCAGTAAAACTCTTGTCCTCGCTTTCATCCTGGGTGCACAGCTAGAATGCATCTTTTCAGCCTCTTCTACATAACTTGTGCCATTATTCTTCTTTTCTCCCCCCCATGAATTGTATCATTGTGATCAAATTCTGGCTAATGGAATGTGAGGAGAGGTAGTTGTGTCAGTTTCAGGCCGGTCATAAATACCTCCCACTTGGCCCTCATCTGCTCTGAACACATGCTGAGCTAAAGAATCCCAAGGATCTACCAGAGATCAGCCCCAGGTTGAAGGATTCTGGTCCCAGAAGGATTGCATGGTGCAGGGCCCCAGGGCCCTTTGATTTCTTCTAAGAAATAAATTTTTATTGTGTTAAGTCACTGAAATTTGGGAGTATTGCTAATTGTGATAGCAGTTAACTTCCCATAACAAATACACTCTCTCTGACATATTTTATTCTAGTGAAGTTCCTCCCATAGGCAAGGACATTTCAAGAATGGAAAATAACATTCTCTTCAAACATTCCACAGCTTTTTCTAATCCAAACCTATTGAACTTAATCATTTTAGACATGATCAACCAGCAACATGGCTGTCTTCCTCAGAGAAGTCCAGCAATCTATTAGAGAGTCCTTTGTGATATGTTCAAGAAGAGGTCTGTCAATATCACCCACTGCTCCTCTATGTTTCCTCCTAAGACCACCTATGACTAGTGCAAATGCTTCTGAAATTATGTCACAATAATGTGATAACTAGCATTTTTTTCCAAGTCATTGTAGGTCCAAAGTCAAAATTTTGTATCTTTCAATTTCCCATCCAAAAATTTTTAAACAACTTTGTCCAGTATAGTCTAGCAAAGGTTCTGCAAAACATCAATTATAATGTTAAAATATTCCAGTAATAAAACGTCAACCACAGGATACTTTATTTTTTTTAAACCTAATCAAATTCCTGGGGAAAGGAGTCTAAAGACTCAATTATCTTGCAGATGAAAATATAATAATGTCAAACATGAAGGAATTAAAATCTGAAACCAAGGTTT
>NC_048224.1:101284879-101324510 GCF_002007445.2 Ailuropoda melanoleuca
TTTTTTTAAACATTGTATTTATTATTTGAGAGAGAGAGTGAGAACAAGCAAGGGGAGGGACAGAGGGAGAAGCAGACTCCCCGTGGAGCAGGAAGCCTGATGTGGAACTCTCTCCCAGGACTCTGAGAGCATGACCTGAGCCTAAGTTAGACACTTAACCAACTGAGCAACCCAGGCACCCAAAACTTTAATATTAATCTTAGGCTGGTAGGGCCTATGGGTAGATTAAAAAGGTTTCCATTTGGGGCCAATTATTTCACCAGAAACAAAACCATGCCTTCTTTATTTGCCATAGAAGAGCTTGGCAGAAAGGCCAGAGGGAAAACAAAAAACAGATATGTCTGTAGGGTGGAAAAAAACATAGCAGAGTTTCTTAGATGATTAAATTAATCAACTAGTGGGCAGAAAGCTTTTATAGGATGAAGAATAAAGGGTAAGGAAGTAACTAGACAGTATAGAGTTGGCTTGGCACTGGGACGTTGGTTGCCTGGAGATGCTGCGTTCCTGGTCAAGTGGAGCCCTTCCAGGGACAGGAACGTTAATCTGTTTGCTGATACGGCACCTGGGGCAGGAGCAGCTCTGTATTTGGTCTACACATTTATTTCAACACTTGTCCAGTGTACTTTTCCTTTGGGAACAGCAGCAACAACTTCCTGATATTCCTAACCACAGCTGCAATGATGGCCTTTCTTAAAATTTACTCCTCCAGCCCATAAGACAATTTGATAAGTATCTAATTCCCTATGTTAAATCTATTTATTTTTGAAATAGGGTATTCCTGTTTTCTGTCAGAACCCCAGTAAAATCAAGAACCAAAACAGTGTGAGGTCTTTCTGGAAAATACTATCCAACTTTATGGGAAGATAATAAATAATAGCTGAATGGAATAAATACTCAATATTTCATCAGCAATCAGTAAGATACATAAAAACATCTATTCAGTCGGCTCTCTCCCTTTCTCTAAAATAAATAAATAAAATTNTAATAGCTGAATGGAATAAATACTCAATATTTCATCAGCAATCAGTAAGATACATAAAAACATCTATTCAGTTGGCAAAGAGTAAAAATCTGAAAATACTAAGTAAAGCAACAGAAAATCTATATTCTGGATGAGAGTAAAACGGTACTGTTTTAGAGAATAAGTTAACATAATCTGGGTCACTTGGTTGGCTCAGTCGGCTATGTGACTGACTCTCGGTTTTGGCTCAGGTTATGATCTCAGGGTCATGAGATCAAGCCCCCAGTCGGGCTGTGTGCTCAGCTCAGAGTCTGCCTGAGGTTTTTTCCACCTCTGCTCCTCCTCCTGCTAACACTCTCTCCCTCTCTCTAAAATAAATAAATAAAATTTAAAAAAAAGTTAACATAACCTAAAAATTGCAGTCTTTTTATCAATGCTTCAGCAGTTCTGCTGTTGCGTATTTATAATAGAGAAAGATTGTACATGAGTGCCCCAGTAGACAAGTAATAAATGTCCAAAATGACTTGCCTATAATAGCCAAATATGGAAATAATATCAAATATCATCAACAGTACTTTGTACCATTGAAAACTGATTTATTCATGATTAACAAAGTAATATTTGTTGTATTTAAATAAAAACGAGGAAGTCTAAATTTTCCAAAGTGGAGTCAACTTAAAATCTGTAAATGAGATTGTACATGAGTGCCCCAGTAGACAAGTAATAAATGTCCAAAATGACTTGCCTATAATAGCCAAATATGGATATAATATCAAATACCATCAACAGTAAATGGAGTGAATAAATTGTAGCAGATTCACATCCTTTGTTCAACTGGTGGTTGTTTTTCTTTTCCTATAATAATAAACATTCAATCAAAACTCAATTAAGTGGGCTGAAATAGTGAAAAAAAAGTTCACTAGTACAATGCAACTTATAATTTGAAAGACATGATGGGTGGGAGTAGAGCAGATGGATAAGATAGGAGGAGCAAGGAGGAGACTTACCCTTTCAAGGAAGTTAGGGTAGAATATTATTTTACAGTTACTGCATCAAGATATTTACAAAACGATAGCAATTATGTTAAATTATGTTTATGTAATATATTTTATTAAACTTATGTGTTTATTTTATATAAGCTATATATTTATCTTATCTCCAGCCAAACAGATTGTGTTTGAGGGCAGAAGCAGGCATGTATGCATACTTTGTACCATTGAAAACTGATTTATTCATGATTAACAAAGTAATATTTGTTGTATTTAAATAAAAACAAGGAAGTCTAAATTTTCCAAAGTGGAGTCAACTTAAAATCTGTAAATGAAAACTACTTTAGTCTTAAAGTCATTTTTGAAAATTTCCCTTCTATCTAGACTTGGGATAATATGTGTAGTTTAGTATGGGCATTACTTAATTTAATAGGAAGTTCTTGAGCTGGTGAAGCATGAAGAGACAGAATGAGAGTTCTCCTACCTTCATTTTCACATGTCCCAGTAAAAATCAGCATATTTAAACATTAAAAAAAAACCAGCTGGATAAAACCAATATTTCTTAGTCTAAGGCATGAAAAGCCTCAGTGATATCTTAGTGTATTTTCTTGATCAGAGAATATGCGGATAAAGATGTTCAGTTTAGGAAAGAGTACAATTCAGAGAAAATGCCTAGAAACAATGGGCGAGAGTTATCTTTCTTATTTAAAACAGAAATTTCCTAATAAGTCTACTTTCCTCTTTATGTTAACATCTAAGAAACTTTCACAATTTTTTTCCCCATTATATGAGGTGTTTTTGGAATAACTTCTTCTCGTGAAATGTTTATCCAATTTTTCTCAATAAAACACTGAGTATTTCATCATTAGGAAAGATGCAATAAACTCATAAAATAAAACAAGACACATAGTACCAGTAGTCAATTGTAAGACTACTATTGTAAAAGATAGATATATATGTATTAACATATATGTATTATATATAAATACACACACACAAACATAGAGTAAAAAGCTAAATACAATTTAATCTCCTTAATCCTGATTTAATATAGACTCAAATTTATTTGAGGCCCCAAATGATTAAATCATGGATTCTTCCATACATAGAGTATTAATCTACACAATTGAAATGTCAGCTCTTATTTCTTTTTTTTTTTGCTTTAAATGTCTTATTAAATGCAAATCTCCATAAGCAAACACTAAGCAATCTTTCATTCAGCAAGCAGGTGTTTACTATTACCCACATGCCATCTTAGTAAGTCTTTTGCAGGATGTAGAGAGATGTAAAACTAAATAGGGATAGTGGTTTTGTGTCCATTTACTTTTGAGCCCAGCTTTGGAGAAAGCAATCATAGAATATTCAAAGGGCAACATATGGGATAAGCAGAAGGTAAAGCAAAAAACATTTAAAAAGAGGAACAGTTTTATTTTAGTACCACCAACTGATATTTACAATTGTAAAGGATGCATTAGAAATTAGTTTTTTTTAAGATTTTATTTTATTTAGGGGCGCCTGGGTGGCATAGCGGTTAAGCGTCTGCCTTCGGCTCAGGGCGTGATCCCGGCGTTGTGGGATCGAGCCCCACATCAGGCTCTTCTGCGATGAGCCTGCTTCTTCCTCTCCCACTCCCCCTGCTTGTGTTCCCTCTCTCGCTGGCTGTCTCTATCTGTCGAATAAATTAAAAAAAAAAAAAAAAAGTACTGATTAAAAAAAAAAAAAAAAAGATTTTATTTTATTTATTTGTCAGAGAGAGAGAGAGAGCACAAGCAGGGGGAGCGGCAGGCAGAGGGAGAAGCAGGCTGCCCGGTGAGCAAGGAGCCCATGAGGGGCTCCAACCCAGGGCCTTGGGAACATGACCTGAGCCGAAGGCAGATGCTTTATTGACTGAGCCATCCAGGTGCCCCAGAAATTAGTTTTCTGATGAAATAAGACTGAATGAAAGCTTATTGTCAATTAAGATCAAATTAAAACAATTAATGAATATATATTATTTGTCAGACACTCTGCCAGATACTTTTGATTAGAGAATAGGAAAAATATTTCTTACCTCACAGAAATGCATTCTAACCGCAGAGAAACAGTCATAAATAAATAACTATAATATAAAGTAATATCGATCATAATGGATATTTATATTGAGAATATTATTCAACCTTGGATTTCCAAAATGATATATTAAGAAGATAACATTGGGACGCCTGGGTGGCTCAGTCGGTTAAATGCATCTGCCTGCAGCTCAGGTCATGATCTCAGGGTCTTAAGGTCAAGCCCCAAGTTGGGAGGGAATCCCTGGTCAGCAGGGAGTCTGCATGTCTCCCTTCGCCTCTGCTTCTCGCCCCAACTTACGTTCTCTCTCTCAAATAAATAAATATCTTTTTTTTTAAAGATAGCATTTAAACTGGACTTTGGATATAAATAGAAAAACTAAAGAAAGTTGAAAGGTGATGCAAAGTGGAGGAAATGGAAAGTGGTAAATTTTTAAAATATATAATAAAGAAAATTACAACATATGGTACAGCTTAAACTGTAGTAGTTGAGACAGGTAAAACGTAACTCACATAATTTTCTTCCATGTTGGTAAAGCTGGTCTGATTTAATTCTGAAGTTCATGTTATCCTTGGTGTATTTATAGATAACACTTTCATAATCAAGGGATATTATTTCCATAATCAAGTTATGTTAATCCCTTCCTTTTGTTTTGCTAGAGCCCAGTATATACAGAACCCATTGGCTTCCTAGTCAATACATAGGGCCTCCATTCTTGTGTAAAAGCTATAACTATTTAGGGGAAGAGATTAAATTTTCAGCAGAATTTTGAATGAGGAAAGACATTTAATTTGCGTTGAATAAGACCTTTTCATTTAGCAGAAATAACTTTGTAAGCTGGAGAAAAAAGGCATGTATGGAATCCTTTATGCAGACTATCCAACTAAACACAGAACTAGGGTCAGAGCAACATGAGGACTAGTTGAGAAATGTGCATCCTTGTAGCAATAAGGATATGCATATATCCATGACCTCTACTTTTACAGCCATGTCTCCAGTGCAATTATAAAACAAATTTGTCTTTGGAATTCTTATGTTTCATTTCTCTCATTCCCTGAGGTAGCAAACTTTTCCATTTCCAAATATTCCAAACCCATTGTGAATCTTCCATTGAATAATTTGATGTTACTCTTCATTCTCCAGATTTGTCTCCCTTTTACACATGCCTTGGATCATTAAATAAACAGCTACCCTCTTAATCAGAGCTAAGTCTGGACTGGTTTATCTTGTTAGACTATAGCTAAATCCTCAGTCTGTCGTAAAATGGGCTAGAATAATATTTTCAATTTTACAGGTGAAACTCTGAGAAGTGAGCATGGTAAATATTTTTGACATCTGTGTAGAAAATGAGCTGCTTCTCTGTATCAGTAACTTTGATGAAATTGAATTAGTGCTCTATTGCATTAGTTCTCTTTCTCACTATTATAAGATGTGAGTTCTTGATAAGATAATTTTGTACTGTATTAGATAAATTTAATAATCATGTATTATGAAGAAACATTGCTAATATGATAGAAAACTTCTAGGAGGAGCAAACGATTTCATTAAGACTTAAATAAAGCTCACTTTGCATTTTTCTCCTCCTTGAATACCTGTCTATATTAATCAGATGGTAGGAAAGGCAGATTGGGCCCTAGAGACTAAATCGTACATAATCCATATTCTTGTCACAATCAAATGTCACCTTTCAGGCACAAAATCTTTCCATTGGATTGTAGTTGGAAATTTTTAGTACAGAAATATTTAGGATGTTTTAATTTAAAATGATCATGACTCGCTCTACTTTGTCCTGGCCTTGCTAATTTATGTCTGTCATAACCGCAGAAAGAAGACATTTGTGAGCAATACAATAACTCGCTGAATCTTCATAAGCTCTGAGTCAATAAAATGATGACACAAATTTCACATTCTTTTAATGCGACATCTGCTTCATCAGTTGAAAGAATTACACCCTTGCTTTGAAGGAGTCTTAATGACACAGACCAAATCTTAATGGATAAGTAACTAAGATGAACACACTGCTTTCTTCCATGCATAAAGAGAACACTGTTTTAATTGGAACTGAATTAGAGTGTATGTTGGATTTTGTAGATCTTCAAATATTTTATTTAATTTAGGTTTAATAAGATCACATGTAATTCTAAAAGTGAAGAAAAATAAGGCAAGTTATTGGAAAATTAAAGTGAGTAAGTATATTAATTTGTTTCAGATTTTATTTTAGAAAAAGCAAAGATTAAATCATTTTTCTATCCATAATATTTCAAAGGTTACTTAGCTTGTGTGATTCAGCTACTGCACAGTCAAAATGCAGAAAAATTTATCAAAAATAAGTTTTAGTTACTATGTTTCACACAGGCAGATATTAAGACAATAACGCAAATGGGAGTACACCCAAATGACTAATTGGTCATTTGTCCTTTGGAATATAGAAAACTTTTGATACAGAATAAATTAGGAAATAGTAGACATGTGCTAATTCTGGGAACAGTGCCTAATAGACTTTGTGGAAAGTTGTTTTTTAATCTGTGTGTATATTTTATAAAACCATCAATGCATGGTGTTTTTCCAAAACTTAAAGCTATTCAACTTTATTTCTCAACTATAATTTTGTATAGACCTGTAAGCATGCTGCTGACGTTACCAATCAATAAACAACAGAGAAAATGATAGACTAACTATGTTGTGTTCACGATGGTTCTTACAATTTTTAGGTCCTTGGGAACTCATTCAAGATAGGTTTTACTACTCTTTAAGGCTTAGGCTCTCAAAACTATTGACCTAAAAAAAAGAAAAAAAAGAAAAAAAGGAAAAACAAGACAAACACATAAGTATAACATAAGGTTTAGAAGTGCCAAGTGCAAATATGTATATATATTTCTTGCCTATTAAGTACTGGTGCCAGATCTTTACCAATGACACATATATAATATATTCACAGTTGTTTGTATGCTGGTAGCCAAACACTCAAGTGAAAAAAAAATCTACTGATAATGGAAATTAAAAACAACAACCACAACAGCAAACATTTCTATTGCCATTTTATTGCTACTTCAACTCTAGGATTTTTCTTCATGCATTCCAGCCAAGGGAAAGTTAATCTCGTTACATTGAGAAACATAATTACATTTTTTAAAAGTTCTCAAATGGTATTTGAACTTTTTAGATTTCACATATTATTAGTCTAAGAGATTCTATTGGATTTAAACAAATCAGGTATTATCTATATCCTAAATATTCTCAAACACTGTGTTTTTCTCACACACAAAAACTTAACTCATCATTGATGCATGATATCCAAACTGCTTACTATCTTACTTCTAATGCCTTTGTGCTTCTAAACAAGCTGAAAAGGTTATGTGAGCAAAGAAAGAACAAAGTATTTATTTTAAGCTCTAGAAGAATTTACTAAACAAAATACAGGATCAGTTTTATTTATCTGTTTCAATGTTGAGCTCAACAAAATAAAATTTGATTAATTTTTAGGAGTGGAAAATCAATACAAAAAAGAAATGTTTGTAGGAATAGAAGACAATACCATATACAAGAATAAGTTTAACATTTATTCAAAATAGAAACACGGAGGGGCGCCTGGGTGGCTCAGTCGTTAAGCGTTTGCCTTCGGCTCAGGGCATGATCCCAGCGTTCTGGGATCGAGCCCCACATCACTCCTCCACTGGGAGGCTGCTTCTTCCTCTCCCACTCCCCCTGCCTGTGTTCCCTCTCTCCCTAGCCNCACATCAGGCTCCTCCGCTGGGAGCCTGCTTCTTCCTCTCCCACTCCCCCTGCCTGTGTTCCCTCTCTCCCTAGCCGTCTCTCTCTGTCAAATAAATAAATAAAATCTTTAAAAAAAAATAGAAACACGGAAAACCATTAAACTGTTGTGAAGTCAAATCATAAATTCAGTACCTGATAAATTAGTCAAATTGATAAATTAGTCAGCTGACAATCATATAAAAGAGGTTGCTACACTTTCAGATCTGTCGTAATTTCATTGTTGGGATAAATTTGAAAAAAATAATGAGGTTCAGGAAAAAACCCAGCTTTCTCCCTATTTCTTAAAGAGTAAATGTGATAGGCATGGTATTTAGGTAATCATTTTGCAATTTTTTTTGAATCCAACCTTTAAAACTTGCATATATTTTATGCACATATTGTTATTTTGATTATTTATTTATGGTAAGCTGCTCCAATTAGAGCAAACTGTAGCATCTGCGGTTTCATTTATGGTGCCGAAGGAAAGTGATTACTGTATTATGAGGCAGCCATACTCTAGAGTATAACAAAACATGAAATACGACTAGGTTGAGCAAGTTCTTATTTTCCAGCGATGTGCTTTTCTCTGAGGAGCCACATCTTGTAGTTACCAGATGTTCCACAATAACAGTAACTCTGGAGTTTCTTCGTTGTTATAACAAGACGATTTTACTATATAGGAAAAGATTGGCATTTCTCTGCTGGAAGAAAATGAAATCGGCAATTTGAAAGGCAATTTTAACTGAGCTATGTGGTTTACATTGATTAATCTATCTCATTAGAATATTAGCCAGCCAATCAGAACCCATTTCTATCCATTTTCTAATCTATACCATATGTTTATGTCATAAAAAGGGATTTTCTTTAATTCCGGCTACTATGGAATCTGCAATAGAAAAGAAGCTGACCTTTTCTCTTAGCCACCAAAAGTTTGGAAAATGAGTTTTATTATTTTAGGAAAGGTTTTTGTTCTGATTTGAGGTGCTTAGGAAGACAGGAATAAAGACAATTGTGGAAAATCATTTGATTTCTCTATCTTGCTTCCACTATCATGTCTTCTCTTCCTTGGTGGCAGCTGAAGTGACAGAAGTTGTTTAACAACATCTATGGTCTGTGAACATATACTCATCATACAGATGTAAGTGCCTGCCGCATGCAAAACTATGGGTAAAGGAGACTACGAATCAATTCATCTGGAGAAAAAATATGTCATGTGATTTACAGAATGGACAAATGTCATAGACACCAAAAAGAAGAGTTTCCACATTTCATTCTTGTAAATATAGTTTCTTTTAATGACGTTGAAGTATGACAACATTAGGAGTCTTATTAGTCTGGGACTAAACAGACTAGAAAAGGCCAGTAAAGATTTTCCTTAAAGATGTTCAGGGATGGTTCTCCTACTGGTGAACACATGCCATGTCCCACCTCTTTTATAAAGGACATTGGCAATATCTATTTAAATCACAAAGAGATATACACATGGATCCATCAAAAACCTCTGGGGAGGGGCGCCTGGGTGGCTCAGTCAGTGAAGTGTCTGCCATGGCTCAGGTCAGGATCCAGGGTCCTGGGGTCCAGCCTTGTGTTGGGCTCCCTGCTCAGTCTGTTTTTACCTCTCCCTCTCTCTCTGTCCCTGCTCGTGTGCTCTCTTGCTCACTTTCTCTCAAATAAAAGAAAAAAAATCTTTAAAAAACCCCCCAAAGACCCAAAAACCTCTGCAGACAGATCTCAAAAAAATAAAATAAAATAAAAGCATTAATACATAAGCTTCATTATAAATATGTTTGATACACCAGTTTTTCTTATTCACAAAAACTGAAAGTTTGTGCCCATCAATAGAGAAATGATTGACATTTTTTTCATCCCATGGAATATTGCACGTTCGTTAAATGCATGGGTTAGAATTGTGCCATTTAAGCTAGATAGGTTTTTCCAAGTTATTTTTTAAACTAGATTTAGACTAGTGAAAATAATATGATAAATATTTTTTAAAAGTAGTGATACAGGGGCTCCTGTGTGGCTCAGTCAGTTAAACATGTGACTTTTTTTTTTTTTTAAGATTTTATTTATTTGTCAGAGAGAGAGAACACAACCAGTGGAGCAGCAGGCAGAGGGAGAAGCAGGCTCCCTGCTGAGCAAGGAGCCTGATGCAGGATTTGATCCCAGGACCCTGATGTCATGACCTGACCTAAAGGCAGATGCTTAACCAACAGCCACCAGGTATCCCACATGTGATTCTTGATTTCACCTTGGGTCATGATCTCAGGGTTGTGAGATTGAGCCCTGCAAAGGGCTCTGTGCTGGACATGGAGGCTGCTTAAGATTTTGTCCTTCTCTCTCTGCCCCTCCGCCCATCTCTCTCTCCTTTGCAAAAAATAATAATAATAATAATAATAAATTAAATAAATAAAAGCAGTGATATATAAATGTAGATATTGTAAAAGCACAGACAAAAATGTGAAGGGACGGGGCGCCTGGGTGGCACAGCTGTTAAGCGTCTGCCTTCAGCTCAGGGCGTGATCCCAGCGTTATGGGATCGAGCCCCACATCAGGCTCCTCTGCTATGAGCCTGTTCTTCCTCTCCCACTCCCCCTGCTTGTATTCCCTCTCTCACTGGCTGTCTCTATCTCTGTCAAATAAATAAATAAAATCTTTAAAAAAAAAAATGTGAAGGGATACACTAGGTCATAGATGAAGGGCGGATGATAACCAAAATGAAGGTAGTGTAAGAGAAAGGTAAGAAGAAACTAATAAAAACTAAACAACTTTAAAAAGACTACATAAATATGGGAAGTCTGGGTGGTTGAGTCAATTAAGCATCAGACTCGACCTCCGCTCAGATCTTGATCTCAGAGTCACAAGTTCAAGCCGTGAGTTAGGCTCTAGGCTGGGCATGGAGCCTACCTAAAATTCTTTCTTCCTCGCCCTCTGCCCTTCCGCCCCAACCCCCTGCCCCATATGCACACAATCTCTCTTTCAAATAAATAAATAAAATCTTAAAAAAAAAGACTACATAAATATTAAAAAACAAACCCAAAGGATATGATCACTTAATGAATTGATTATGTCATAACTATAAATGTCAGGGTATATGCATATAGAAATAAATAAATTAAGTAAAATATTGAATTAAATAATAACTTTAAAATTGAGTCCATCAGTGACTCCTATCTAAAGTTGTCCTTTTCAATTTATATCTTTCACATCATCCAGCTCTTCTCCTTTACAGCGGAGTTCACAATTTTTATCTATAAGTTTTATTGTTATTTGCCCTTCTCCCTCACTACACCCTCAGACTGAAAGGGGCAGTGACAATTTTGTTTAGTTCAGCACCTGGTGCAGCTTATAAATACTCGCTTCATGAATACTGTATGAATGAATGAAAGGAAATGTAGCTGTTATATATATTATGAATGGCAGATAAATAGTTAATAATATTAATGTATGTCATGAGGAAACTCAAAGTTTGGAGATCAAGAAAAAGAGAAGCTACTAAAAAGTCTCAAAGGAAACTCAGAAGGGTGTGGTGTAATAGAGTTTGGAAGGCAGATACCTTCAAGACAGAGGGAGGCAGCCACTTAGATGGGGAAACAAAATGATCCATAAATTTGGTATCATGGACACAGCTGGTGACATGGATATAAGCCAAAATAACATTCAGCGTAATTAGCAACCAGACTAGCAATATTACCAGTCAATCAGCATAGATATTGTTCTAGTCCCAGAACAGGGTCAACGAAACCCTCGCTTATGCCAAGTATTAACCATTTAAGTGCTAGATTTGGAAGAGTCTGGTATCTTGAGAGAGGGGGTGGGACAACCACACGGTGAGAGGGAACCCAGGGCAGCAAAAATGTACCCGTATGAAAGTGGCTTCATGGTTTAGCAAGTGGGAAGGACACAGGTGTGCACAGCAACGGAATAACAATCTGAAATGAAGCAAGCACAGCAGAGTGAAGGAGGCAGAGGACAGATGGACGTCAGTTATAGAGTGAGTTGTGGAACTCCCTTTTTGACATTGTAGCAGCCTAAATGGCATAAAGATTAATGGCAAAATGAATAGCGTGGAACCAGTCTGCCAGATTAAGAAATAGAACATCACCAATAGTTTTAAAACTATCTATCTGCTTGGCCATAAATATCTCACATTCCTTTCTCTTTCCACTGCCCTTTATTAAATAAAAAAATAAATATTTTTTATGTGTTTCTTTGTCCTTTTTATTTTTTTAAAAGATTTCCTTAATTTGTTCAGATAGTTAAATAATAGGGTTGTGTTTTTTTTTTCTTTTTCCTAGGGGTGGAAGGAGTAGGGATTTTTTAACTTAATACAAATAGAATCATAGTATATAATTATTTTTTAATGTATTAATCAAATTAACTGATTCTTCGTTTCTCCAGAAGGTTTTGGAATTATCACTCTGTAACAGAGTAGAGAGTGCATTTTCAGTAGGACAATATCATTTCCAAGGGGGTGAAAATTAGTTCTTGGCATAGGAAAAAACATAACCATTATGATTAAAGCACACTGTATCCGTAGTACTAAAATTCTGTATCAGAGGGAGATTAGGGGGAGAAACAGTGTAAAAAGGTTTTTTAGGTGGGCAGTCATGAAACAGGTTAAAACGTTCTTAAGTAGATGTGTAAGAATGTGTAAATCAAGAATGAAAACCAAACAAAGCTTTCTTTGTATAAAAAAAGAAGGAAGGAACGAAAGAAGGAAGGAAGGAAGGAAGCAAAGAAAATAAGGAAAAACAGGGAATGAGAGCCACGCAGTAGGCCTAGAGGCCAGTCAGTTTGGATCGAGTGAGGTGAGCAGCCTCGGGACACCCATTGCTGAGAAAAATACCACTGTTG
Organism: Ailuropoda melanoleuca; assembly: GCF_002007445.2. NCBI lineage: Eukaryota > Metazoa > Chordata > Mammalia > Carnivora > Ursidae > Ailuropoda > Ailuropoda melanoleuca. Next base: position 101,297,489 of record NC_048224.1, read on the forward strand.
CTGAGAAAAATTTAAAAAAAAATGACTTCTTGATGGCAGAACATATTGCAAGAAAGGAGGTGGGAAAAATATGTGTGTTAACATGAAGTAAGACAGACTGAAGCACGTAAGAGTTGAGGAATTACAGCACCCAGAAAACTTTCTTGGAAGAAAACAAAACAAAACACAACACGATTCAGTGATGCTATCCAGATGAGAAAGTAATAATCAAAATGAAAAATTGCTTAATATACCAGCACTGGTAAAAAAAAAAATCAATTGTGAACTCTGAATTTATTTAAATATACAACTGAGACTAAACAAAATTATGGACAAAAACCCCAGAATGTGTATGTTCTTAAGCCAAAAAAGATATACAAATATATTTTTAACAAATATCCAATGTTGGAAAAAGCAAGATGGCAGGAAGTGTATTTTTACTATTTCCTAAATTTCTAATCAAGAAGGCAACTGATATGATTCTGAAAGAAAAAAGAAACTAAAAGGTAAATCTTCCCTTATCTCTCCCGTATTACAAGTTGTGGTGAGGGTTGGAAATCAAGATTCAGCATTCTTTCTTGCCTTGACATCTGAAAGCTGGAGAGCCTTGAATGGAAGAGCACGTTTCCCTCTCCCGTTGAACTCTCGTGGGTAAGGACCCCTAGCCAAATAATCCCTCTCGTAAGGGGCATCCGGCGTGGGGCTTGCTTACTGCTGAACGGCAGGTTTCCGTTCCCAGCCAGCCTGCTCAACTATTCAGAGTCAACTGAAACTTCCCATGGGAACCAGGAATCACCTCACTTTTGGCTCCTGTAAAGGATGCTCCCACAGCTCCTTCGTGTTCACTCTGTTCCAGAGTACGTGGTAGGCGGTGTTCTGTACCCTGGCTGTGAGAACGTATGGCTAAATCAACTGCTGTTGGGGCAACGGCGTGGCTCAGTCGATTAAGCGGGTTAAGTGTCTGCCTTTGGCTCAGGTCATGATCCCAGGGTCCTGGGAAATCCTTGCTCACCGAGGGGTCTGCTTCTCCCTCTCCCTCTGCCCCTTCTCATGTTCTCTCTCTCTCTCTCTCCCTCTCTCAAATAAATAAATAAAGTCTTTAAAAAAATAAACTGCTGTCAGTCTCCTCTCACCAGTGGTGGGTGTCATGTGTTTGGCCATCCCCTTATTCTAGGGCAGGAATCCATCCCTCATCAGCAGGGTGAAAAGGAGGTAATCAAAACACAAGTTCAAGCCAGTCAGATTGCCATGTTCATTTATGCTATTGAGATAAAAAAAAAAAAAAGGCAAAAAAACCACACCTGTTTTCTTTATTTGTAAGATTTAAGGTATATGTCATTTAATTTTTCCATAAAAATTTGGGATATTGATTAATTTCTCTGAGAAAAAAAAATTATTCTCTTTTAAGTATTGAATGTGAAAAGCTGAGTAACTAAAAATACGATGTCATAGTAACCACAGAGGACTTTTAAAATTTTGAGGTTTTTAGGGTATTAAGAAGTTGTTTCCATTTTGTATTTTCCATTTTGTTGAAAGAAGAATAGATATTTCATTTTACCCTTTAGAGAGAGCACGGAGGACATGAGAGGGAGATGAAAGGGACAAGTGAGGAAAGGTAGGAGAAGGGGGAGGGGAGGGGGGGACAGGAGAGAAGATACTGAGACAGAGGGACAGAGCAAAGATTCCACCTATTGCAATTTTATTCATATTTTCAAAAAAAATAATGGGAAAGTCACAGTGATTTATTTCTAATAATAAGACTTTCTCTTTGTGAGAGTCACTAGAAAATATGCTTCAATCCTATAAGTAAGGGCATTTTACAAAGACTACGGAATTGATTTACTATTTCCCATTGATCTTGCTGTCAGTCAATCCTTGCACTAAACACAGAAGAACAGGCCTTATGAGACAGGCCAGTGGCAACTAAATTGATAATTAAAGTGTGGTTGTACACGTATGACCTGGAAATGTAAGCAGAGTCACCAAGGGAACAATAGAGGGTGATTGATACGGTTTACATTAGCATGCAATTTGAAAGTAAGAGGTTTGAATTGGGGCATGCCCACAAGGATATGAGTAGACAGCTGATAAAAAGGAGACACAAATCTCACAGAGCCCAAGCACGCAAGATTTCAGATGAAGGACAAATTCATGATATTGATGTAGAAACCACATTTTACAGGAAGAAATAAAATACTGTGGAAATCTAATCTGAGCACAGCAGACAACTGGCATTATGCTTCATATCCAAAGCCACAGAATTCCCCTTACTACAATCAGCCAGTGAGTTGAGATTTGTCAGGGTACTTTTTTCTGGGATATTTCCATACATTTGCCATTGAATTTATGGGAAAGCAGGCACTCGTTCTGTCTATGTGGTCAGTGACATTCTAGTCCTAGAGTAAGTTGGGACATCCCAACATGCATGACACCACAGATAAAATTTGAGGACTGTCAAGAGAGAAGATACCTCGGACCATAAAAGTGTTCCATTAGTTTGTGTGTGGGTAGTCATACAGGGAAAAAAATGTAATTTTATTTACTCATTGGTTACCACTGTTAAGGAAATGCGTATTTCTTTGATGCCCACTTTATAGTTGAAAGTTAACGTTATTGCCTGAAAGATCCCAAAAACGTTTGTAATTTAAGACTATATAGATTACTAAAAATCTCTTTTCCTCCTAAACAAGAAAGAAAGAAAGAAAAACCGTACTTGCCAATATTAGGAATGAAACAGAGGACATCGAATCACTACCACTTCCACAGATGTTAAAAGTCCTATAGGAATATGTTGCAAACAACTTTATATCCATAAATTCTACACATGGAACAAATGGACCAGTTCCTTGAACGTGACACACTAACAGAACTAACCCAAGAATAATTGAATGATCTGATTGTTCTATATTGATAAAAGAAAGTACATTTGTAGTTAAAAAGCTTTCTGAAAAAGAAAATTTGTAGCCAAGATTCTTTTACTAGTAGATTTTACCAAACACTTAAGGAAGAAAAAATAGCACTTCTGTAGAAACACTTGCAGAAAATAGGAGAGGAAATACTTCCTAACTCATGCTATGAGGTCAACATTATCCTAATACCAAAACTACACACACACACGTTGATTCGTTCATAACCGTTGGAAGTGCTGATGCAATATTGGTGAGTGGCCTAAGTGCCTGGGCTGCTTGTCCATACCGCTGGCAGGTGATACTTGCTGCTCAGCGTCTGCTCTTGATAATGTCACTTCTACTTTCCTATTGATTGCTGCTGGGTTAGTCCAACTTTATGACTCTCAAATCTAAACAGCCCTGTTCATCACAGGCAGTGTGGGATGCCTGAATATTGAATGTCCTCCTGTCAAGTTCACCCTCTCTGTCGGAACCCAATATCAGGCCAACTAGTGTCTTTAAAAGGTGCTTAACTCTCTATTACTCAGAGAGCATTGCCTAGTTTCACCATAGTTTCATCTTTTTTAAAAAGCCCAGTAAATGGAATCATACAACATATAACCTTTTGAAATTGCTTTCCTTCACTCGGGATAATGCCTTTGAGATTATCCAAGTTGTTGCATAGTTCATTTTTTTTAATGCCAAGAAAATTTCCATTGTGTGTTGTTTTAAGGTTCCTGGACCAATTCTGACATAGTAGGCAGGGAGTAGGGTGTCCACATACACATCAACTCAATTCTGACACTACCTACCTAGAGATAGTATCAGATTCCATAGGTTAAAACTTGAGTCCTACAAGACTCTCCCTCATCCCCACTTCAGACACCAGGGGCAAACTCCCAGCTCTTACCCGTGCTTGTGATTGACTGACTACAGATTGGAGGTTTCACCAACCTCTCCTTATGTTTGATTAATTTGCTAGAGCAGCTCCCAGGACTCAAGGAAACACATTCACCAGTTTATTAAAAGATATGATGAAGTTGATGAATCAACAGGCAGATGAAGACATACACAGGGCAAGGTATGGAGTTTAAAAGGCTTGGTGCTCCTCGGCCTTCTCCACGAGTGCCACTCTTCCTAACCTCCACGTATTTACCAACCTGGAAGCTCTCTGAACCCCATCCTTTTGCATTTTTATGGGGGCTTCAGTGCATAGGAATGATCGACTAAGTCCTTGGCCATTGGCTGATTGAACTTTCAGACCTACTCCCCTCCCTGGAGGTCAGGAGGTAGAACTGAAAGTTTCAATCTTCTAAATGCATGTTTTCTCCTCCTAATAATCAGCCCCTGCCCTTGGGTGGGGTCCAAAAGTCACCTTCAGTAATAAAACAAAAACACATTTATGGCCCTTATCATAGGAAATTCCAAGGGTTTTAGGAACTGTGAGACAGGAGCCATGGGCAAAGACCAAATACATATGAAAAATATATTTTGGTCCTCTGAATGACCAAATATATATTTCTTATAAACTATAATATTGCATGTGGATATATCAGTTTGTTTATCTGTTCACCAACTGAAGGACATTTGGGGAATTTCCAGTGGATTTTATGAAGGAGTTATTCAAAGTATTTGTGTATAGGTCTTTGTATAAATATGTATTTCCATTTCTCTAGAGTGAATACCCAGGGGTGAGAGTTCTGTGTCATTCAGTAAGCATATTTATCTTTATAAGAAACTTTAACCATTCTTCAGGGTGGTTGTACCCATTTGCATTCCCACCAACAATATATAATATTCCTAATTCTATATCCTCACCAGCAGTGACTGCCTGGCATGACCTAAACTACTAACCTCTAAATACCTCACTGATAGGGCATCATACTGAATCTTTTCACTTTTATTTCTTATCTATAGAGCACATGTGTTTTAACAAGGCTTCTAAGGCTACTTTTCACTTTTGCTTATTGCCAATTAACATGGTGCCATCAGAATATCCAGATGGTTTACATCCCTTTGGATGATAATTTGCAAAGGATGGGGCAGATAACATAACCCTTGGGCAAGACTATCAATGAATACTATTATCTGTCTTTTGTTAATGAAAACTGCTCTTGTCCTTCCTTATGGAATATTGGAGAACATATTTGTTTGATTAATGACCTCTTACCTGCACCTGCAGCCATGTTATTCTGTTCTAGAAAAGACAATACATTTATCACTGTAGCTGCAATTAGAATTACTACTTGGTTGACTTTCCTGAAATCACTGTCATCTTCTAGTATCCATCTTGTTTTCTGGGGGAACAGACAGTGACTAAGTGAAGTCCTAATGGGGAATATGAACCCTGCATCCAATAGGTATTCAAGGATGGCAATAATCACTGCCATTCCTCCTAGGGTATATATTTTTATTTTTTGGTTTAATATTCTGACCAGAGTGAGAGAAGTATCATAAACTTCCATGTTGCATTCCCTGTTGCAAAAATCCTTACACCATCGGCCAAGTAATCAATGTAGGAATTCTGCCAACTCCCAAGTATTTCCATTATATTTATACATTTGGCAACCAGGGAAATGAATAATGGGTGGGTCTGTGGACCCAGAGAATCACATTCTGCCTTTACTCTAACAAGTAGATTTATTAATCTTTATAAAATTAGAATAGTGAAGGCAACATAGTAAGTGCTTAATACATGTGTATTATTTCAGTGACATCGTTACAAGGTATCCTATGCATATCTTAGATTCTTATTGAAGATTTACAAAGGCAGCTTGAAAACAAAGTTGACTCCAGATGTATATAAGATCATTTATCATTGTGTATTTTAAATTAGCTGATAAATGCTTCCAATTGTAGTCTTCCATTCACTTTTATTTTCTTTTTAAGATTTATATATTTATATGAGAGAGAGAGAGAGAGCATGAGCAAGTGCAGGAAGGGGCAGAGGGAGAGAATCTTCAAACTGAGTGTGTAGTCCAGTGTGGGGCTCGAACTCACCACCCATAAAATCATGACCGGAGCCAAAACTGAGAGTTGGGAGCTTAACCAACTAAGCCACCCAGGTGTCCCCCATTTACTTTTGTCACTGTTGCTATTTCATGCCTAAATGTTAAGTTTACCTCCAATTAGTTGTTTTTACTCTCTGTGTTTTCTGTCTAGTTTTGCTTTATAGTCCTCACTTTCATTTTAAGCATATTTCAAGACCATGAATAATCCAAATTTAAAGGATGTCACTGCTAGTGGTGTAATTATGAGAATACACAGATGGCTTGTTAAGAGAGGAGGAAAAAAAAAAAAAACCCTGAGCAAAGCTGCAAATGCTAACTTTCAACCTGAGAATCTTTCTCTCTGTAACATAAGTTCACTGCCAGTACGTTACATGTACAGAAACCACACTGACGGCTATAAATGAGAGTCGGGATTTTAATAAGAGACTGATATCCAAAATGCACTGATTCTCAAGTACAGCTATATGTCCCTTCTCTACTGAGATAATTTCAAAGTTTTCATTTTACTTTGAAGTATGTTTTATAGAAATCAGTACGTTAAATAGCAAAACCCAAACCAAATAGTCCTGACTTTAGCAGATGTTCTTAAGAAATTTTGGAGAAAATATAGCACAAAAATATTTTATCCTTAATTCTGAAATAAAGGTGATGGTGACTGTGGATGCATTGTCATCGTGATCATTTAATACATATAATGCTTCAAAAGGCTTTAGACTTCAGTAATTGTTCGCTGTCCACGTAGGCAGGCATGAGACCAAACTTCATGTTTCATTTCACTTTTTATCAAATTTGATCAAGTATATACAAAAGAAAGCCAATTCATTTGCCTGATTTTCTGCTAACACAATCACACAGCAAAACAGCAAATGATCGTCACAGGGTAAATGTTATTTCAAGGAATAAATATTTGCTCTTGACAATTTAAGCCACTATCTTTTTCTATTTCTCTTGGCATCTTTTAAAATTAAATAGAAAGAAGAAAGGAGATGCATTGTCAAGGGATATGTAAGGCAAAAGTTTTTATATATTTGGAAGTAAGGAAATGAACATAAAGGATATGACTGTAGAGCATTATATGTTGTATATTTGTAAATGATAAAACACTTCCATAAAATGCTCTAATTATTTTTACTTATGTGTGCTCTGAGTGGAAATTCCATTCTGTGCGCTCATTTTCATGAAATTCCAGATACGTACATAAGCATATATGTGATCCATCATCCATCAGATGACTGCTTCGTAGCTGGGGACTGTCATGAAATCCACCACCAAACTTTACATTTCTCTTTATCGTGGCTTGGATTCATATATACTACATTAATTATATCAGCGATTAGAAGGAAAATAAAATCATTCTAGACCAGTTCCCCACAAATAAAATAATAGAAATTCATCTGTGCCCTTGCTTATGACATTTCAAGTGAGATGATCTCATCATGCAAATATTTATCAATTAAACAACTAGGGTGTCAAGGCAGATTCAAGAAAGAAAGTTTTTGTTTGTTTGTTTTGTTTTTCTTTCTGCTAACTTGGCCATAACTTCTGCTGGCTGCCGTTAGGTATTTGTGATGCTTTATCAGAGTAGGATCAACCAAATCCTTATCAAATTTTCAACTTTCTCTGAAAAAAAAATTATCTTCCCTCCACAGATATTTTTTGAAAGTTGAGAAAAATGTCAAGTCTCTCAAACCCAGCAAAGTAAGGTTGAAGAAGAATGGTTATCTTCTGTGTTTTCACATGCTATTAGAAATACCCATGAAGATTGAGAAAGAAAAAGTATTTTTTCTTGGCCCCTTCTTGAAGGGCCAAGCAAATTTTCTTTGACAAGTCAAATGACTGTGATTGAATGACTTCAACATAAAAGGCATTTTTTTAGAGGTGGGGGTGGAGGCACGTGGAGGGGTAAAGGAAAAGGGAGAGAATCTTAAGCAGTTTCCTTGCCTAGTGCAGAGCCTGATGAAGGGCTTGATCTCACAACTCTGAGATCATGACCTGAGCCAAAATCAAGAGTTGGGTGCTTAACCGACTGACCCACCCAGATGCCCCAAAAAGCATTTTTTAAAATAAAAAAAAATCCATTTCAAATCATATAAATCCTTTTAAAAGTATATTTTTTCAATCTTGATTAGCTGTGATCACTTAGAAAAACAACCATCTAATGATAACAATATATAAGGAACTAAAATTTGCCAGCTTCATGAGTAAATTCAAATCCACATGTTTAAAGGGTTTGGATGATCTTCATAAGTGATACTTAGTAACCCTGTCTACATTCTTTAATCTAAAATATATTGGTTAACAATTTTAATAAGTTTAAATAATCTTTATTTTTATAAGTGTTATTTGCAATATAGTTCTCCCTTGTGTTTTAGTATCACCATAATCTTATTCACATTGAATTTTAAAATCCTTCATTTTTTTATTCCATTATCACCATGATTTTTCCCAGATCCCCTCTAGCATTTCTCACTTCTTTCCATGCTTTCTAACTTTGTTTATTAACCACGATGCTATGAATGTCTCACCATTTTCTCTAGCTTTGTTACTATTCCTCACCTTTCTTTAAGCTAAAATCACACATCCTTTCCAATTGTTCTATTTCATATGAGAGCCTTTCCACTTTCTTCCATTGTCCTCCATAATACTTTTCTTTGCAATTATTCATTTGCTTTGCCAGCGACTATCTCCATGAAAAGACTTAGGTTGTAGTGTCCTACATTTTTAGAAAGCTTTTACCAATCATCAGTTCTTCTGATAATTAGTACAAAAAACTTACCAGCAACTTTCTTTGCTTTTTTAAGTCCCGATAATGAATTATTTATGCAGCATATGTAGGATGATTTTTGGTTTCCAACTAGTTCTTTTACGAACCAGAGCTGCTATTCAGATACTATATTAAATACCTCATTCAAAATTTACCACATAATTAAAAGGTGAAATGGAATCTAGAGGAGTAAAATCATTTTTTCCCCAAGAAAATAGCATGATCTGGTAGAATTAAAAAAGGCAAAAATCACAGATAAAACAAAACTAGCTTCATACTTTCCAAAGCACATTACTACTCCTTATTTTTAAAGGGGATATCTGTCCTCTACCACCACTACAAAGAGTTGTTTCTTAAACCAGTTATATCTCTGAATAAAAACTATTATATATTTACATCTGTTATATACATTACATATTATGCTACGTGTGTGTGTGTGTGTATATATATATATCTGTTATATCTGATGTTACACTTACGTTTGTTTCCTCTACAAAATGTTCCTTTCTTTTAGAAGTCAGGTTTTAAATTCCATGGGAACATTCTTGAAAAGAACAAAATAATTAAGCAAGATTGTGTAATGACAACTAATGACTGGCAAATAGAAATACAGGACAAAAGGACAGTGTAGCTATTCAACCCTCTACTGCCACCATCACCCTGTGCATACACATGCACTCCTACTACTACTAACAAAAACTCATTAAATATACAAAATTTAAGAAATTGAATTGAGCCACAATTATCTTAGTACTTAGCAAGTAGGCACTAACATAATGACTAACACTTGAGTTTTAATCAAATATTTTGCAGGTTTATATATGCTAGGACAGTCAGGACTAAATATCTAAAGGAACAAGAGATAAAAATAAAATAGAGAGAGAGAAAATGCAGAGAAATTTTTTACTTGGCTCATGTTTCACACCTAGAAGTTTTATTTGACTTTATATCACTTGGTTCCTTATTCTAAAAATTGATTAAATGTAGTATTATATTTATACATACTTCATTGAAAAATATGCATATATCAAAGCAGCATACATTTAAAAAATAGTCATATATACATTTAAATGAACCATTATTAAAACAATAAACTGATGGTGTCTAACAGATGAACACAAGGACGTTGAAACAATTGCAAGCAGTTTTACAGAATAGTTATAAGTATGAATTTTCTAATTAAAATGATGCTTTTGAGGGGCGCCTGGGTGGCTCGGTGGGGCGCCTGGGTGTCTCGGTGGTTGAGCGTCTGCCTTCGGCTCAGGGCATGATCCCAGCGTTCTGGAATCGAGCCCCACATCAGGCTCCTCTACTGGGAGCCTGCTTCTTCCTCTCCCACTCCCCCTGCTTGTGTTCCCTCTCTTGCTGGCTGTCTCTCTCTCTCTGTCAAATAAACGAATAAAATCTTAAAAAAAAAAAAATGATGTTTTTGAGCCCCCAGTCACTTACTGACTTTACATTGAACATATGACATCATTATAAATTAATATTTACTAATTTCATCTTTATTTTGTTTATTTTATTATTTTTGTAACATCCACATATGTGGATGTTAGAAAGTCTTTAAAATGGTTCTTAGAAAGCAGCACCCAGGGGCGCTTGGGTGGCTAGTCCTTAAGCGGTCTGCCTTAGGCTCAGGGCGTGATCCCGGCGTTATGGGATCGAGCCCCACATCAGGCTCTTCCGCTATGACCCTGCTTCTTCCTCTCCCACTCCTCCTGCTTGTGTTCCCTCTCTCGCTGGCTGTCTCTATCTCTGTCGAGTAAATAAATAAAAAATCTTAAAAAAAAAAAAAAGAAAGCAGCACCCAACTCATACTGCCATTATGGACAGGACGTTTCTGTCATAATAAAGTAAAAGTGTTTAGCCTCGGTGACGAGTACCTGATAAGAACTGAGTAAGGATGAAACTATTTTATTATTAATAATGTCTCTAGGACCTTCTCTAAACTGTCAGTCAAAAATCCAACCATGACACAAAATTGGAATAAAGCACTTTGAGTTCTTTCAAAGAAAGAGAGGGTTTAAAGATGAGGCACATTACACGACAAGGTCTTCCACCTCAGGGCAATGCCTTTGTCTTTTCCAGCAGCTGGTTGGATCTAACACAATGCTTAACATGCAATAAGTACTAAGTCATTTCTTGGAGGATGGATGAGCTCTTTCATATGAAAGGCAACCCACGTTACAAAGAATTATGCTTAATAGGATATGCTTTGAATAATAGCTTATCTGAAACAAAACCATACAATAAGACAATGCATATTTTAAAAGGCAGGATGTTTTATTGAAAACTGTGAATTAAGAGGGGAGTGAACTAATATTAATGGAAAAATATGCAGTTCAACTCAGATTTTGCCCTCTTGTTATAAAATACAGACTGAAAACCATGTTTTCTTCAAGTTTTTCAATTGTGGATAGGAAATCATGACAAACTGAGCAGCAACCTTGGTAAAATGAACAAAGTATGCTTTTTATTCAACTGTAGCTTAAAACTTGACACATATTGATATTCACAACCCTAAATATATTATAGAGTAATTAGAAAAAAATGATAAGCATTTCATATAAGTGATTATGATCTGTGTTGCCTTATACAACTAGACCAAAATTTCAGTTTTTCTTATCTCGTTTTATTGAATTTTTACTATTCCAAACTTTATTATTGTTAATAGATCTCAGATACTGCCAAGTGTATTAGTCAGGGTTCTCCAGAGACACAGAACCAAGAGGATATATAAAAAAAGATATGTATAAGGGGAGTGATATTATGGGAATTGGCTCACATGATACAGAGGTGGAGAGGTCCAGCTATTTGCTGGCTATAAACTGGAGAACAAAGAAAGCCAGTGGTGTAAGTCATCTGGGGCCTGAAGACCTGAGATCCAGGACAGCAGAGGGTTAAAGTCAGTCTGAGACCAAAGAAAGTCCTGAGAACAGAGGGTCTCTGGTGTGAGTCCTAGAGTCGAAAGGTCCAGGAACCATAACTCTGGGGCAGAAGAAGATAGACCTTCCAGCTCAGGAGAGAGAAAAAGGAGACAACTTGCCCTTCCTCCCCTTCTGTTCTTTTGAGTCTTCAGTTTCCGGGGGGTGCTCACATTGGAAAAGGCAGATCTTTCAGTCTACTAACACAAATGTTAATCTCCTCCAGAAACACTTTCACAGACACAACCAGAACTAATGTCTTACTGACTATTGGGCATCCCTTAACCTAGTCAAGTTGACACATAAAATTAAGCATCACACAAGGTGATTATCATCGTGTTCCTACCACTACTCCCTTGCAATCCAAACACCTACCCATTCACAGATGAACCTACTTTTGTGGACAGAATTATTGATTCTCATTTCCCATTTTCCCCCCTCTCATCTCACTTTCCAAAATTTCAGGCTCTTGGTTCATATGTGATTTATTTTTTTTCATATGTGATTTATTAATTCCTTTCCCCTTAGAGTCTATTTCTGGCACTCCTTCACACTTTGGAGTCCGTATCTAGAATGCTAGTGGAGTTGCCTTCTGTTAGAAGGGTGCAGGGGAGAAATAAAGCCATTGCTTAATCGCTGTACTTTAGTGCAGAACAGCAGCTTAGCACTGGGCTGGGGTGTGGTTTAGAATAGAAACTCCCAATATGAGATTATACAAAAACATCCAATCAATGCAAGGGAAGGGGAGAAAAAGAGTATTGGGCTAAGGAAGGAGGCCCATTTTTGTCGAAATATCTGGATGTTGTATTATTGGGACAAATATTAGACACGATTTTATGTTAGCCAACACGGAGACCTCTCACCATCACCTCTCTCTCCTTACAGATACATCTTTTTACTTGCTATTGGCTAAGACTTTTGAAAAGTTTTCAAATGTTTATTTTCTAAATAAGAAAAGAGGATTAAAGTGAAAATTTCTGTGATCATTAACATGTTGAAGTTACTTTTGTTTTTTAAAACAGAAATTACATCTGATTGAAATTTTTTACACAACAGCTTTATTGAGATATAATTAACAATCACACTACATACATTTAAAGTGAAGAGTCTGTTTATTATTTCATTCCTTCTGCTATCTTTAGGCTTAGTTTGCTCCTTTTTTTCTGGTTGGTTAAGGTAGAAGGTTAAGATACTGATTTAGTATTCAAGGGACAAAAACATCCCCTGCTTGGATTGAGGGTCAGAGATTGTAAAAAATTAGGAAAGACCTTTGGATCCCTGAATTCTACTAGCAAGAAGGACACTGAGAGATCTATTCAGCTGTGTCAGTGGCAAATCCTGTTCCCTGGCCGCACATCTTGAGACCAGCCAAGGAAGGATTCAGAGCCAAAGTCTTGGTAAGCAAGCATGTGGAGCTGTTAAGGCAAGACTGCACTCTGGAGGTGGGAGAGCAGGCAGGCCCAGAAGTGGCAACTCCATGGGGGCCGGGTTTGTCTTTTCTTTTTATGTTTGGATAGATTATGGGTCATAGCCAGGGCAGTCTCTGTCTAAGTTTGCCTCCAGTCATCTAAGTGACTCTTCCCACTGGATGGTGCAGGGAATTTTTGGCCCTACACGGCACTTGTTGGAACTGTCATGGCAGCCACCCTCCACAATGGGGGTCAAAACCTCAAAGTAAATGTATTACAATGAAGCTATAGATTACTGTAGGGCAGTGGTCATAGGGGAGAGTTGCATGTGTGCTCCCTGCAGTCTCTCCCAGCTGTTTGAAACTTCTTAACAGTCGTAAAACACCTGTTCCCTACTCATATCTGGCAAATGCCTACTCTATCATTGCAGATGCATGTTATGTTTCATGGAAAAAAAGGAAAGGAAAAAGGGAACGTGGCTAAGAGGATGGTACTAAGAACCCCGAGGGCAGAATTGAAATTCATACAAAATTATTCCCTGGCTCGAGACCTACTCAAAGAACTGCCAATATTGGTCCGATTGGATGTTACAATTCCTATGAACTAGTTTCTTCCTTTGTCCTCCCAATTTTTCTTTCTTTTGAACTAGAATACCCGTAGTGGCCATCCTATGCCTGTTCTATATTATATGTTGGGTGTTTTTTGGGAAACGGAGGCAGGCTTCTTATCTCTGTACTTTCTCAGATCCGCAGATGTGGGGAAGTCGCACTTGAGGTGCTGTACTACAGCAACCACGTTCAGGTTGCTTTATCTGTATCTGGACCTGATTTAGATGTTGAACTTATGGACTTTGGACTGATGCTGTAAGGATGAAACTCAAGGTTATTCGGAGGGGATAGAGTACATTTTGCATAGTAGAAAGATAGGACTCATTGGTTATCTGAGGGAATACTGTGATTGGCAGGCTCCAGGATGTCCCCCAATGAACTTTGCCTCCTGGTTCATTCTCTGATGTAATTTCCTTCACTAAATGTGGGCTGTATTTTTTTTTTTTTTACTTGCTTCTAGTGAACAAAATACAGAAGTAATGGGATGTCACATCTGGTATTAGGTTTTAAAAAGAGTCTTCCATCCTGGGAATTCTCCCTTGTTTCTCTCTTGCTCTAGCTTTAGTTGTCTCTATCTCTTACTTTGCTTTGGAGAAGGAAGGATTGTCACAGTGTCTGTATTCCTGTGGAACTGACCACATGGTAAAGACCTGTTGTCTTAAGGCAACAGCCACGTGAGTGTGCTTAGAAACTGTTCCTCCTCCACATGAGACTGAAATGACTACAGTCTCAGGTAACGTCTTGATTGCAGCTTTGTGAAATACCCTTAGTTGAATTCATCCAACTACATTGTTCCCTAATTCCTATCCTACAGAAACTATAAGATAATAGGTGGTCTATGCTTTCAGCTGCTGAGGTTTGGGCTAATTTGTTACACAGCAATGAATAATGAATACATTGGGCTATGAAATGTCTTACTAAACCTCAGTTCTGGCTTCCGTAAATCCTTTTAAATAACAAAAGATGAGTGGAAATGGCATGTTATGGGTCTCAGAAATTATGGTTCTCTTTAACTGTAATGCATTTCTTTTGGTAAAACATAGAAAGAAGGCATATTCATTACCCATGACACACATACTAAAGCGATATTTTTATTTGTAAATACTACAACAAATTTCAAACATGTCATCTAAGAGTCTGTTCAGTGTTGATAAATCTGTTCTTCAGTTGTGCCAGAGGGAATTTTAGAAAAGGGTAAGATTCAAGCACAAATAAATTGCTTAGTAATAATATTTATTACTTAATCATATATGTAATATATATACACACACACAATATATCAATATATATACTTTATGAGACCAAAGTAATAAGATAATCAAACTCTCAGCCTGAATTCATTGGTCACCTGAGAAACTGAATTTCATTGCTCTGTCCTGAAATTCAGAATACTATCTATTTCATTGTGAGGTTACACATAAAAAATGGATCAATTATACCAATAATATTTTAAAATTATTGTAGCCTTGACTACAAAATAAAAGCTAAAATAAAATATGTCACCCCAAATATGATTAAATTAATATAATAGTTAAATTGACATTTTGTAAGTTATTTTTTTTTTTAATACAAAACACTTCATGAATTTGTGTGTCATCCTTGTGCAGGGGCCTTGGAAATCCTCTCTATATAGTTTCAATTTTAGTGTGTTTTGTTGCAGCAAGCATGTTAATTTTTGTTCCAATAGAATCTTTCTCTCTATAGCAATTTGATAAAGAATACAATAAAAATATACCCTCACTAATTTGTAATTGAATTATTTGCTACTTAGGTTTTTATAGCTACAGTGCTAAATGGGACTATTAGCAACATAGGTATTATTCGTCTACTTACTAGTTTATAATTTGTTTCTCCACTTTGTCTATTTTTTGTATGCCTGGAAATTAGGAGATAGATATGTGTATAGCCTTTTTTTTTTTTTTTTTTGGCCCGGAACGTGTTCTTAAATCATTGTTTCTTATTATAATGCACTGCTTCTTATTGATTAGATATTTTTTACTGGGCAAGCTGACTATACCAATAAATCAATGGACTCAGTTATAACGTTAGTAGAAAGATATAAGTATAAATATAGATAGCGCCTTCTTAGTGCCAAATAAAGAACTGCCGAGTAAGTAAGCAATATCCTTGAGGTCAAGAATAACAGAGTCAAGGAAATTAAACAATTAAGCAAACAATTGTGATTAAAGTGTGTTAGGGGAATAAGTTAAGTAGAAAGGATTTAACACTACTGATGATGGATTATAAAATTTAAGTGAGTTATGGTAATAGGTGAAGACAGTTGTCTTCATTAATAGTGATCCAATGGTGAGGTAAGTGGATTAGAGAGACTGACAAATCAAAGAATTATGAATAAAGATCTTGATGTTAGCACAAATTTGCTATGGAAACTATGTGGCGGGAAAAGCTACCATAATAAGGAAAGGCTTCTTATTTATGAAGAGGGCTTCTTTGTCATGCTAATACTTACAGGGAGATTTGAAATTGTGCTGTGAGTCAGAGAAGGGGAGTGTGTGTTTGTTTCACCATTCCAGGAAAAACCAGAGAGGATATCACTATGTCATATCCTCACCAACTTGTAGTAGTGGAGATGGAATGTGTGGCCATGACACCATATGATTTATGTATTTGATACCATGATTCTAGAACTAAATTTTAAATTTAGTTTTTAATTTAATTAAAATAAAAGATATTCCATTATGCCCAACATCTCTCTATGCTTTTGCTTCTACCCAAAATCTTGAACACCTTTTTTTTTCTTTTTGTCAAATGGACTCCTATTTTCATTTCAGTGCTCTACATTGCATATTCTCATGCTCCATCTTCCTTCTCAAAACTTACATTATACTTTCCAGAGCTCTTGATCTGCGACCACCTAGCTTCCATTAATTTGGAATAAAGTGGACAATAGGGCCAATTCTTGCCTGGCCTGCTTCTGTTTCTCTAATGTTACTTTACTCTCCCTAACTCACTATATTCTAGCATAATTGGTTTTCTGACTGACTACATCATGCTATCTTCGTTCCTATTTCAGGTATTTTGCATTTGATTTCCCTTATGTCTAAAAACTCTTCTCCTGGCTCTTTGGGGATCACTCCTTCCATTCCTTTTGGTCATAATTTATGTTATCTCTACAGGAAGTCATTCCTTACCTCCCATCACCTTGATTTGCAGCCTCACACACTCATTATTAATTATCTATTGAATCCCTTTTCTAGTTCCTGTTTGACAAGCTTGATTTTGTAGTGTGTTGTGTGTGGTGTTTATTGTTTGCAAGTCTCACTTCATTATATATTGTCATTATGACAATATGAAACTTAAGAAACATTTAATGCAATATTGCTTTCAATATACTATTAGCAAACATTCCTGTGTTGTCCATGCTGTGTGAAGCAGTAGACATTGAAGAGCATAAGCCATTCAGTTTCTTTTCCGACAGTTACTCACCGAAAAAGAAAAAAAAACAATCTAATATGTGAAAAGCAATATTGCATTAAACATTTCTTAAAGGTTCTGAGACAGCGAATATATTCCTGAAACTTAGATTGTTATAAATGAGTCATTTTCAGCAGGGGAACATTCTTATTTTTCTGAAAATTAAAGACTTTTATTCATGATAGCATTATTTTTAAGATTCTTAACTACGTATTTTTTTCCTCCTTTTTCTACAAAGGCAAAGAAATGGGCACTATAAAAGGAACAATCATATGCTCTGATCTCTCATAATCATTCAAACCAGCTAATCATTAACATGTGCCTTTTCAAGCTTTGAATCTCCAAACCCAGAAACTTCGAGGGAGAAAAATGAAGTAATTTCTGCTTTCTGTAAATATTGCCATTTATGGAATATATATTATGGGCTACATTGCTAGGTGCTTCGTCTTATTCTCATTCTATGCCATTTAATTCTTGGCTTGAACTAACAGTGTTGGGATTAATAATGATGATAAGAAGATAAAGAAAACAAGTAAAAGATAAGGAAAACAAGACAAAAATTATAAGAGGAAACTCAGTTTGAGAGATTAGTAAGTTTCTTAAAGGTAGTTATATATGTGTGTGTGATGGTTAATATTTTTGTCAATTTGACTGACCCATTATGCCCAGATTTGGTGAAACATTATGCTCGACATTTCTGGATGTTTTTGTGAGGATTGTTTTGGGGTGATATTAGTATTTAAATCCATGGGCTGTCCATAAAGCAGATTGCCCTCTGTAATTTGGATGGGACTTGTCATTTGAGCGTCTCACTAGAACAAATACTGAGCTCCTCTGAGCAAGTGGGAATTCTACCCACAGATGACCCTCAGACCAGGACTGTAACATCAGCTCTTCCCTGGGTTTCCAGTCTTTCAGGCTACCCTGTATATTTTGGAGGTGCTAGCCTTCATAACTGTGTGGGTGAGTTCCTTAAAATAAACCTCTGTATGTACAGACATGCTATTGATTCTGTTTCTCTGGAGAACCCTGAACAGTACAGAGTGGATCAAGGATTATAACCCATAACTATCTGATCCCAAAGCCCCTATTCTTACCAAAATACACATTGTACCTTGCAAAATGTAAACCTTAAAGAAAGATTTGGTCGGACTTTAGAGTGTAGCATATTTTAGCTGATAGTTTAGTCAATTGGGTAGAAACCAGGCTGAAAGATTAAAGTTCTAAATTAATATAAAGGAGGACTAACAGCATAGTGCAGTAGTTAAGCACACAGAATTTTGAGAACAGGAAGCTCAGTGTTCCAATTCCTTCTCTACTGTCTAACTGAGAGAACTTGGGCAGGTTATTTAACCTCCTTATATTGAAGTCTGTAGGAACCCACCCAGGACTCCTTGGATCTAGATCCCTTTAGCTGTTTTGTTCATTCCAGCTTCACCTATGTATTACTTGCTTCAAACTCCTACAGTAGGGACTCTATTCAGAGGACTCTCATTTGCATCTAAAGATGTTTTGACTGCAGGTAGTGAGGGCGTGCCTGGACGTTTACAACTGCCTGGGGTATTGTTAGCCAAGGACTAACTGGTGCAGTAGGGTGAAAATTCAGCTCATTTGCCTTCAGGACAATATATAAGGCCTAATTTATATTCTAGAACTTCCCTCTGGGATAAGGCCACGCTTAGCAAGAAATTACTCCTTACTTGGTTTCTTTACTTTCCCAACCTGTTTCCTCCATTTCCCTCTGGTTTCTCCTGGGAACACTTTCTAGATAAATCATTTGCTTAATAATCCTCATCCCTGTCTCTTTTGGAGGAAATTGAATAAAGATATCAAGTTTCTCATCTCTACAGCTGGAATGTAGTCTTTAAGTCAAAGGCTGTTGTGAGGGTTAAGTGAATTAGTACATGCAAAATACTTATAACAATAACACATATAATGTGATAAATATGTATTGGTATGTAAATTATAGAATAGTGAAACAATATATGTCCAATTAATACAACAAATAACTTGTTGAATGCTTATTATATGGTATATGCATTCTATGCTTTAGAAAACAAGTAACCAATTATCCCATATTTAATCTCACATATGTTCAATTGATATAGACAACTAAGCCAATATTAATAAATGCAATGTGGTCCATATGATGGCAGTAGTACACACTGAGTGCTAATGGTTTTCTAAAAAGTAATATAATAGAAACATCTTGCACACAGAACTCAGCCCAAGTAATCAAGGAAGAGATTTGTCAGAAAGGCCAAGTGGGGATTACACAATTCAAAAAGCGTGAAGGATGACGGAGAGTAAAATAGAGACAACAAAACATACAACCTTTGAAAGATTTGCAAGAGTTTTACAAATTATTATTATTTGAGTTGAGTGCAGATGTGTGTCTCTTTCTGTGTGTCTGTAAGTGTATGTTAGAGTATGTGGTGGTATATGTGTGTATGTGTGTGTCTATTTGGCTGTGTGTTGTGTGTGAGAGAGTGAGAGAGAGGGTATATACATGTGTCTGTGTTGAGGTGTATTTGGGGGAGTAGGATTAGCCTCGAGGCTGAAGAGATAGGCAGGAGCTGTGTTAGCATTTGATGCTGTACTCAAGAGTTTGTGCTTCATTTTAAAGGCAATGTCAAGTCAACGATGGATTTTAGTAGGGGAATGGAATGTTAGAAAAACAAGTTTGGCAACTATGTTAAGAATGGAATTGAGGGCACGGATGGTAAATAGGTTTCAACTCACATGCCAACTCTGATCAATTGGCAGTGGCTGCCCGGAGTACTTGTTGAGAAGGATTTTGAGGTCTCATCCAGGCTAGGTAGGAAAGAACTCCTAGATTGATTATCAATGTCTTCCATTTATTTCTCATGTCCTAACCCTTTCTTTATTGAATCTGGTCCCTACAGGGCATATCTGTTATAGATATCAGATGTAGATCAACTGATATCATCATAAAAACCACAGATGGAAAACTTTTCTCTGAAAGCTTCTAACCTTGAAAATGCAGTCACATTTTTACCTGTCTTAAGAAGTGTATAGGTTATGGGGCACCTGGGTAGCTCAGACATTAAGCGTCTGCCTTCAGCTCAGGTCATGATCTCAGGGTCCTGGGATCGAGCCCCGCATCAGGCTCCCTGTTCAGCAGGAAGCCTGCTTCTCCCTCTCCCACTCCCCCTACTTGTGTCCCTCTCTCACTGCCTCTCTCTCTGTCAAATAAATAAATAAAATCTTTTAAAAAAAAGAAGTATATAGGTTATCACAGACATTAGCACATAGGTATATTAAAATTATTAATTTAATGATTTTAACTGATTTGTAAACACTATTTGGAAACAGAGCTCTGGTAATCTATATCTGTAGTATCAGAATAAAAAGAAAACCAAACACGTAATAAGAGGAAAGTTTTAAGACTAAAGATTATGAGAGATTATTGTGTTTGTAAATATATAGACTGCCAAACTTCCCCCCTTGTACTTCAATTAGACTAAATTGCCTCCTGTTATGTATTTTACATATTACCCTACTGATTTAGATTTAATTAACTAAATGTTAGAAAAGATTCCAGAGCCAGCTTCAAATAATAAATACTCCCTCATAGTGCAAAGAATAAAGCATTTAGAGCCAGACTAGCCTGCTTTGGAATCCTGACTTTGTCATTACTGATATTTGGGTCTCAGGCAAGTTTTCTTTGGTGTGTCTCCTGTCTAAGCATATAGCACTAACTTAATAAAGTTTTTAAAAGGCTCAAATTCAATAATGCACATGCATAAAAAATGCAATTGATAGAATAATGTAATAACACCTGACGAGCTTTGAAAGCATAGTTCCTATGCCACATTTTATTAATTGTTAAAAAAAAGCATAAACTAATTTTGAAATCAATCACATGTTAGGAAATGTTTAAAAACAGAAAATCCGTAAAATGCTCATTTATTTTAGTCCATTATATACTAAAATGTTAGATATTGGGGTCCCTAATTTAAAAATTCATGGTTCACCCAATAATAAGCTAATTGTACAAACAGATAGATGTGTGCCTCACTCTCCATTAAACAAAGTGCAACTTGAGTAAGATTTCCTAAGAACTCCATAAGAGAAAAATCACGTGAATATTAAATATAAATTTAACTGTAAATTGATTTTTATACAACTATTCTGAATTGCTATTGTAGCCCATGGTTATTAATACATGAATTCTGAGTTGAAACATAGCTTCAAATATTATTGCACTTTCCAAAATGCCCACACAGGATATCAGATATGAGAGTAAATAGATCTTTTCACTTTTTAATGGCTAATAATCACCCTTCCAAATGACACCTTCATTGATAGTACCATTTTAATTACAAATCGTGTGTGATTCTTTTAAATAGGATAATATTGGAAATGGAACTAATGATTTCACGTACATTAATGATTTTCATCGTGCTTCATATAACTTAAGAGAACACCAAGTTGAAGTGTAATTGATTTGAAGTATGTTCAGTTTCTTTCTACTCCATCAGGTACTGCATTAGCATGACCCCAGGGTCTCGAGTTTTAAAACCTGGGAAATAGAGCAAAACTTGTCAAGAAAACGGCCCTTATAGCAGTCAAAGACTTGGAAAAATATTGCTGTAAAAACTAGTGTTCTTGGTCCAGCAATAAATATACAGTAATTTTAATAGAAACAAGCAAAATATGAAATGACTCTTTTAACATTGACACTCACGCTGTAAAAAACTCAATTATTCAGAGGGTGTTTCTTTTAATTTTAAAGAATTTCACATTCAGTGGATCACCATTTAATACACCATTAGTGCATCATTGTTCAATTATATGAATGCCAAACTACTAGAGAAATGATCCATTTTATAAATTCTTACTATATTTAGAATTAAAATCTGTTGTTTTGTGATCTCTTGCAACTTTATGTCACACATTATCATCTTCTTTTCATTTAGTAGAAGCATGGGGAAAGAAAATGTTCTATCCAGTCATGGTTGAGTTTCTTTATGTTTCACTTCAGTTTTCTGGGCATTACTAGTAGCTTTTATTTCACAGTTGTTTCTTGTTTAAGTCTCACACAAGATGACAACAGCATGGGGCAAATCATTTTTGGCTTAATTTGAAATGCTGTTTTCAGGGTATTTTAACAGCAGCAATTCTCATATGAGCAAGTAAAGATCATAAATGTTATCTGTATCTCCCCAGATAAACTACGAATAGAAAAACAAACACACACCAGAATTCATAAAGTGATAAAGGAATTTACTATGTCTTAGCCATGCCAGTAGAGTTTCAACATGGACAAAATCTATATATATATAATTTGACACAATCTTAAAAGGAACAAGGTAAAAACAAGGAAATAAAAATGCTTTCAAATCAGACAAACTCTACAATGGAAATTCAATCTAAACTTATGCTATCCAGGTGAAGTATATATTAAGTGTCAAAAAAGTTAACAGTTACAAACTCATTGCTCTGTGCATGTGTACATGTGCTTGTGTGTGTGTGTGTGTGTTGGGGAAGGAGTAGTCTTAAGAAGAAACAAGAACTAAGAATCTATGAAAATCATCTGGTTAACTTACTGAAAAAGGTACTAAATTTATTTTAACAAAAAAAGGATTGATGTAAACTGGGAAGCAGGAATTGTGCCTTGTAGATTCTTATATCTCCTACCTCAAGCAAATGACCATCCATCTCTTGGCTAACCGCAGGAATGAGCAAACAGAATGGTCAATCCACTCTCATTTACACACAGTCTACCACCAAGATTGTCAATCTTAATTCTAATTTATTTTAAATATTTGAAAAAGTTATACTGAGCAAATATCATTTTTTCTAATGTCATTTAGGATGATCATAAACCTCCCATTTGTCATGTTTTAAGTGCAAATACTTACTAATTCATTCATTTCATCACTGTTTGTAAATTTTTAGAACTTCTTACATCTGGTATAATCTCTGAGACCTGTCTATATTTACGGATATCTGATTTAGAGTGAGTACTTGAAGGTCACAAGCAAAAGCATTTTTATGTCTTCAGCATCTCAAATTAACATTGGTAGTGAACTCCTTGCATGTAGAATTATAATGAGTCTGCATGTGGGTTTTTTAAATATAATCTTGATAAATTCTGACCATCAAACTATATAATGAGGCTATCTCTTCCCTAGATCTATATTCTATTCTTGTATAACTTAAGCCAAAGATTACATCTGCTTTTTTAAAAAGCCATCAAATTACATTGACAATTCATACTGTTTGTTTTATTTTTATTTTTTTAAGATTTTATTTATTTATTTGTTAGAGAGAGAGAAGACAGAGAGACAGAGCACAAGCAGGGGGAGCGGCAGGCAGAGGGAGAAGCAGACTCCCCGCTGAGCAAGGAGCCCAATGGGGGACTAGACCCCCAGATCCTGGGATCATGACCTGAGCTGAAGTCAGACACTTAACCAACTGAGCCACCCAGGCGTCCCCATATTGTTTGTTTTAAATAAATACCCCAAACTTTTTCACATGAAGAAATCAGGTTACATTTTCTTTTCTGTATATATGAAGTTGATGTTTCTGAAACTCATTGTAAAAAAACTGTGTTTAAGTCAAATGCAAATTAAAATTTTGGTTGACCCAAGGCACGGAAGTATTTAAAATTCATTTATTTATAACTATGAGGGACACTATTTTCATACTTTGTGTATTAATTAAATTATTCTGCTTAGACTGAATGAATTTGGAAAAGAGACAATACTTTCAGAGATAGTGTCTGAGAGTCCAACCCACATCAAAAGTGATGGCGAAGAAACATTTGAAGTATGTCAGCTGCTATTAAATCTTATTAAATTAATTTTGTTTTTTGTTGATAAAATTTATAAACACTTCTCTTACCCATCACCTGCCCTAATGTACATTACTTCACTCATATATATTCTATACATTTTCTCCTCATAGAATTGGGACTAGCTATTGCCTGGGTCAGTTTGGTAATTAAGTGAACAAATATAAGCTCACATAAATTAGATTTGATTTCCATGCGTTTCCCGTCATAATGATACAGTGGATATTTGTAGTCAAAGCCAGTTATTTCTAAAAACTAAATGGAGTATAAATACCCTAGTAAAAGTAAGTTTTAAAAACAGTAGTCTTTCGTGAGGAGATAGAGAAGAAGAAACAGACTGCTAAATTAGTCATGCAAAAAAAAAAAAACAAAAAATGTAGTCCGAAAAGTTTGGTTGTGATAGGGTGGCATTAAGATTGAAATGCTTACAATGGAGATTTGTTTTGTTGTGTTTTGAATTTTTTTTCCTTATGAAAATAGTTCTTAACTTGTATTTGAAATATAAATGTAATTTTTGAAACATATTGTAAAGATGATTTTTTGAAGAAGGATTTGCATCCTGTCCTTTCCTACTTTTTCCAGGACCAGTAATGCATCTTACCTTAAGACAGATCTAATCAGCAATATTATTGTACCTCCTCTGACTTCTCATTTGAACTTAAAATTTTTCTCTCTCCAAGATTCACAGATATTAGTTTTTGTTTTTCTGTGTATCTCATGTGGCTTTTCTAGTATTTATCTTCCTATTTTTGTAAAGAGTTCTCAGCTTATTTTGTCAACCCCCTTAAATCTACTAATAAATCATTCCTACATTAATTCTTTATCTAATAACCATCTTTCCAGAAACAATGCATATTTCGGAAATATATCTTACTCATTAATAAATGCCTTGTTGTGCTTGAATCGATATTAAAATAAAGATACATATGTCTAGGAGACTAAAAGAAGCCTGCTTAGGGCAGCATTCCAAATTCAAATTCTAAGTTCACTTCTTTTACTTATTAAGAGTAAAAACAATAAACTTTCTAAAAGAGAGAATTAAATGATATAACGAAATACAAACGCAAATTACTGCTTTGCTTATACACCATATCTTATCTATACGATTGGCAAACATTCAAAAGTTTGCAAAAATACTTTGTTGCCAAGGCTACAGAGAAGCAAGCAAGAACTCATACATTTTTGTTGGGAAAGCAAAATGGTACAACCTTATGGAAGGGAATTTGGCAAATTACATATGCATTTCCCCTTTTACACTGAGATCTCATTTCAAGAAATCTATTCTAAAATACTCTGGCAAAAGTCCAGAAATACACATACACAAGTATATCTTGTTGCAGTAGTGTTTGCAATTTTAAACAGTGCATTGTGTATACAATTTATTATCCATCAATAGGCTGAAAAAATTATGGTACCATGCAACAGAGGGGTCCCACATGGGGACTTTGTCACTGTAGAATAGTAATTTATATATCTATATGCTTTTATGATGTAATATCTGGGATTAATTATTTTAGAAATAAAAAGTAGCATATGTAAAGTATGTATAGAATGTGGGTAAGGTTATCAATTTATTGTCTCTGAGCTCCTATCAACCTTTCTTTGTCTAGAGCAATATCCTTTTCCTAAAAATCTCTTCTTTATAGCTAGCAAAAATATTCAGCTTTGTCAAGAGAAAGCATTAGGGTGACAGTGTAAGGAGACAGAGATAGGATGCCACTTCCTTTCCCAGTTCTGGTCCTGCTTCCAGTTTTCCTTTTATTGAGCATGGTTGTGAGGTCCGTTGATGCTCATACTGTAAGAACAAATACATATTCAAAATGGAGGCTTAATTCTTCTTGTTAAAAATAAAGGAAGAGACTCCCCCCTTCCTCCCCTTTTTAAAAAGCGTTTTACTTTAGAAAACTTGGACGTTCTTTCTTTGTCTCCTTGAATTATGTGTGAATCTATTCAGTGGGTGAAAGAGTATCCCAGGAACCTGGGAACCTGTCAAGGCTTGGGAGCCATCTCTTGAAATGCAAGATGTCAGCCCTATCTCCCAGTTTCCTGGCTCCAAGTTCCAAACCTAGCCTTTCTCCTGTCATAAAGATAAAAGAAATATTTTTTTTTCTTCTAAAAGCATTTAGCAAAACAAGTGGCTACTCCAATTACCAGGTGATTTAGGATGAGCTATACGTAACAAATGGTGCCGTAGAGTCTTCTCAATCAAGGATTCGTTATTGTTAATCTGGAAAAAATTGTATAAAATGTATCACTTGGCTAGGTACAAAGGTAAGATTTCATAGTGGTTTTTGTTTTGTTTTTGTTTTTTGCAGCCTGTTTAGGAAATGCCTGTGATGCACATCACATCATGGTTTAATACTCTTTCAATAATACAACTGGTTTTACTTCTCTTCTTTTGTAGAGAGGTTTTCTCAGGTGGCAGGAGATTCAGTTTTCAGTTATGTGTCCCTAACAGTATTAGTGGAGCTCACAGGCTCTCCCAACACAAGGATGCTTTTATGGCAGGTTTTATTTAGTCAAGCTCATGGGACATTTGTCTATCTACCCCTAGGACCCAAAGTAAAGAGCCTCCCTGCTACCACCTCAGGCCACACTCTTCCAGTCAGGGGGCTATTTCTATGAGCAAGTTTCCGGGGTAATTATGGACCACTATCCGACTCGTGTTAGATGCAATCCTTTGAATGCACTGCTTGTAGAAAGAAAAGCTCAAGTCTTTAACTCTCAGTCTAAATTCAGTCTGAAAACTAAAGAACTTCCATGACAGCCATAAAATGGTGTGTTATTTCTTGTATTAACAGACCCAATATTGCTAAAAAGAAACACAAAATTTAATTGTGGGGGCACCTGGCTGGCTCAGTCAGTTAT
Organism: Ailuropoda melanoleuca; assembly: GCF_002007445.2. Classification (NCBI taxonomy): domain Eukaryota; kingdom Metazoa; phylum Chordata; class Mammalia; order Carnivora; family Ursidae; genus Ailuropoda; species Ailuropoda melanoleuca. Next base: position 101,324,198 of record NC_048224.1, read on the forward strand.
CGGCTCCGGTCATGATCCCAGGATCCTGGGACTGAGTCCCACATTGGGCTCCTTGCTCAGCAGGGAATCTGCTTTTCCCTCTCCCTCTGCCTCTTCCCCCTGCTCATGCTCTCTCTCTCTCTGTCTTGCTCTCTCTCTCAAATAAATTAATAAATCTTTAAGAAAAATTGTGTGCAGCAGAAATACAACATCAGCTGGATTCACAGCCTCAACGAGCTTCTCAGGTGACAAACAGGGTGTAGTTTAGGGAAAAGAAGGGACCCTGAAACTTGGAATGGAAACTTTGGACCCAGATGAAACTGAGGATTTTGGG
>NC_048224.1:101331469-101337933 GCF_002007445.2 Ailuropoda melanoleuca
AGATGATTTTTTGAAGAAGGATTTGTATCCTGTCCTTTCCTACTTTTTCCAGGACCAGTAATGCATCTTACCTTAAGACAGATCTAATCAGCAATATTATTGTACCTCCTCTGACTTCTCATTTGAACTTAAAATTTTTCTCTCTCCAAGATTCACAGATATTAGTTTTTGTTTTTCTGTGTATCTCATGTGGCTTTTCTAGTATTTATCTTCCTATTTTTGTAAAGAGTTCTCAGCTAATTTTGTCAACCCCCTTAAATCTACTAATAAATTGTTTCTACATTAATTCTTTATCTAATAACCATCTTTCCAGAAACAATGCATATTTCGGAAATATATCTTACTCATTAATAAATGCCTTGTTGTGCTTGAATCGATATTAAAATAAAGATACATATGTCTAGGAGACTAAAAGAAGCCTGCTTAGGGCAGCATTCCAAATTCAAATTCTAAGTTCACTTCTTTTACTTATTAAGAGTAAAAACAATAAACTTTCTAAAAGAGAGAATTAAATGATATAACGAAATACAAACGCAAATTACTGCTTTGCTTATACACCATATCTTATCTATACGATTGGCAAACATTCAAAAGTTTGCAAAAATACTTTGTTGCCAAGGCTACAGAGAAGCAAGCAAGAACTCATACATTTTTGTTGGGAAAGCAAAATGGTACAACCTTATGGAAGGGAATTTGGCAAATTACATATGCATTTCCCCTTTTACACTGAGATCTCATTTCAAGAAATCTATTCTAAAATACTCTGGCAAAAGTCCAGAAATACACATACACAAGTATATCTTGTTGCAGTAGTGTTTGCAATTTTAAACAGTGCATTGTGTATACAATTTATTATCCATCAATAGGCTGAAAAAATTATGGTACCATGCAACAGAGGGGTCCCACATGGGGACTTTGTCACTGTAGAATAGTAATTTATATATCTATATGCTTTTATGATGTAATATCTGGGATTAATTATTTTAGAAATAAAAAGTAGCATATGTAAAGTATGTATAGAATGTGGGTAAGGTTATCAATTTATTGTCTCTGAGCTCCTATCAACCTTTCTTTGTCTAGAGCAATATCCTTTTCCTAAAAATCTCTTCTTTATAGCTAGCAAAAATATTCAGCTTTGTCAAGAGAAAGCACTAGGGTGACATTGTAAGGAGACAGAGATAGGATGCCACTTCCTTTCCCAGTTCTGGTCCTGCTTCCAGTTTTCCTTTTATTGAGCATGGTTGTGAGGTCCGTTGATGCTCATACTGTAAGAACAAATACATATTCAAAATGGAGGCTTAATTCTTCTTGTTAAAAATAAAGGAAGAGACTCCCCCCTTCCTCCCCTTTTTAAAAAGCATTTTACTTTAGAAAACTTGGACGTTCTTTCTTTGTCTCCTTGAATTATGTGTGAATCTATTCAGTGGGTGAAAGAGTATCCCAGGAACCTGGGAACCTGTAAAGGCTTGGGAGCCATCTCTTGAAATGCAAGATGTCAGCCCTATCTCCCAGTTTCCTGGCTCCAAGTTCCAAACCTAGCCTTTCTCCTGTCATAAAGATAAAAGAAATATTTTTTTTTCTTCTAAAAGCATTTAGCAAAACAAGTGGCTACTCCAATTACCAGGTGATTTAGGATGAGCTATACGTAACAAATGGTGCCGTAGAGTCTTCTCAATCAAGGATTCGTTATTGTTAATCTGGAAAAAATTGTATAAAATGTATCACTTGGCTAGGTACAAAGGTAAGATTTCATAGTGGTTTTTGTTTTGTTTTTGTTTTTTGCAGCCTGTTTAGGAAATGCCTGTGATGCACATCACATCATGGTTTAATACTCTTTCAATAATACAACTGGTTTTACTTCTCTTCTTTTGTAGAGAGGTTTTCTCAGGTGGCAGGAGATTCAGTTTTCAGTTATGTGTCCCTAACAGTATTAGTGGAGCTCACAGGCTCTCCCGACACAAGGATTCTTTTATGGCAGGTTTTATTTAGTCAAGCTCATGGGATATTTGTCTACCTACCCCTAGGACGCAAAGTAAAGAGCCTCCCTGCTACCACCTCAGGCCACACTCTCCCAGTCAGGCGGCTATTTCTATGAGCAAGTTTCCGGGGTAATTATGGACCACTGTCTGAGTGGTGTTAGATGCAATCCTTTGAATGCACTGCTTGTAGAAAGAAAAGCTCGTCTTTAACTCTCAGTCTAAATTCAGTCTGAAAACTAAAGAACTTCCATGACAGCCATAAAATGGTGTGTTATTTCTTGTATTAACAGACCCAATATTGCTAAAAAGAAACACAAAATTTAATTGTGGGGGCACCTGGCTGGCTCAGTCAGTTATCGGCTCCGGTCATGATCCCAGGATCCTGGGACTGAGTCCCACATTGGGCTCCTTGCTCAGCAGGGAATCTGCTTTTCCCTCTCCCTCTGCCTCTTCCCCCTGCTCATGCTCTCTCTCTCTCTGTCTTGCTCTCTCTCTCAAATAAATTAATAAATCTTTAAGAAAAATTGTGTGCAGCAGAAATACAACATCAGCTGGATTCACAGCCTCAACGAGCTTCTCAGGTGACAAACAGGGTGTAGTTTAGGGAAAAGAAGGGACCCTGAAACTTGGAATGGAAACTTTGGACCCAGATGAAACTGAGGATTTTGGGTCCTGGGTTACACAGCCTTCCTTGCTAGTGGGAGTGTCATGGTCTGGTGTTTCTTCTCAGTAATTTGCCTTTCTATACTGGAAAACCTGTAATACTTTTTTTTTTTTTTCTGGGGCACATGCCTTGCAAGGGCATGTTCATTCTCCTCAAGTCTGTCACAGTCATCTTCTATTATAATGAGACTCCTCCTAATGTCCCCCTCCCCAAGATAATTAAACAGAAGCACTGTCATGTCCTTAGCAAAACTGCAGGTGTTAATGCCGTGATACATGTATTTAAAAAATCATTGGTAGTAGCATTTACTAAATTCAATGTATGTCACCTGTTTAGTCTGCACACCAGTCAGAGGGTACTTGAATAATAACTGTATTATTTCCAGCTTAATCTGGTTTTAACTTGAGTTGCAACTGCTGTTTTGATGTAATATCTTATTGGGCAAATCCTCACCTCTGGCACTTGGTACCCAGCTATTGGTTTGGCTAATACTGGCTTCCCTGTATCAATATATAAAAATTATGAGAAGCAATTTTCCCTTACCTAGTAGGACCAACAGTCTGGCTTGCCAATTGTGTCAGGGAGATGTCAATTCTGTTCTGTCATACTATTGTCTGTAACTATTTTTATTTTTTCCCTTTTATTTTTTTTCACATTCCACTGCTCATTACTGATTGCATCATTTTGATGGGATCTAATGAATAGGAAGTACTTCAATATGACATATTCCAATTGGAGGAGAGATTGACAAACTCAATCTTATAAATAAAGTTTTATTAGAACAAAGCTATGATCACTTGTTTACATATTGTCTGGTTATTTCTATACTAGAGCAGCAGAGTAGATATCATATCCACCACAGATTTTAAAATATTTATTATATTGTCCTTTACAGAAAAAGTTTTCCAACCTTTGAAATAGAGGGTAAGAGATAAACACAACAAAACCTAAGGGGTTTGCTACCTAAAGGAAGTTTCTGGGGGTTCAGTGGTCTGCAGCATGCCAAGACAATCAATCCCTCTAAGGTGAAGAAAAGTTGCTGTACCTTGCAGCATAATGCAGAGTAAGCTTTTTTGGATTGAAGGCAATATATACCATATTTGAATGTGAGAAAAGAGGGTCAAAAAAAAAAAAAGGTATGGGGATGAATCTCTCAGAATAGGCACAGACTTTAAAGATATTTGAATGACCACCAAAGGGCATACCCTGAGTCAGGGGATTTTAGTAATCATATAGGCAAATAATATGCTCTGTGGATGTGAGTCATCCTCTTTCCCCATATATCTTAAGTGTTTGTTCAACTGGCTCATAAGTAAAGTGGTCATGTTGGCAGAAAGGAGTGTAGTAATGGGTTTAACAACATAGACTTACCTCTTACTACTACTGTTCAGCTACTGATTTACCAAGAGCAGAGTCCAACACTGAGCACATAGTATAGAGCCATTACCCAGAGAACCAGCCAGCAACCTAGTGGAGGCTGATTACATTGGATCTCTTCCATTATTAAGAGGCATAGATTTATCTTCACTGGAATAGACACATATTCTGGATTCAGTTTTGCCTTCTTTGCCTGTAATGCTTCTGCTGGCACCACCATCCATGCACATCCAGAACACTTATCTATCATTATATACTATACAGAACATAGTTTCTGGTGAAGAAATTACTTTTATAGAAAAGGAAGAAAACAATGAGGTCTCATCCATGAAATTAACTGATCTTAATACAAATCTCATTACTCAGAAACTTCTGGATGAATGTCTTAATTCAGATTCAGTTATGGCACCTATCAGGACACAACACTCTGAATAGTTGGGGCTTTGACTCACAAATGATGATATGCTTTCAATGAAGGACCATAATGTGGTGTGGTCTCCCTTATAGTCTGAATACATGGGTCTGAGAATCAAAGAATGGAAGTACATGTAGGTCTTCCATTATTCCTAATAACTCACCCAGGAAGGTTTTGCTTCCTATACCAATGACTTTTACCTGTCACAGTTTGGAGATCTTACTTCTCACTTGGGCAGTGCTTCCGCTAATGGACACAACAATGGTTCCATTGAATTGGAAGATGAGATCAGTACCTCGTCATTTTGGGGTACTTATGCCATTCAAAAAAACATGTTAAAAAAGGGGTGGTTCTACTGGGCAGAATGATTAATTTTGATTACCTGGGAGAAACTGGATTATTGTTGTATGATAAATACAAGAAATAATATGTCTGGAGACCAGGGGATTCTCTTAGGGCACCTCTTAGTACTTCCATTCCCACAGGAAAAATCAACAGGAAGCTATGAAATCCAAAATAAGGCAGAAATTTTGAAAGCCAGACCATTCAAAAATGAAGATTTATGTAACTCTACAAAGTAAGGAACTCAGACCATTTGAAGATTTTACCAATGTCAAGGTAAATATGGAATGGGTGGTAAAAGAATGAAGTCATAACTATCAACTATTGCCTCACAATGATGACCTTAGTAGCTTTGCATATTTTTTTCCTTGCTTGTTACGTTTTTATGTATGTGTGTGCACATATAAAATTTTAGTCTTTGTGTCTCTTCCTGTTTTTATTTTATTTTTTAAAGATTTTATTTATTTATTTGAGAATAAGAAAGAGAGAGCATGAGCAGGGTGAGGGGCAGAGGGAGAAGCAGGCTCTCTACTGAACAGGGAGCCTGACGTGGAGCTCGATCCCGAGACTCCAGGTTCATGACCTGAGCTGAAGGCAGATGCCACCCAAGTGCCTCCAATTTTTATTTTATATATAATTTTTGTTAACTTCCACAATTAAGTCTTATCAATTTCTCCTAAATTTCTGTCAAAGTACTACTGAACATGGTGTTCAGTAGTACTTTGACAGAAATTGAGTAATTGATGTAGCTGGAGATGAATACAATTACTACTGCGACTTTCTGCCTCCATATTTTGGGAAGAAAGTAAAACTGTCTATACTTGAAAGAGAAGTAGCTGCATCTTATTAGGTTTCAAGAATAGTATATATGGGAAGTGAGTAGCCAAAAGAGTGGACCATGCCAGTTATTGATTTAGTTTCTATTTGTTTCAAATCCATCATTTTCCCATGCTTTATGATACTGACACTGGACTTATAAACAAATTTTCTTTGTTAGTCTTTGCTATTAGAGTGTTGGAATGCCACTGTAACTCAAAAGACTTGATAACCAGAGAAGAGTACGGAACCACTTTCTCTACCACTTTCTCTGGCCTCTTCCTCTCTCTCTACCCTGATCTAATATCTAACATGCTTTAGAATGGTTATAGGTAGGCCAAAGACACATTGTCCACAATGAGAACAGAAAGCCATATACATTGCTCTGTGTACTCTGAGTAACTTTGGGGAGAAGAAGAAGTAAAAGTTTCATGTCTCTCTTAGATGCAGGCACCAAAGTTACAATCCTGCCTAGTACTATGGGGCAGTAGGGATGCCAAATTCAGTGGATGGGGTTTGGCAAATTTCACAGTGGAGAAGGGACACTAATGTAACCTTGTATGGGAGATCCTTTAGGCCAAATTAATAGACTGTTGTTGCTTCTATTTCTGAGGGCATAATGGAAATTAATGAGTTACATGTTTGAACTTCACTCTAATATCATGATAATGAAGAGTTTCATGTAGAGAAATGTTAGTGAGACAAACTCTTTATGGAATTTTTCCCTCAATGGGTCTGTCAGAATTTAGCATGAGTGCCTCTCTCTCTGAGTTCCTAAGAGCTCACTCTACAGATGATGTCCTATTAGCTGGCAAGTCAGAAGCCTCAGCTGCCTCAGTCCAGACCGCATTGTTATCAGGTTGATGATAAT
>NC_048224.1:101342444-101344215 GCF_002007445.2 Ailuropoda melanoleuca
AAGCATTTAGCAAAACAAGTGGCTACTCCAATTACCAGGTGATTTAGGATGAGCTATACATAACAAATGGTGCTGTAGAGTCTTCTCAATCAAGGATTCGTTATTGTTTATCAGGAAAAAATTGTATAAAATGTATCACTTGGCTAGGTCCAAGGGTAAGATTTCATAATGGTTTTTGTTTTTGTTTTTTGCAGCCTGTTTAGGAAATGCCTGTGATGCACATCACATCATGGTTTAATACTCTTTCAATATTATACGACTGGTTTTACTTCTCTTCTTTTGTAGAGAGGTTTTCTCAGGTGGCAGGAGATTCAGTTTTCAGTTATGTGTCCCTAACAGTATTAGTGGAGCTCACAGGCTCTCCCAACACAAGGATGCTTTTATGGCAGGTTTTATTTAGTCAAGCTCATGGGACATTTGTCTATCTACCCCTAGGACCCAAAGTAAAGAGCCTCCCTGCTACCACCTCAGGCCACACTCTTCCAGTCAGGGGGCTATTTCTATGAGCAAGTTTCCGGGGTAATTATGGACCACTATCCGACTCGTGTTAGATGCAATCCTTTGAATGCACTGCTTGTAGAAAGAAAAGCTCAAGTCTTTAACTCTCAGTCTAAATTCAGTCTGAAAACTAAAGAACTTCCATGACAGCCATAAAATGGTGTGTTATTTCTTGTATTAACAGACCCAATATTGCTAAAAAGAAACACAAAATTTAATTGTGGGGGCACCTGGCTGGCTCAGTCAGTTATCGGCTCCGGTCATGATCCCAGGATCCTGGGACTGAGTCCCACATTGGGCTCCTTGCTCAGCAGGGAATCTGCTTTTCCCTCTCCCTCTGCCTCTTCCCCCTGCTCATGCTCTCTCTCTCTCTGTCTTGCTCTCTCTCTCAAATAAATTAATAAATCTTTAAGAAAAATTGTGTGCAGCAGAAATACAACATCAGCTGGATTCACAGCCTCAACGAGCTTCTCAGGTGACAAACAGGGTGTAGTTTAGGGAAAAGAAGGGACCCTGAAACTTGGAATGGAAACTTTGGACCCAGATGAAACTGAGGATTTTGGGTCCTGGGTTACACAGCCTTCCTTGCTAGTGGGAGTGTCATGGTCTGGTGTTTCTTCTCAGTAATTTGCCTTTCTATACTGGAAAACCTGTAATACTTTTTTTTTTTTTTCTGGGGCACATGCCTTGCAAGGGCATGTTCATTCTCCTCAAGTCTGTCACAGTCATCTTCTATTATAATGAGACTCCTCCTAATGTCCCCCTCCCCAAGATAATTAAACAGAAGCACTGTCATGTCCTTAGCAAAACTGCAGGTGTTAATGCCGTGATACATGTATTTAAAAAATCATTGGTAGTAGCATTTACTAAATTCAATTTATGTCACCTGTTTAGTCTGCACACCAGTCAGAGGGTACTTGAATAATAACTGTATTATTTCCAGCTTAATCTGGTTTTAACTTGAGTTGCAACTGCTGTTTTGATGTAATATCTTATTGGGCAAATCCTCACCCCTGGCACTTGGTACCCAGCTATTGGTTTGGCTAATACTGCCTTCCCTGTATCAATATATAAAAATTATGAGAAGCAATTTTCCCTTACCTCGTAGGACCAACAGTGTGGCTTGCCAGTTGTGTCAGGGAGATGTCAATTCTGTTCTGTCATACTATTGTCTGTAACTATTTTTATTTTTTCCCTTTATTTTTTTTTTCACATTCCACTGCTCATTACTGATTGCATCATTTTGATGGGATCTAATGAATAGGAAGTACTT
>NC_048224.1:101644315-101786907 GCF_002007445.2 Ailuropoda melanoleuca
ATGATTTGAGATGAAAAAAGAGAGGAAAGATTTTCTTTTTTTTTTTTAAAGATTTTATTTATTTATTTGACAGAGAGAGAGACAGCCAGCGAGAGAGGGAACACAAGCAGGGGGAGTGGGAGAGGAAGAAGCAGGCTCATAGCGGAGGAGCCTGATGTGGGGCTCGATCCCATAACGCCGGGATCACGCCCCAAGCCGAAGGCAGATGCTTAACCGCTGTGCCACCCAGGTGCCCCGAGAGGAAAGATTTTCTATTTAAGTATTGTAAAGGTAAAACAACTTCCTATAGAGCAAAAAAAGTCCCAGTAATGGTGTAGATTTCTATTGCAGAAGGGGCCTCGAGTTGGGAAAGCATAATTTATAGTGTCAGGAAGGCAATCATATTTTCATTCTACCAGATAAGATCAGGGCAGGTACTCCCCAAGGAGAGAGCCTCTTCGCTTCAATTTTCAACTGATGAAAGGGAGGATGTGCAATGCTTTATAGTGCAGACAAAAATGTCACGTCAGTAATTGCTATGCAGGTGCATAAGTACATGCCAAATAAAACCATAAATTATATTTCTCACACATTAGGCGTTAATTGTGTCAGTAGTTAAAAGAACAATTACCACATAATATGTACCTTTTTAAAAGATAGAAATAATCAGGAAAATCATTCGGATAACCTTTTGTGAAGAATTAAGACTTCCTTTAAAGGTATTTTATATCTCTGTGCCCATCTTCTAAGCAGAAATCTTTATTTTAGTCGAATTCCTGCCATCGAATGCCATATATAATATATTGTAGGCTTCCAAAATGTATCAAATAAAACAATAATTAGTGATCTAATGAATTCATCTGAAGTTGCATGATAGAATAAAACGACGCTGGCATAATTTTCAGGAAATTAAAGCCATTGTAGACATCACCATTCCGTTTCTTTCTCCCCACACAAATTTACTCAGTTCCTACTTGGTAAGAGACANCTCCTTGGTAAGAGACATAAAGGTTTTTTTTTTTTATTTTTTATTTTTTATTTATTTTTTTTTTTTAGATTTTATTCATTTATTCGACAGAGATAGAGACAGCCAGCAGAGAGGGAACACAAGCAGGCGGAGTGGGAGAGGAAGAAGCAGGCTCATAGTGGAGGAGCCTGATGTGGGGCTCGATCCCACAACGCCGGGATCACGCCCTGAGCCGAAGGCAGACGCTTAACCGCTGNACTTGGTAAGAGACAAAAAGTTTAATAGCTCTGACCTCACACCTATAAACCCAGTAACCCTGTTTGCGTTGCTCCTCCCCTCTGCTCTTTCCTAGGTGTAACCGCCACCCAGCATGTACCCAGTCTCTGCCAACAAAAGCCCATTACTGGTATGGTTCAAACAGTTCTTAGGAATAAGAAGTGTCTTTTTCCTCTCTGGCCATCAGGCAATGAGGNGACAAAAAGTTTAATAGCTCTGACCTCACACCTATAAACCCAGTAACCCTGTTCGCGTTGCTCCTCCCCTCTGCTCTTTCCTCGGTGTAACCGCCACCCAGCATGTACCCAGTCTCTGCCAACAAAAGCCCCTTACTGGTATGGTTCAAACAGTTCTTAGGAATAAGAAGTGTCTTTTTCCTCTCTGGCCATCAGGCAATGAGGACCCGAGCACTGGGTTGACACTTGCTGGGGCTCCAGTATTCACTGAGAAATGAATGCACAGAGGAAAGCAGAGACAGGTGCACTAATTACCAACTCCTTCTGGTCTATATGGTACTTCAGGTTTTTTATACCCATAAGCACAGGAAATATGAGAAATGTGTCTGTGTTCCCATCAGACTTTGTTGTTGTTGTCATTGTTGTTAAGCTACTATAGGGTAATTGTCTAAGTTGCCTAGAACTTGCATTTGAAAATGACTCAACCATTTCCCAGATAAGAGATCTCGGTCAAGGGTCTAAACGACTCTGTGAGTCAGTCCCTGTTATATTAAATTAGGAAATAAGTGTACCTGACTCCTGGGAATGTTATGAAGATTAAATGAGTTAATATATGTAAAGAACTTCGACCAGTACCTGGCACAAGATAATTACAACAACAATAATAAAATAATATTAGGTTTTGTTAAGGCCACTTAAATTGATTATGACTTTTAATCATAACAAAAATCCATTTCAGGTTGCTTTTATTCTCATTTTATAGAGAAGAAAACTGAATTAAAGTCATAGTCCTGGCATTGAATTCCAGGTTCATTTGAATTTGATTGTGTTCTTTCCCTCTTATTAGACTACCTCNTTCAGGTTGCTTTTATTCTCATTTTATAGAGAAGAAAACTGAATTAAATCATAGTCCTGGCATTGAATTCCAGGTTCATTTGAATTTGATTGTGTTCTTTCCCTCTTATTAGACTACCTCTTATAATGTTAATATGAAACTCATCCTATTATATTATTGTTTATTATATAAGGGTCTATTTCTTCTGCTAGGTCATAAATCTTATGAGGGTGGTAACTATATTAAATTCACTTTGCTAAACTGAGTGCTTAGCGGTGTACTTGTTCTTCCTCCTTCTCCCCAATGCTTTCTCTTCCTTCTCTTCTGTCCTCCCTTTCCCAGGTCAAAGACCCATGCAAAAGGGTCAATCAAGCTACTGGAAATGATTTAGTCTGGGTCTCTTGGCTGCCCAAAGTTTCCCTGCAGCCACAGAATATTGTCACCCAAGCAAAACCCATGTTTGCTTCTTCTCCCATGGCCTGAGGACTTCCCCCTAGTTAATTCTTGCAGGTGCTATTTCATGCAGGGGATCTCTTCTCACTGGTCTGGATTTTGTATGGAGGTTCTGATATAACTTGGTTTTGTATCTATAGCCCACCTCTCTCCGATCTCCATTGCCCTTCTTTTAATAATTTCATATATTTATTTGTAAAAAATATATGTACTTATAATAAAGAATTAAAATATTTACATAGTCAATAACAGGCTATACTAAATAGGGTGTTAAGAAAATGACCTAATTCATTTTAATTTATAAAATTTAGAAATATCTTTAAGAGTTGAATATATTTTTTCACTGTAACATTGTGACTATCATCACAATGAATATCACAAAGGTGGTAAGTTAGAAACATGTAGACAGATATAATGTACCCTTCCTCAATAAATTTTAAGTAATAGGGAGTANTCTCAGGGTGTTAAGAAAATGACCTAATTCATTTTAATTTATAAAATTTAGAAATATCTTTAAGAGTTGAATATATTTTTTCACTGTAACATTGTGACTATCATCACAATGAATATCACAAAGGTGGTAAGTTAGAAACATGTAGACAGATATAATGTACCCTTCCTCAATAAATTTTAAGTAATAGGGAGTAAACAATAAATAATATCTCAGTTAGTTAGCTTTCTATAGCACTTCATGATAAACAGATAACAGAGTACTTAGCGACTGCTGTTAGGCATGTAAATTGGCATAACTACTTGAAACAATACTTGGCATTACTACTAAAGCTAGACATTTCTGTATCCTATGAACTAGCAATCTCATTTCTGGTTATACAACAAAAAAGAAATGAACAATTATGCCAACAATTGAAAAGAATGTAAGTAGCGGCGCTATAATAGCTCCGAAGTAGAAACAACCACAACGGATCATCAGAGTAAAATTGAAAAAAATAAATAAATTGGGACATAATATACTAGAAAATGCTATAAAGTAATGACAATGAAAAAGTAGATACAACACACAAAAACTTAAATAAGTTTCACTAATGAAATATTGAGGGGAAAAAAACAGGTCTAGAAAAATTTATGTACAGTATAGATCTATTTATATAAAGTTCAGACAAAACCAATCTATTTTGTTAAAAGCAAGGATAATGGTTATCTTTTGGTGGCATGTAGAAATTGGAATTGATTACAAAAAATTCTTCTAGAGTATTGATGATGGTTACATGAGTATATTTGCTTTCTGAAAGTTCATCGAGCTGTGCACTGATGATATGTTCACCTTTCAGGTTGTATGTTATCTTTCAATAAATAGTTTACCTAAACCAGAAAAAGAGTCATAAAGCGAAGTACTAAAAATGGCAACATGAGTTTACAGGTTTCATTTAATCCCAAAGCAATTGAGCAAGGCCTTGTGGAAAAAGTGAAGATTAATTGGAGTCTTGAAAGAAGTACAGGAGTAATTCCCCATAACTCATCTTGATAGCAGTATATGTTGGAATGAAGTTTAATTAAAAATAAGAAAGAAAGAAAGAAAGAAAGAAAGAAAGAAAGAAAGAAAGAAAGAAAGAAAAAGAAAGAAGCGAGCAAATGAACCAGTGTAGCTTAAGAAAGACAAAAAGGTATTTCTCATTAAAAAAGAAATTTAGAGATAAGTCCAAGTGAGGTATGGCAAATGCAAAGTATTCACCAGACACCAGACTCCCGTGTTTTGGTTGCATCACGGTGTATGATGTTGGTGTATGCCTAGATTTGAAGCCCAGTGTGACTGCTGGAAATGCAGCTGTAGCTTCAGAGCCAAGTTTCTGAGTGGAAGAAGGAGTGAAACAAAAGGAAAAAAAAAATGGATTTTTAAGTTGAGTCATTTCCCTTTAAACCATTGTCTAATGGGAGCTACATTCCCATTTATATCTCATTAGTCTCATGGCCACAATTATGGTAGGAAGAAGTTGGAAAATGCAGTGTTTCATTCTGAGAGGTGAGGCAGTGAATTAAAAATGAGTCTGTCATTAATTGAAACAGGATAGAAGAGTTTGTGATAGGTGGTTAAAGTTCTCTCCCACAGTAGAAAACAGTAAACTGGTTATCACTAAGGACCTACCTTTTAAAACACTGGCCTAGGAGAGTAGAACTGATTTTGAAGTAAACAAATTGCTACCTCTGTAATCATAGAGGACGGCAAAATGCAGCACCTGTCTTTGTGGAACACGTGTATAAGTGGCCGTATTTTCAAGTCTTGTTTCATTTATTTTCGTTTTCATGTATGCACCCACATTCAAAGAAAAGAAGTAACTAGAACAAAACACATATTCTTGGTTAATTTCATATTTAAGAATTTGAAAGCAGCTTTTGTAAATGGTTTGAAATACTTCAGAGCCCAAAGATCTCCCCCTTGTAAGGAGGGGACTACCATTAATGACAAGATTCTTTGTGTTTGAAATTCTTGCCACATCTTTCCATCAGAGATACTGATTAGGGCAATTTTGCCTTAGAGGCTTTCCCTGAAGTTAAATGCACTTAGAGATCATTATAAATTGTATTTCTTGTAGTCAGATTGAGCTGCTATAACAGAAATACCATAGACTGGGTGGCTTCCAAACAACAGAAATTGATTTCTCGCAGTTCTGGAGGCTATGAGTCCAAGTTCAAGGTGCTAACATAGGCTCTGTGAGAAACCTCATTCCAGTTGCAGATTGCTGACTTCTTGTGAAATCTTCACATGGCAAAGAGAGAGAGAAGCAAGCTCTCCAGTGTGTGACTCTTATGAGGATACTGATCCCACTCGTGAGAGCTCCTGGCATGTCCTCCTCAGATCCTAATTACATCACAAAGACTCCACCTCCTAACAGCTAAGGGTAGGTTTCAACATAAGAATTTTGGAGGGGACACAAACAGTCTATAGAAAGCACTGAGAAAACTTTTACACTAACCAAGCTATAGACAGGATTCAGGGTACTCTGCTGAGTTTCTTCAAGTACAAGGCTTCCGTTTACAGGAATTACCTCTGAGATAGTTAAAGACCCCTACTAGATTGTACATCCCTCAAAATCAAGAACAATTCACTCTTGTGTGTCTCTAGAATCTAGTAGAGTGTCCAGTACTTAATAGACTTTTAAAATGTGATTATGGAATAAATGAATTGGATCCTGGCGACAAAAGTCAGCTGTACACAAACACAAAATGTATTCTCTCCCTGTGAAACTAATGATGTATGAAGTGAAACATGGCGGCTCAGCACTTCTTGAATCGAGGTGTGGGTAGGTGACCACTTCTCATCAGTGGAATGTGAGCAGAGATGATGAGGAAGTCCCTGGCCCAGGGCTTTTGAAAAGCAAGTGCATTATGCTCTCTCCTTCTGCAAGCTTGAAGTAGCTATTTTTAGATACTAGAAATGGTGCAGCCATAAAATGGAGCCGAGCTAGGTCATTGTATCTCCGCGTGGAGTAAAGCTTCTCCAAACTAAGAACAGCCGCATTGGATTCTTGGCTGACCAAGAGATAATCTATTGCAATAAGTCATTGAGATACGGGGATTTGTTGGTGAAAACAACAAACATAATCATGACAAAGGCAAAAATCACTCCCTAAAGATAGAATATATAAGTTAGTGTTCTAAGGTAATGGGATCTTTGAATAGGGGAAAGTCAAATGAGTGCTTACGGACTATAGACTGAAAGCCTTTCATGTACCAGCATCTGCACTTGTAACGTGAATGAGCCACGCTGGATTTTTTTTTTCTTTTTTTTTAGCACAGATACACATATATACAAAATTACTCTTATTTAGTCACTGACATCAGTACCTAGGAGAAAGAACTACTAAGGATCTCTTAAATATAAATTCTTATATTCCCTACTTTGAGGTCCCAAATCATGTGAATGCTTCTTCAAATACAGGGTTTCTCAACCTCCGTATCATTGACATTTGGGGCTGGATAATTCTTATTGTAGGGGATTGTATTGCATACTATAGGGTGTTTAACAGAATTCCCGACCTCTACTAAGTAGGTGCCCATAACATCTTGCCATTTGTTACAACCAAAAATGTCATCAGACAGGAGATATTGCCACATGATCCATGGGGGGGGGGGCGCAAATGCTTCCTGGTTGAGAATCACTGTGATCTGAACCTTCTTATGTCATTTAATTACTTTTGTTTACTTCCAAACTATAAGTGTGTATTATCAGAAAAGGGTACCTGCTGGATTATTATGCAACATGTCTCATTTATTCAAATTGACTAACCTCATGCTAAAATATCTTCATTGCTTTCTAATTAAAAAGTACAACATACATGGGTGCCTGGGTGGCAGTGTTGGCTAAGCGACCAACTCTTGGTTTCAGCTCAGGTCATGATCTCAGGTTCTGAGATCAAACCCCACTTGGAGTCTGATTGAGTTTCTCTCTCTCCCTCTCCCTACACCCTGGCCCCCTGCTCTCCTTCTTTCAAATAAATAAGTGGATGAATCTTTAAAAAATATCCGCAAATACAAAAATCAGTAATAGCAAATCAGTTTAATCTATTTTGGGATTTGATGAGAACACATCTTTAAATTATATCAATGTGTGACACATAGTATGCATTAAAAAAAATCAATGATATTCTAACCCCCTCCTGAGCTAACAATTCCACCAATATACATGTTTGATATGGACAGATATAGTTCAGTGATTTATTCAAGAAATACTAAGTCACTAAAGGCAAGTTTTGTGCTAAATACTGGAGTCACAAAGAAGAAGAAATTTGATCATTATGATAGTCTCTTGAAACATTTTCCAGGAAGACTTTATTGCTCCATCAAAACCCTGTAAGGCATACAGTGCATATTAGATCCACAGATTTAGATCTATAAAAATAAAGGTTTGCAGTTGCTTTTCCTTAAAAGTCTATATAAACATTATTTGGCAAGAAATCTTTGATTTTTGCATTTTGTAGTCTTGATATTTAATTAAGAATGCAAGCAGTATTAAATCAAATTTTTGAAATATACATATTTGTATAGATAACGGTATAGCTATCACAATGTATATAATGGAGATACAAAGTATAAAACTTTTTGAAGAATTTCATATCTTCTATCTGTTGCTTCCATCATATTTTGAGAATAATTTTATCAATCACTTTGTGAATGCTCTGCATCCTCGTTTTATTCTTTAAGCCAAAATGATTACTCATAGAATGCATGTTCCAGTATTTTAAAATAGGAAAAGTGAAAGAAGACTTAGATCAATATAGATATGTTTGAAGTCTTTGATAGGTTCCTTTCCTAAGATCTTCAGAAGTCTTTAAAAGCTTGATTCTGATCACTTGTTTTACTTGTTTTTAAATTCAGCTGAAAACAAATTTCAAGTCAAGGCTCAGTCCTCACAACTCATAGCCTCTTTAGAATAGAAGCTGCATTTCTTTTGTACCAATGTATTTGCTGACACTTGTCACTTCCTACAATGTGTTTAAAGCTAACCTGAAGAGTTTTTTCCCTCTTTGTGAATGTAGTGATCAGAGGATCCAGTTGACTGCAGTTAATATCTAGACAATCTCTAGAGAGGTGGAACTGTAGGTGGGTTTGCTCCAACTGCTCCTGTCCACTCCCAGTGTCCTTCATAGGACTCAAGTGCCAAGACATTCAGCCACAGTAGAGGAGAAGTAGTCAAACCCATGTAATAACATCCTGCCTACCTGGTAATTTAGGAAGCATGCATGTGAGTGATAACAGTGTCCAGAATTTAGGAGGTCCTCAAGTAATATTTGCTGATTGAAGAAGGAATGCTTGAGTATCAGAATGGAGCCTGTCTAAAGTGGATTCTGTGGACCCTATTAGTATTAGCATAAGGCCCAGCTAGACACGGTCTGAAACGGGTAGACACATTTGGTAGCTCCAGAGCCTGCGGCGCTTGTCAGTGATGTCTGGAGAATGTAGGACTGCCTTTAGAAATCATACTGCTAGGGGCAAAATATAAAAGTACAAGTTAGAAACCAGTTCTTAATTGTTACTAGAAATAGAGCTTTCCCTTTAGAGCAACATGTTCCAAAACAGCTTTTGAAACATTTACCTAAAACATGAGCAAATAAATAGATTTTACAACCTCTGGGGCATTTTCAGTCTGCTTATATTTTTAGCCATTCCTCTCTCATTTAGAATAAGAATACCAGCTCCCACCATTCCATAACCACAATATTTACTCTGGGACTTAGAGTTGCAAACAATCCCTTTAGCTGCTGGCAGTTTTGCTCATAGATAACCTCTGGTGTTTCAGGACTTGGATGCTTCAATATTCCTGCACTTGAGAGCCTGGGAAGACTGCCTCCTTCCACTACACACGAAATTGTTAATTAGCTGATTATCCTAACACCTTAGCTAACACTCTTATCTGAGAATACCTTCTGTTTACACTGGCATGATACGAGGGACAGTACCTTGCTGGTGGCTTCTCTCTGCCAAGACTTGATCCTTCAATCCTTCTCCTTCCAGACAAAGCAAAAATGATGGGGGGCAGGGGTAGAAAAGATGAAAGATCTCCTTACTCTATAGTTCGTAAGCCAGAACTAACTCTATGGTTTTCCCTACTGATCATGACCAGGTTATAACATCAATAGTACGCAAAAAAATTTCTGCAGGGGCACCTGGGTGGCACAGCGGTTAAGCGTCTGTCCGGCTCAGGGCGTGATCCCGGCATTATGGGATCGAGCCCCACATCAGGCTCTTCTGCTATGAGCCTGCTTCTTCCTCTCCCACTCCCCCCTGCTTTTGTTCCCTCTCTCGCTGGCTGTCTCTATCTCTGTCGAATAAATAAATAAAATCTTAAAAAAAAAAAAAAGAATTTCTTCAAAAGCCTTCAAAAACTGCTTTTTCCCTCTCCTTTTTGGGGGAGGGGGAAATGGTCAGGAAGCACGTCACCTCAATAGAGCAGGTAATTTCAATCAGCTTTATTTTGATTATTTTCCTCTTCTAATGTGATTCTCTTCCACTAATCTTTTCAAACCTGTTTCTACACACACACACACACACACACACACACCTTTGTATACATATGCAAATATATGCACACACAGACAAATCTTGAACAGTAAACATTGAAGTTTTCTCAGTTTTCTCTTCAAGCACCTTCTAACCCACAACTTTTCTTTCTTAGGAGCGCCTAAGGCATTAAAATGGCATCAAAGAGGCAATAATATGGCATTTACCACATAAATACTAATTTGGGGGAAATAAAGAACTATTAAAGATCTATATTTGGAACATTCAAGCTTTCACTTTATCAAGTTAATATGTAAGGACTTTAAAAGAATAATGTATGGTTTTATTGGGCAATTTAGCATTCATTTTGAAGAGAAAAATTTATTATCCTTAACATATCTACAATAGCTGAAGTTTAGGTCAACTTCAGCTTGTCAAGGTCAGTTATTTGGTAAGTAGTGATCACTTCATCCTTGAAAATCTTGCTTTTGATAAATAATCTCCAGGTAATAATTGTTACTTCCACTACTCTATAAAGACACTTTGAGTGTGGGGTCAAACTAACCTTTCACTAAATCAAAGCAATGAACCAGATGCTTGGAATAAGGATGATAATTAAGCTATGGCCTTGTAAGAACAAAGACTCATTTGAAGAAGGCATTTATATGCTGGACTCATTTGCTTTGTTCTTGTTTTGTTTTGCATCTAGTGGTAATTTAATTCATAAGAGATTTGAGAAACATATTGATAATATTAATATGTGACAGCATATCAGCACTTCAGAAAATCTTCCTGTACCTTGGGGATCAATTTACCTTTGTTTCTAGTTTTGTGGTAAAGTTAAGTGTACTTGAATTTTCAATCTCCTCAAAAGATGGACAATAAATTCTACATAGGTTTCATGGATTTACAGATGATCTTTCATAGATGTTTCCCTATAAAGATATTAAAGAAAACGGAGTCGTGTAAGTTTGGATAGATATGATTAGGCCAAAATATAAAATTCCACAGGCTCACTGATTTATGTTAATAAAGCCAAGTTCTAATCATCATTTAATATTTCTGTATAATTTTTTTGTCCGAAAAAAGGGAAAATACATTTTTTTGTGATACATTCTCCTTCCTACAAAGATACTTACAATATTCCTTTATTCCTACTGGACAAAGAGAGAAAATAAAGCGTAGCATGTCAAAATGGTCTGAAAAACACAATTTCTCATATACTTCAAAGAGAGAACCTCCTCTCTAAAACATAACCTTAAGCATTAGAAATTTTCTGAACCAGACTGCATTGCACACAGCAAATCCTAACAGACAAAAATAATCTTTACTTAATTATTCAACAAATAATTACCATGCACCTCCCGTATGCCGTGCACAGTGCTATTTAACATAAAGGTAGCAGTAGATATTCTATGTTGAAAATGAAAACGTCAATGAAAATTCCAAATGAAATGTCCTTAGAACCATTTACAGAATGCGCAGAATGAGTAGCTCGCCAAGGAAGTTGAGAAATAATTAGAAAGAAAAGTAGAAGGAAGACAAATAATTCATTGTATCAAAAGTGTCCAGCAACTTCAGATATTGCCAGGAGGTCAAGTGAAAAGAATATTAATTTTTCTCTATTGGGGATAAGACGGGGTAGGGGAACTTGATTGAAAGCAATCTTACTGCAATAGTGAGGCGATTGTCAAGTCATTGCGGTTTGAGTGAGGTATAGAAGGAGATGGAGAAAGCCCCAGTGTTGGAAACTTGTGAGATGCTTTGAAGAGAAGAAAACTATTGTGGAAGCTAGAGAGCCAACAGACTGAGGGGGCTTAATGGGATACCTTGGTAACTTGATGTTTACATGCTAATGGGAAGGAGTCAGCAGGGAAAGCAAGAATGAACATACAAGAATGGAGAAGAAATGGCATGAACCTGAGAAGTAACATTGCGTCCTTTGGCAAAGGAGAGTGAAAGAACAGTGTAGATGCAGATTAGTGTATTAGTCTGGTGGCGGAGGTACAGACTGATCTACCAGATGATTTCTATTCTAATGCGTAGACAGTTCAACACTACATCATTCTATGCTGTTATAAATATTAGTGAATGTAGGAGAAAAGGAAAGAGGGGATTTAAGGAGAGTTCAGGGAGATTTATGGAGACTTAACACATAATATTTAAATTGCCATTTTAAAGAACGGGAGCAAGAAGTGAAGAAGGAATTGTGGAAAGATTACAAGTCGTGATTAAGGTTCCAGGTGAGATTGGGTGCCAAGAATCTGCAGGGTCACAAATCTACCTCATTTTGCAGGCATCTCCAGGAGTGCTTATTAGCCAGGTGTGTGTGTAGAAAAGGTGGGCACACTTCTTTTTCTGGGCAGTGTGAGTACAAAAACAGTAGAGAAAAGGAACTAGTAAAAAAAAAAAAAAAAAAAAAAACCAATGAGAGAATGTTTGAAATGATGAATGAGGAGTCTTAGATGAGGAAGAAAGAGATCATGAGACAAAAAAGAGGAGAAATAGAGCGTTTGAGCAATAGGAGGACCACATGAAACTTGAAGGAAATGTATCTTGATATTAACTGAGGTGAAGGAGCTGATATGTGATTTGGGAAAGGAATGTTTCAGCTCAAGTTTTAATAGGTTGGGAGTTTCCAGGTGACGACAAGGTCGAGAGCAGGAGACTATTGAGTAAAGATAAAAGTCACTAAAGGTGAAAAAAATATCACAAAACTGAAAAATTAGGGCACTGAGTCTAGAAGTCATTCCAAAAAAATTTAGATTGTTTCTCAGTGTGCAAAACGCTCCAAATAAAGTGGAAAACCAAGAGAGGCATTATAACCCATCTGACAGAAGTGACGATCAAGGAAACACCCAACAAAATAATTGAATAACACTTTAAAGTGGATAGACAGAAAAGAGAAAGGAAGTATTTCATAACAGAAAGCGTGTGGGATCTGGAATCTGATAGGCCAGCATTTGTACCCAGCTCTACCGTTTATTAGTTCCGTGGCGTCATGCAGCTAAGCACGGGCTTTATCAGTAGTAAAATAGGGATTCGCTTCACATACATTTGTTGAGCTATTTCTCTATGCCAGAGAATGGCTTAAATGGTAAAATAACTATACCTTGTTCTTAAGATTGTTGCCAGGATGAAATAAGTGAATGGGTAGAATCAGATGTATAAATAAATATTGCTGCTGTCTCACTATTGCTCTCATTTCTAAGATCCCTTAAAAATTATGTTTCAGTGATAATAATAATAAGAAAACCAATAGTTTAGTACATGGTTTACTGCTGCCCTATGAAGACACTTAGAGGTTATTAGAATACTCCCAATATTTTTATCTTTGAATAAAGTATATACTTCTAATTCTGTTGAGCTGGAACAACTGGATTGTTACCTACTCTTTGGAGGGTAACATGCCTTAGGATTTTGCTTAATTAAGTGATTTATTTGCAACTAATTAATTTGCAATTATGGCACTATATGGTTCTAGCATGTCAGTCTCTTTGTTACTGAAGCATAATATAATGAGTTCTACCCCATGACTTTTAAAAAATGAATAATTAAATATTGTCATATATTTTGTTAATATAAATTTCATCTCTAGATAAGTGCTTATATGCTCATAGAACTATAAAAGTTTAAAAATCATATATGAAATTCTCTGCAAAGATTGCTATTTCAGCATATTGAATGGGTCTGACATATTTATAAAAATGTTCTCTAATTACTTTGAAATTTAAAATAATCCGTTGTTTATGTGGGAAAACATGCAGATTCTTAACATTTATTGAAATTAACAATTCAAATGGTTTCATCATCTATTTTGGAAACAATTATCATTGTGACGGTGACTATAATATTGCTAAATCCTACCTACATTCCTGTGGTACCTTGCAATGAAAAACTGGGCCAAAATGTTTAGATTTCTTCTGGGTGGATAGGTTGCCTTCTGAAAAAAAGAAAAACATGAAATACTAAAATACTTCTGAGAATAACCTGCTTCCTACTAAAGCAACTTTTAATTATTGTTAAATTCAAGCAACCTATCCATGCTTTCTAGGTTTAATTGGAGTTCTAAGAATTCCCTTTCAGTGTTGCGAGAAGTCCTTTCCATCATAATTGGTCCTGTGACCCCTGGTGGAGACCACCACTGTGTGGGGGCTCACACTTCCTTCCCTGACTAAGCACCAGTAAGTAGGTCTTTTGATCACTTGGGGCAGATGGCTGGGAATCGCAGGCGGTAAAGGAGGGAACGGAGGGAGGCTGCGGAATGTATAATCACCTCTCCTTTTCTTCTTCTAACCGGTACACCTTTCCACACTTGTTCAGAAACTATTTCCTCAGATGTGGACACTGTGCAGCTACCATGAGAATAGATGATCTCACGGTGGGTATGTTCCCCTTAATTATTCTCGAATTTCTTTCCTGAGAGTGACAAAATTCAGAGTGTGGATTAGCATTTTAATTTTCCTAAAGAGCACTGGCAGTTTAACACTTGGATTCATAATGCTCGTCCTTCTCGCGAAAAGCCTGTTTTTAAACCTAACATCAATCTGTGAAACATAACAAGCAGGATTATACAAAAACACACATGCAGAACATTTTCCTCATAACAGATGAGTGGCTCTCAGAGCAGACAAGAACCCATAGGGTATTCACTGCTACGAGTCACTTGTCTCTTCAAAATCCCGTCTCTGTTCTACCCGTACAATTTTAGATCCCACTGCTTCCCAGCATGAGCCGAGATAGAGCCCCTCGCTCCTTTTAAATATATACTATGCTCACTTTCCACTTGAAGCTCTTTTTTGTACTATTGCCCCAAATTTATGGGACTACATTTTCCTTCCCACTCTCTTTTCATATCTTACCTATTCTTTTTTTAAATTTCAGTTTTACTGAGGTATAACTGACAAAAAATTTAAGATATTTTAAGTCCTTTATATTGTGAAAGGACACTCCCCATCACGTTATAAACACATCCATCATCGCACAAATTTTCTGGTTTTTTTCCAGTGAGAATGTTTAAGTTCTACTGTCTTAGCAACTTTAATTACGCAATACAACTAGAGTCACCATTTTTTACATTACATCCTCAGACCTTCATTTTATAGCTGAAAGTTTATAGCCTTTTACCAACCTCTCCCTATCCTCTACCCTCCTGCCCCTGATAACTACTTTTCTGCTCTCTGTTTCTATGAGTTTGGCTTTTTTTTTTTTTAAGATTTTATTTATTTATTAGAGAGAGAGAGAATGAGCGGGGGGAAGGGACAGAGGGAGAGGGAGAAACGGGCTCCCCGCTGAGCAGGGAGGCAGAGATGGGACTGGATCCCAGAGACCCTGGGGTCATGACCCAAGCTGAAGGCTGCTGCTTAACTGACTGAGCTCCCCAGATGCCCCAGGATTTCTTTTTGTCATGGCTCATTTCCCATAATACTCCACTGCATACGTATACTACATCTTCTTTTATCTGTTCATTCGCTGAGGAACACGCAGGCCGTTTGCATATCTTGGCTATTTTTTAAGAGCTGGTTGAAGGTACCACTTCCACCAATGCTTTGAGGATCTTTCCTACCAGGATCTCCCATTGTTTCTTAACTATTTGTTTCACCAACTAGACACTATTTTTTTTTTTCCAGTAGTAGTAGGAACAATTATTTGCCACCACAAAGGGAATCCTCCGCGAACTCAGAGTTTAGGCATAAAATATGCTCTCAGTTTTAAGAAGGCAATGGCTATTTCTACCTCTGCATTCTTATTTCCAACACAACTTTCAGGGGTGAGATGCAAACTTTCAAGCTTTTACCTCTCTTCTCCTCCACAGTAAGATCAAAGAGAGGTGTAGTTTTAAATAAGTCTTGGCATGCCAAATGTGAGGTCCCACTTGTATTAAGAAGAAATTCTGCATTTAAGGATGATACTGTTCTGGGGCACCTGGGTGGCTCAGTCGTTAAGCGTCTGCCTTCGGCTCAGGGCCTGATCCCGGAGTCCTGGGATCAAGCCCCACATCAGGCTCCTCTGCTGGGAGCCTGCTTCTTCCTTTCCCACTCCCTTTGCCTGTGTTCCATCTCTTGCTGGCTGTCTCTCTCTCCGTCAAATAAACAAATAAAATCTTTTTTTTTTTTTTTTTTTTAAAAGGATAGTACTGTTCTGTGAGCGGACTCATTTCCATTGGCTGTAGCAAAGAATGTGAAATATTCTGCCTTCCCTGGACAAATGTAAGCCTTACATAACCATTTTGTCTGCTGGTCATAGAGGCAGTGGCTTCTATCTTCTGTGATGCAAGCAGTCCTGGATGGTGCCTGGTCCCACTGCCCTGATCCATCAGTTCCAGCTCTTCACCAGTGATCCTTGCTTAAGTAAGTTGAAGTCTGCTTCTGAGGGAGCAGGGTAGAATGTGAAAGGGAAGAATAGACAGTTCACCTGGGTTTCCAAGCATCAGCTCATATTCAACCTCAAAAGTCAGAGAACCTCAAAGTTCAGTGAATGTCATTAGGTCTTCATACAGATATGAACGAATGAATACTTTCTTTCCATATTGTTCTTTTTGCACAGATACCTCTTCAGAGAACTCTGAAAAGGAAGAGGAGGAAATTGTAGGGTACAAGCAACAGTCATATTCCAAAGGGGATAATGCCCTCACTTCTTAAAATTCCAAGTTTAAGTATTAAAATGAAAAGGGTTTAAAATACTTTCTACAAGTTATTTTGAATTAAAAACTCATTCAAGCCATAGAGACAATCACTATGGTAAAGGTAAAGATGAAACGATGCTTCAATACCTACATTCAGACAAGGAAAAGAGCTCAATTAGGAATTTTTAGGGGCACCTGGGTGGCTCAGTCAGTTAAGTATCCAACTCTTGATTTCCGCTCAGGTCATGATCTCAGGGTTGTGAGATTGAGCCCCACATCAGGTTCTATACTGGGTGTGGAACCTGCTTAAGATTCTCTTTCTCCCTGTCTGTTTGCCCCTCCCCTCCCCCTAACCCCCCACTTGTGTTCTCACTCTCTTTCTCAGAAAAAAAAGTTAAAAAAAATAATTTTTATGATTTTCTGCTTTTATTGACCCCTATTACCTTGATTTCTTTTCTGTTTTTCCTATTTTATATCAAAATATTAGATACACATGGTGGAAAAAAATTATGTTTGTAGTGAAAAGTTTCTCCTTTCAAATATCATCCTACATTCAGTCTAGTACCCTGTATAAACACTACTTACATGCTATTATTCTTTTTTAATTTAGAGGTGCATAAGGTTATAGCTTTAAAAACATTATTATAGCAATGATTGTGTATTTAACTATTGTGTTTTCTAAGGAAAAAATATTTAACTTCTAGTTCACCCAATTAATAGTCTTCATTGATTTCACATTTTTGACAAGTGCGTTATCATTATACTATGGTATGATTTTTAAATGTTTTATTGATTACTATTGTAACAATACATAATAGTCTGAAAATTCAGTTTCTTTTTCCATGAAGTTTATACAACTCTTTTAAGTTGAAGATCCCTGAGGAATGTGAAGATTATCTGTCATTTTTTTAGTCAGTAAATATTTATTGAGCATTTACCATATTCCAGAAATAGTTTTAGGCAGAGGGCTCAGCAGAGAACAAAATAGATAAACAAAGAAACAAAAATGCCCCTGTCCTCAAGGGCTTACATTCTAATATAATAGCTCTAAATTTCAATGTCATGAACACTGAATGCCTGACAAATATTTCTAGCATCAAGTCAAATACAATCTCTTTTCCTATTCCCCATCAATTGCTCAAAACTTTGCTATACTCCAATTTATTAAATACTATTTTTTTCTTCAATGTTTTGTTTTTGTAGAAGTGTCTATTTTTTATTGCTGATAGAAGAGTAATGCGGCTTCAACCTATACTAAATTTAGCTACCTCACAATCACACTTTATATGAAATGAAAGTCCTCTCCCCCTCAGCTGCTTTTAGAACATCTTTCTAAGGATGAACTCATTATTGTGCAGGATTGTTGCTCAGATATCATATTTTTAGAGTCAGTGTTTTCAGAATTCTCATATATTTAGAGTCAGTTTTTCCTGATTCTCCCATATGTGTCCTTTGGAAAACTAGATAGGCCTTTTGTCAGCTTTTTAAAACATATGAATATACATAGATATACTTACCAATATATATGTTAGATATTATAGATGTATGTCAAATTACTTGATGAAAAGATGAATGTAATATGTTATTTAGCAATTATATATATATGTACACACATATATAATTTGCCCAAGACATACCTTTTCATTAGAATTATGCATGTTTAATTAGAACATATAGGTGGGTTTACATGATTTCACTATTCACACTTTAATTGAAGTAATTTCACGTACTCTATATTAATGGGGTTTTTTGGTTGTTGTTGTTAACATCCTGTACATGATTTTCAATCAGCATGAGCTAGTTGTTCATGAAAATTCGGATTTGGCCGTAGTGGTAGTGTTATTGTAGCAGGAAACAAAAGAAATAATAAAGAAATGGCACATATCTTTGCGACAGGAGGTAGTTTTGCCACCTGCAGTAAGCTCCTCAGGAAGTGAGCCTCCTAAGCTTCCAAGACACTGGGAGATACGGGGGCCATCTTCCTTCATGTTTACATTTCACAGAGATGGCTCTCAGGTCCTAGAGAAAGACATTTCTTGGCCATAAAGCTGTCAAAAGGATAATCTAGTTTTTTTTTTTTTTTTTTAGATTTTATTTATTTATTTGACAGAGAAAGAGACAGCCATCGAGAGAGGGAACACAGGCGGGGGAGTGAGAGAGGAAGAAGCAGTCTCCCAGCAGAGGAGCCTGATGTGGGGCTTGATCCCAGAACGCCGGGATCACACCCTGAGCGGAAGGCAGATTCTTAAGAACTGAACCACCCAGGCCCCCCAAGGACAATCTAGTTTTTAACCGGACATGCAGCGATTTCACAGAGAGAAGAAAGTACTAACAGGCTTTCTACAGTACCTGCTCTAAGAAAAAGGAAGGGGTTGTCTCTTTCCTTATTTTCAAGTGAGAGAAGTGAGCCTCTTATTTTAAATTCTTACTTGTCCTTATAACATTTATATGAATTGTCTGTTTGTATATTATCTTAAAGAGGCCTCTCAAAATTGTATAAACTTGAGGCAACTTGCAACCCGGATCTGTCCTCGAGATTGTCCCATTACTTCATTTTCTTAAATGGGTAGAACAGTCCAAGTGATCACAGAGAATATCTTTTAATAAGTGATGAGACAAGAAACAGTTTCCTTCTGTTTTTATCTCTTTACTAAAATAAAGCCTCCAGCAAAAGACAATGTTGACTTTATAAAACAGTGACTAAAATGTTAGGTATACGTGTTTTCTTCAGGAAAAGAGAAAAATCTTAACTATAAGTTTGATTCCAGGATGTGCGAAAGTCAGAAGAAAGAAAATAAATGGTGTAAATACTAGGGGAAGTAAAGCACTGATTAGAAATGAGAAGACTTGTAAATGAAAATGGGAGGTTTAATGATTTTTGCCTTAGTTGCTAAACCCCTTATAATGCATGTCATTAGAAAACAATTTAAATATCTGGTGAAGACACACAAGGGGGCAAATTCCAAAGGTGGTTTTGGACCCTTATTAAAAATGCAGGGAAATCGCAGCTCCACATTACAATAGTAATTAACTGTGGTTAAAGGCACCCTGAAGAGATGCAATTACCTTTAAAATAATTCTGCAATTTAAGATGTATATTTAATGCATTTATTTTTCAGTTAATTGATAATTTGCCAGTTTAATTAACGTGAAATCCCCCACTACAAAACATAGTGAACATTCTTCATTCATTCGGGAATATTTATATTGCTATTTCTTGCAAATAATACCTAAGATGACCATCTTCCTTGGTACAGCTAAATATATTCTTAGAAAGTAGATGAGAATAAAGCAGATACTCCAGGGCATGTTCGTTTATTGAGTCATTTAAATTTATAATAGTTCATAAGAACAATAATAATTCTCTTTGAAACAAAATAATTATTTCCACATTTTTAAAATAAATTGACTGTAGTTATTTTATAATAGGTTGGAAAGTCAGGAAATAGAAATTTATAACAAATACTAAGCATAGTTATATTTCTAAGTGGCTTACCCCAGGCCCTATTAACAGATTAGAAACATTTCATGATTGTTTAATGGAGGGTGGATTTCTATTAATCAAATCCTGCTTTATACCAATTCCCATCATTAAAAGAGAGACTCGTTTTGTCAAAAGTAAAAATTGCTGCTGGAAAATTTAAATGATAAAATTAAGGGTAGAAAATTTAAATATGCATTAGAGAGAAAATGATAATTATAAATTTAAAAATCTTAATAGCAAAGCCATTTACAAAATAAATCTCAGGGTAAGCACATCCTTCAATATTTGAATTATTTACAGCAGGATTACTTGTTTTCACTGATTTGAAAATTGTAGAGCATGTAATCCCTAACACTTCATCTACTTGGTTAAGTTTTTCACTAGCCTCAAATGGTTTTATCACTTCTACTTTTGTGCCTTGAGTGATAATATTGCTATTTCTCTCTCCTCCTCTGTCACTTGAACTTACTGACCTCTTTTGAAACATTTTCACCTCATAATATCCACAGAACCTGTCACAGTATTATTGACGAGAAAGTCCTAAAACAGAGTACAAACCATTTCAATTATTTGACAGTGGAGGGGAAGTTGAAGGCTCATGTTTACTGAATCACATAGGAGAGCAGTGTGGTCTGAAGCCTATGACAACATTAAAGAAACTATCAAAGACTGTTAAAAGAACTATAATCTCTTAGTTTAAAGAGATAATTATTTAACATAAGCATCTGATTTAATTGTCTAATTACTTAATATAGTTGTTTGTTTGCTTGTTTGTTTTTTTTTAATCCAGCATCTCAGTTCCATAGGCCGATGGAACCTGAGAGGTTCTGCGTTGCAAACTTTATTCTCTACTCCTTCCAACGTCTCTGAGAGTGGCAAGACATTCTTTGAAAAATTATTTTTTGTAGCTATTGTCAAGGCAAGCACAACAGAGGAAGGAGGTTTAGGGAATAAAAACACAGTTATTTAGTGAAAGTCTACTTAGTCACTGGTGACACCCACTTACCAATTCAATGTCAATTCTCAAGTTGAGAGATAAATGGAAGGAGGTTCCAAACACAATCTGAGCAGGTTTTTGTGAAATTAAACAAAGTAAGATGTATATGGGAGTTCAAATAGTCAAAAAGAGTCAAGACCTATTACAGAAGAAAGAAGTGAACAGACCTTTATCTATCAAATATTACAAAATATTAGAAAACTTTAGTCATATTTGTGATATTGGCACAGAAATAGAAGGTCAACAAAATAGAATAAAGAGACGGTGGAAACAGGTTTACAGATATATGGACCCTAGACTTACAATAAACTTTTCTTTACAGTGCAAAGGAAAATGAATAAACTAATAAAGGAGAATAACTCCACGACATTTGTGTAGTGAAAAATGTTTTAAACTGACAAAAGAAGCAGAAACTATAGAGAAAATAATTGATAAATTTGAATGCATTAAAACTAAGAACTTCTGCTCATACAGAACTATTAAGAGAATGAAAACTTAGCCACTGGGAGACTGAATGAGTTGACATTTCCAACAACTGACAACGGGCTCATATCCAAACTATATACAGAACCCCCAAGATTCAATAAATGGAAGATATTCAAACCAATAGGTAAAAAACAACTTAAGTACACACATTAAGGAAATGAAAATGCAAAAGACCTGTAAACATTTAGAAATGGGGCACCCCTCATTTGCAATAAAAATAAATAAGAATAAAATCACAATGATATGCAATTCTATCCCCACAAGTATGACTACTACTGAAAAGTCTAATTGTTGACAAGTTTGTCAAGCAAAATAAATTCTCATACACTACTGTAGAGGAGTGTTAATTGGTGACATTCACCCTGGAAAAGAATTTGGCATTAACTGTTGACAAAAACTCTCTCTTTGACCAAATTTTAGTCAAGCTCCTTTGAGCCGAGTTCAGGATTAGTCCTGAAACTTGACCTGCAGGTATCCTGCTAAGTAATTTTTTTGTGAGAGTCTCCCCACCCATGACACATGACCACCCTTGATACCTGATCAAATTCTTCATTCTCCACTCTTCATGTTTAAGGCCCTGGTCTGCCTTTACCAAGAATCCTGGTCGGTCAGTTTAGCAAAAATTCCCTTACGCCGATGCTTCCTATTACCAATTTTTCATACACTGATCCCCTCATTCTGCTTCTTGGTTATACATGCCCACATGTCCCTGTTGTATTTAGAATTAAGCTCTATTTCCTACTGTAATAGAGCTGACTCCTATTACAGTCTTCTTAGGTAAACCCTTCCTGTTTTAACAAGTATCATGGTGATTTTTCGTTAACATTGGTCAGGTAAATGATCTGCATACCCTGTGATCTGGCCATTCCTTTTTAGCTATATACCTTACAGAAATGAGTTCTTAAATGTTCCAAGATACTAATACCCAGGAACGCTCATAGAACCATTGTTTATGAGTACTCCAAATAGAAAACCACTCAAATATTCATTAAGCATAGAATAAAGAAATGCAATTTTTTTCAAATAATAAAAAGTAAAAATAAACATCAACTGCAAGGGACACCATGGATGAATCTTGAAAAATAATATTGAACAAGAGAGGGTAAATAGAAAAGAATGTTTTCTGCAAAAGATAAATTCAAATAAAGTTTAAAAACAAGTAAAACTAAACCATGCATATATAAGCTTACATACTGTGATGGTCTTTTTGTATGTTAAATTGCTTAGACAATAGTTTCCAGTTATTCATTCAAACACTAAGTATTTTATAGATGTCATTAAATCCATAATCAATTAATTTTTCAGTAAGAGAGATTATCCTGGACAATCTGAGTGCCCTGACTCAATCGGTTGCAGTTTTAAGGACAGAGCTGAGATTTCCCTGATGAAGAAGAAATTATACCTGTAACTCACAGTTTCAGCTCATCCATATCCCCTTCCTAATGGCTCACCCTATAGATTTTAGACTTGCCTACTTAGCTCCCACAATTGCATAAGCCAATTTCTTGCAATTAATCTCTTAACTCATATCTTATACTGGTTCTGTTTCTCTGTTTGAACCCTGACTACTGCATACATATACTATGCAGGCATAATTAGATAATGAAACTAAAAGAAGATCACAGAATTGATAACATTAAAGGCTGGTTATGAGATTATTGTGATCCACAAGATATTTATATAGGCACCTCAGTGCTGGAAATATATATATATTTTTTTACTTTAGTAGTGGTAACAAGTTTTCATTACAATAATTTATTAATCTGTTTTATCCATTTTTCTAAGTTTCCAGTTTTAAAAAGTTTCAAAATTCCAACTTTTGTGTACCTATTTATGCTTATATTATATGGGAATCTATATATATATATTTCTCATTTAATTTACTATTGGACAATGTTCTGTGGGATAATATTTTGCTATTTTTTCCCTAGATTTTTAAGTGTTTTCTATAGGGTACATTATAGTGCTTCCCCCCCATCATACAAACTAATCACTACATTATAAATACATGCTGTGAGACTGAGCTATTATATCTCTATGATGTGTATGGAATTTGGTTAGTGAATATTGTTTCAATGTTCTAAGGTGTAGTGACCAGTTTGTCAGATTTGTTTGTTGTATTTATCATTTTAAGAGATATATAAGCTTTGCCTAGAGGAAAAAAAGTTTTCGAATTAAAAAAAAAAGAAGCTATTCTGACTTTTAGTGCCCCACATCCTACAAAGCTGTTCTGGATTTGAGTATTCTTTGAAGCTAACATTATTCCTGTCATATGGTGTATCCTGGGAAAGAGGGGAGGGGATACCCTGAAAATGGTAAGCATAGAGATTTTTAAAACTCATTTGAAGTTTAAAAAATATTTAAAATATTTCCAAAATACACTTCTTTGTATAAAGTGTATTTTGAAATAATTAATAATAAACAATAAAATATAGAATATAGATTTGTATGTTGCTTTTAACATAAAGGAATACTCTCACAAATATTCAAAATAGTCTATAACAGAATGTCATTTTAAAGTTTCCAAAATTCACTCACTATACACCAAAAATAATGTTTATATTAATTTATTATTAGAACTAACATATTTAGTAACATTTATACTCAGATTCCAAACATTCAGGAAATCATTCAAATTCCAGGTGTATATCTCACATCTATCACTAGATTCTTAGTGTCATACTGTCAAATTCAGAGAGGCAGTCCTTGAATTAAATACTCCAGTTCAAGCTTTAACATAGGGATGCATGTTGATCTAACTTGACAGTTCTCTAGAAATAATCATTCTGACATGTCAAAGATGGTACATGTCCAGATCTCTACATTATTCAAAAATGATGAGATCTAGGGAAAGGGAAAGAAATGACGCAAAGGCCTATATTCAAGAATTAAATACTTCAAAGGCAAAAAAATGGTATAATTCATATAGGGTTGGGTTGGCCTTAGAAGATGAGAATATAGCAGTATACCTCATTACACCTATTCAAACTTTTTCTCAACCTTTTCCCATATTCAATGAACTTTACAAATTTGAGAAATTATAGGAGAAGGTGGACAAGACAAACTTTTGACATTTAACTTCTATAGTCAGTGATCTTTTGATGTGATTTGTTGGTAATTAGCAAATAAGCAATGGTACAAATAGATTAGAATGCTAATCATCTTGTATCTAAAGTTTTGACATAATTGTCCTTTTTTAAGAATCTTGTCTTTGTGATTTGGTCCAAGATATTTTCAGAACTACAGATTGTGTTCTATTGTCTACCTGCCTTGTTTCATTGATTATTTATGTCACAGATTGATTGGGTATTTCCCCCATATCTCCCCATTTATAACAGCAATGACTAAATACATTTGGAACTTTATGCCATAAAATACCAGGTCTAAGGTTTTTATTTCTATTCACAAATGGAAGTAATGATTTCTCCGACTCTACCATTTGAATTAAGACCTTATCGGCAAGGATCACTTCTAGAGTTGACATGGTAGTTCAGATTCGTTTGCCCAACTGAGGCTTAGATCTCTGTGACGAGTCCACCAGAACGACACTGCAGTCAGCCTATGAATAACAAACTAGCTGAGCTGAGTCAGCTGGGTCATCTATTGCTCTCTGCTCACAGAGGAGAGCTGGAAGTGATAGATAGCTCCATTAACTCTGCCTGACTAATGCACACTTGGGGAACACCAAATTGGGAACATTTTTTTAATCTTTCTGAGACAAACTGCAGGGATGCAGTTGGTTCATTCTCTACTTGTAATAAGGATGATATTTGGGAAAATGAAGAATAGCAACAGAAAGCAGTAAAAATAATATTTTATATCATGGAAGAGTATTTGATTTTTAATGAACATACTTCAGGTCAGACTATCAAAATATTTTCTCAGCATTATTTACAAATACCTGAGAAAACTTTGACATTCAATGTCTCAATTTAAACGTTAAATAGCTTTAGCTTAAGTAGAATGGCAATTCTCATAATATTAATATGTATATACCTGGTATATTATAGGTCCCATTTTATAATGGGGCAATATGTATTTGAGGTTGTTATATAAGTCAGGGAATAAATAAAAGTTTAGGACAGAATCACAATTGCTTCCCAATTTCTATGATTATACATACAAAGGTATCATCATCTCTTTTTTAGGTTCAAAGAGAAAAATTAAAATTTGAAGATTAGATATGCTAATTCTTCAAATTTTTATAATGGTTTTATTAGAGACTGGTGTTAATAAATAGACTAACGAGAGCACAAGGCAATGCTGCTTCCTATCATTTGCCAGCCTGAAATGAGTTATTTACAAGAGTCAGGTACCAGAAATTGACAAGATTTCTGTGTGGCAATTCCTTCTTTTATTCACATCACCAGCTCTATGTAAGTTATTTAAATTACTTTACTAATTAAAAATGGTAATGGAAATAAATCAAAGTACAAGCACTTGTAAAAACGAAGGGAAAAAAGGAATCATTTCAAATTCAGTGTTGTTCTATTAGATGTCATTGTAATTATAATAAACAATTAACATTTTCTGAAGGATTTACAATAACTCTATCTCATCTTCCCTAATATATCATTTCCCTTACATTCCCAACCTACTCTCCTTTATTAAAAAAAAATCATTTTTTTCTTAATAGATTTGAGGACCTATTTAAGGCACTGAGAATTCTAAGATGAATATTTTCAACATCTCTGACCTTAAGGGAGGAAAAAAGAAGGAAATATAAATTAAAAATTTCAAAATAATATTCATTCAACAGATGGAATTGATTACCTAATATATTTCAAGCACTATGTTTGGCCTTTGCACTTGATAGAGAATAAAGGTAGAGATATTCTTTTTTTCAAGATTTTATTTATTTATTTGAGAGAGGAGAGAAAGAGCAAGCACAATCAGGGGCAGGGAGCCTGATGCCAAGCTTGATCCCAGGACCCTGGGATCATGACCTGAGCCGAAGGCAGGCACTTAACCGACCAACCGAGTTACCACGATGCCCAAAAGGTAGATATATTCTATGGTTTCATGGAGTTTAGGGTATATAGAACAAAACAGACCTAAATTAAATGATGACACAGAAAAATATAAAATATCCAAGGGGGAAGAGCCTTGAGAAAAGGAAATATATAGTAGCCCTTCTTATCTACTGGAGATACATTCCAAGACCCCCAGTGGATGCCTGAAAGCGCAAATAGTTCTGAACCCTATATATACTGTGCTTTTTTCCCCGTAAGTACAAACCTATGATAAAGTTTAATTTATAAATTGGGCATGGTAAAAGATTAATAACAATAACTAATAATAAAATAGAACAATTATAACAATATACTGTAATAACAGTTATGTGAATATGGTCTCTCTTTCAAAATATCTTCTGGTACTATACTCACCTTTCTTGTGTTGTGAGATAATAAAACGCCTACGTTGTGAGATGAAGTGAGGCGAATGTCATAGACGTTGTTGCATAGTGTTACGCTACCACCGACCTTCTGGCAATAAGTCAGAAGGAGGATGATCTGCTTCCAGACCATGGTTGACCACAGAAAACTGAAACCAGGGAAAACAAAACCATGGGTAAGTGGGGGATGACTATAATGCCAAGGAGACTTACAAATCTGGATAAAGATGGGCTTTCATGAAGACAAAGCCATTGAATTGCTATGTGTAGGATGAATGGAGACTTCCTGAATTCAGTGTGGAAGAAGGATGTTCCGGGCAAAAGAAACAGCATGTGGTAAAAGGAGACATGGCACATATGATGAAAAGAGAGATTCCAGTGTGACCAGAGCTCTGACAAATTGGAGGAGAGTGGTACAAAACAAGGATGGAGAAATCAGGATCAGACAGCTCAAATAATAGTGTTGTGCACTTATAAACTTGTTCAGAGGGTAGATCATATATTAAATGTTCTTGCCACACATGCACACATGTGCGCACACACATATATACACACACACAAAGGGACACAGATAATCTTTTGAAGATGATGAATGTGTTTATTACCTTGATTGTGGTGATGGTATGAGTGTAAATATATGTCCAATTTCAACAAGATGTATATATCAAGTATGTACAGTTTTTAAATATTAAATATACCTCCATAAAGCTAGGGAAAAAAAAAAAAAGGCAAGATAGCTAAAAAAAGAAAAGAAAAGAAACCCAGCTCAGACAAGACAGAATATTGGGTTTTTTCCTGGCTCATAAAAAGAAAGATTTTAAGTATGGACTAACATGATTGGATTAGCAGGTTTTACAAAATATCATTGCATCTGAAGTGTGGAGATAAGATTAAAAAAAAAAAAAAAAGACCAATGAAAGTAGAAGTAGTCCAGGGACGCCTGGGTGGCTCAGTCGGTTGATGGTCCCATGTTTGGTTTTGACTCAGGTCATGACCTCATGGGTTGTGGGATCAAGCCCAGTATCAGATTCCGCGCTCAGTGGGGAGTCTGCTTGAGGAATCCCCCCCCACCCCTCTACTAATAAATAAATAAATCTTAAAAAAAAAAAAAAAAGAAGAAGTAGTCCAAATGGAAAAGGATGGTAGATTAAATTACTGGATGGGAAGGAGATGGAGGGAAGCGAATGAATTAAGAGATATTTATGATATAAATATCATAAGATTGTTGATAGATTAAAATAGGGAGGGATCAAGAAAGGGAGAAATAAAAGTTAACTTTCAAAAAACAAACAGACAACTTCTTAAACAATGAAATTTGATGAGCTTTTGGGTTGGTGAACACCTCCAAATGCTGGGAAGGTGGCACACTCCAGTTCCAAAGAGGGAGAGGCTCTTGCACTCAGGACCCATCACGACCCTTCTGGAGCTTACCCTATGTTCCTCTTCATCTGTCTGTCCATCAGTATCTTTTATAATAAACTTGGTAAACGTGAAAAGTTAGCTTTCAAGTTTCTTTTTTTAAAAGATTTATTTATTTGACGGAGAGAGAGACAGCAGGCGAGAGAGGGAACACAAGCAGGGCGAGTGGGAGAGGAAGAAGCAGGCTCCCAGCGGAGGAGCCCAATGCAGTGCTTGATCCCAGAACCCTGGGATCACACCTTGGGCCAAAGGCAGACGCTCAATGACTGAGCCACCCAGGCGCCCCTGCTTTCAAGTTTCTGACCTATGAAATGAAATGAACAGTAGCTCTCTTCATTAAGATAAAAATAATTGGAGGGAAGCCATGATAGGGAGGCTGACAAGGAAAAGGGAGATTATTGGTTACGTTTTGGACTTGCTTGGTTTGTGGTACTTTTGAAATATACAAGTGGAAATGTCAGGGAGGTAGTTGGTTATCTCATAGGTTAGACCTGGAGCAATGTGTTAAATAACATACAGGGCATTGAAGAAATCACTACAGGATTTAGAAGAGAGTCCAGGACCGAATTTTGGGTATTTCCAATATCTGACGGCTGCATACAAAGTATAAACCTATAAAAGAGATCAGGAATTTGTTGCCAAAAAAGACATTAGAAGAATAAGAAGAGTATGATATCATAGTCATAGAAGCTTATGGGAAGGGGATCTTTAAAGATAAGGGAATGTTGAAAAATATTGAGTAGGTTTCAGAGGTCAAATTATATGATGACGAAAATATATATGTGAGCATAGTGACTGGCACACAGCATATTTAACTGATGATAAGAATGATCAAGGTATGGGGCGCCTGGGTGGCTCAGTCGTTAAGCGTCTACCTTCGGCCCAGGGCGTGGTCCCGGCGTTATGGGATCGGGCCCCGCATCAGGCTCCTCTGCTATGAGCCTGCTTCTTCCTCTTCCACTCCCCCTGCTTGTGTTCCCTCTCTCGCTGGCTGTCTCTCTCTGTCAAATAAGTAAATAAAATCTTTAAAAAAAAAAAAAAAAGAATGATCAAGGTAAAAGGAAAAGCTGAATTCAAAAGAGAAAAAGAATTAAGCCAATAGTAGGGTTCCTGAGACCAGATAGATCTGAGGTGCAGGTACAGATTGACCATATAGAGGTCAAAGGACAGATCTTCAATTTTACAAAAAGCAGGGAGAAGAAGTTGGGTGTGTTTGTAGATAGGTTGTTTTATCCGGTAGCAGGAAATTTAGAGCACTGAAATCGGATAACATCTGATTTCTCTGTGAAATACGTGCCAAGTTATCTTTGGGGAGGAAGTGGAAGTTGAAGAATATTTATTTGTTTGAAAGGAAGCAGGGAGATTCACAGGTTTGAGTTGGATGAAGAATATTTTGCATCGCAGAGCGTGGAAGAGGAATGAATGAATGAATGTAATGAGCGTAGTAATGAGACGAGGTTGACCAAAGGATTATGAAAGCGTGGTTAAGGGACACAGGGAACTCAGCTAAAAATTAGTGAAAGTCTCATTAAATGATTTATGAGCTGAGTCTAGAAAGACAAATAGGAGATTATCGGGGAAGGGAGAAATGTTATTAGCAAAGGAAGTCTCATTTAGAGAAGCAGTCACAAGTGTGCCTTCAAGAATTTCAGTGCGGCTCAAGTCAGCTGTGTGTCAGAAGAGTTCGGCCATTGCTTATGTGGCTTCTCTGTGGCTGTGTCAGGCGTCTGACAGTGGTGGCTCTTTTCTCCCCTGCCAAAGCTTCCCCCGGCAAAGACCCAAATTTAGCTGAGAAAATCAGTGAGGAAAATGCAGTTACCATGCTTTTCTTGCAGGTTGAGTAACTTACCCTCATTCCAAAAGACAAATGAAGTCAGTTACTCTTTCAGAACAGTTAATAAACGAACCGGGCTTTCTCATGGCTGTTCGTGACAATCAGCTCAACGTGAAAACAAAATATGTGTATTCTTTTCTATCACTTTTTGTTATTCTCATTTTTACTACTGTGGGTATCGTGAGTGGTGACTTCTGAGGAGGTAAAAAAAATGCAATCTATTTTAGCACTGAAATTAATGGCATTAGAAAATGGATATTAATTGCTAAAGTGAATTATACTAATAATAAGCTAATATTTTCATATTTAATATCCAATGAAAGGATTAATGGCTTTGTTTAATTCATTTTTTGCTATTAAGCTTAATGTTTTTATGTCAATTTTTATTACTGTGTTTATTATTCTTAGGAGTTCTAATACATCAACAATGCGTTTATGGGTATGTTCCAGAGCATATATCTTCTGATGATTTGAAATAAATGATTTTGAAAACATAATTCAGTGCTATCATTATTCACAGCGTAAGTGTTTTGTTGTATTCCAGGTTTACAGATATGTATCATGTTGACACTGTGTGTGTTTAAACACTGAATTGCANCTTCTGATGATTTGAAATAAATGATTTTGAAAACATAATTCAGTGCTATCATTATTCACAGCGTGTTTTGTTGTATTCCAGGTTTACAGATATGTATCATGTTGACACTGTGTGTGTTTAAACACTGAATTGCATAATGATACAAAATCTGAAATGGCATTAACACTCTATCAAACTTTTGATGCAAGACTAATAATGAAATAAGGTTTTACTATATTTGCAGCCATGACATTTGAAATTACTAAAACTGTATAAGTCCTGGCTATTTAGGAGATCATTTCTGTCTTCTTTTAATTTACTAAGGTACTTGATTTTTCTGCTGAGTTTGTTCTTTCAATATGTTAGCATATATCTTATTTAAGTGCATCTTCTATGGAGCACATATTACTATCTAAATACATATATTGTTTGAACTTTTTTTGTCTCTTTCCTTGTTTGGTGCTCAGCGTCAACTAGA
This sequence comes from Ailuropoda melanoleuca, assembly GCF_002007445.2. Taxonomy (NCBI): domain Eukaryota; kingdom Metazoa; phylum Chordata; class Mammalia; order Carnivora; family Ursidae; genus Ailuropoda; species Ailuropoda melanoleuca. The sequence continues at coordinate 101,675,251 of NC_048224.1, forward strand.
CATTAAAGAGTCTGGCTCAAAGTAGTTACTTCATGAATATGTATGGTTAAATGTGTAATTTGCCAATGGCTTTTAATAATCTTTAGAGAGATTTCAAATTTTTCATTTTAAATTATTTTATGTTGTCTTCTTCACAGCACTGCATTTTAGACAGGTTCTTTTTCAAAGTATTTTTTCCATTAAAGCCAAAAAACAACACTTAATTTTTAAATAATAAGCAAATGTAATTGTTATGTACATCATCTGGAACATTTGGCTAAACATAAAGGACTACATAAAATTGGCTTAAATCATAAGAACACTTATTGTTTATTTAATTTCCAAAGTCTATGTCCAGTTGTTGATTCGATGACCGAGAGAAACCACCAGTTTCCCAGAATCCCTCATCACCCACTAAGTATCATGAGTACGTGGGCAATGCCTTTCTCACAATTGCAAGATAGTTACTGCAGCTGGCAGCATCTTTCCCACTCTTCTCTCTCAACAAAGGGAGCAGCGGCAAATAGGAGGGAAGGAAGGAAAGAAGGAGGAAAGAAGGAAGGAAGGAGGAAAGAAGAAAGGAAGGAAGGAGGAAAGAAGGAAGGAAGGAAAAAAGAAAAAGGAAAGAAGGAAGGGAGAAAGAGAAAAAGATTTTTCTTTGTGTAGTTTTGGAATGGGTTAGTATAATAAGAATAAATTTAGTTTTTTATGGTATTTATTCATGGAGTACCTATGATGTACCTCAAAATGTAGTTTCTTGGTTTCTTACTAATCAACTTGTTTCATTCCATTTCATATACTTCAGGGGTTCAATTTTCTTTCCTTTTTCTCTCTCTCTCTCCCTCCGCTCAGAATTATCTCATGCTTTTTTCAAATTCCATGCTTCTAAAAGTCAAAATACAATCCAATAATTTTCCATATATCAAGAATTCAGCAAACAGTTATTTCCTGTATCCACAGACACAAAAATAAAAACCTTGCTTGTGCTATCATGAAATATGAATTTTAGAAGATATTTGAGCTCAAATAAATTTTTACTTTTTAATCTCCTCCTTCGGGAATGTCAGCTTCTCCACAGGAAACTTTCCCTTGGTCTTTTAAAAATGTCAAACGTTTTCTTTTCTTTTTTTTTTTTTTAAGATTTTATTTATTTATTTGACAGAGATAGAGACAGCCAGCGAGGGAGGGAACACAAGCAGGGGGAGTGGGAGAGGAAGAAGCAGGCTCATAGCGGAAGAGCCTGATGTGGGGCTCGATCCCATAACACCAGGATCACGCACTGAGCTGAAGGCAGATGCTTAACCTCTGTGCCACCCAGGCGCCCCTGCCAAACGTTTTCTAATATTACAAAAAAGCAAAGTGTAATTGTTTCATGACACCACTTTCTTAGGGTAACTTTTTTTTTTTCTAATTCCCAGTGATCTCTTTTTCATTAATACTTCTTCCATTATCTATTTCTACTGCCTCCAACAAAATGTCTAACTTTATTTTGTAGTTGTGTCCATGGTCATCTCTGATTGCTCCCAGACATTAATTTCTCAATTATTTTTTGATTCAGTAACTTTCTCATTCATCTGACATTTACTGTACATTGACCACATGCCAATTGCTGAGCTATGGTACATGACGTGCAGTGTATTGTTTTCTACCAATTACTATACTTTTTAAATATATAGACTTCCAGTTCACCCTTTTTGGTATCTATATTCTTATAGTATCTTTAGTGCCATATTCTTTCATTTGAGATTTGTTTGTATTTTTCAATTTCCACTTGACTGAAGTAATCTTTAATTTATCTATGAATTGTATTTTTATGTGATCTATATATAATTTCAACAAAATATGTACAGCTCATTTTGTCCCCAGTAATACATACAGTAATATTATTTAATTAGATTTTATTTTCCAGTTTACATGTAGAAAAACTAATTTTCATAACACTCTGTCAAGTGTCAGGCTTCAGATAACAATGTGAGTTTAGGCCAAAGTTGGGTAATATTTTAATTCTTGGAAAATGAATTTGGTCCACAAAAATCTAAATTTATGTTTACATATGTTGTATTTTAGTCTTTAATTGGAATATTTCCAAGATAGACAGTTTTATATTATAACATTGAACATATATTTCCATCGTGCAAGCTGTTAGTAGTGATTTAACAAAATATGTGAGATCCAACAGACTTCTTGAGTTCAAAGCTTAACAGGGTTAAACTGATAGTTTTACATTTTATAATTGTTATTCAACACATCAAGTGAATAAGTTTCAGTAAATACATCCATACAAACGTAAATGCACACACACATATGTAATGCTAATATAACATTTTCTTGAAACACATCCAGTGCTTCACAGTCGGTTAGGCTTAAATTTAGAATCTAATGGTATAATTAAATGAATGATTTGGTCTTTTACTTGAATATCATACTCTACTAATTAGTACCCCCAAATCAAAAAGAGCACCATACATATTTTAGCATTTCACTTTAACTTACTTTGTAGTTGAGATTGTTGGGTAAAAATCTTGACAATCAGAATCCATTAAATCTTTGATTGATTTTTGGAGGCTAGAGACATGGAGTGGGGGAACTGAAGGGAAGGAAGTAAATGAAATAACAAAAAGGGATCAAGCCAAGTTCTCTGTACCAGAGTAAAATCTGATTATAAGAGATTCTCTTCTCAAACACAGAAATACCATTTTTCTAGTTTTCTATTTTTTATAATCATACAGAATACATTAATGGTACAGGATAGACATGATTACTGGTGATCCTGCAGAAAAGCAGGATAAATAAAACAGCACAACAATTTATTCAAATAATGATAGATGTTTTATATAACTCCTATGACTTGCTTCATTAATCTGGGATAAAATATAGCCACATTTCTTGTTTTTCCAAATAATCACTTTTGCCATTACCTTCCTTATTAGTGGGAAGTATGTTATTTCCCTCATCAGGACTGTCCTTACCCAATTGTTTAAAAAAAATCTTAATTGAGCTATTAAATCTTAAATGAGGGTTCTGCCTTAATACAGCAAAAAGAGAAANGAGCAGGATAAATAAAACAGCACAACAATTTATTCAGATAATGATAGATGTTTTATATAACTCCTATGACTTGCTTCATTAATCTGGGATAAAATATAGCCACATTTCTTGTTTTTCCAAATAATCACTTTTGCCATTACCTTCCTTATTAGTGGGAAGTATGTTATTTCCCTCATCAGGACTGTCCTTACCCAATTGTTTAAAAAAAATCTTAATTGAGCTATTAAATCTTAAATGAGGGTTCTGCCTTAATACAGCAAAAAGAGAAACATTTGTTTTCTGATAAATCCTCTTCTGCTGTTTCATTTCCCGATGCCACAGTATCGTTATGGAGTGGCATACTCTCAGGGAGGCTTTGTCTACTACAGGGATGGCACTGCTAGTCCATTTTCTTGAACAGAACTATTGGAAACCATTCCAAGTTTGCAAAATGGAAATTTTCTTGTATCTTATATGCACACTTTTCCCAAAAGCTCAAATATCAAGATGGCAGGTGCTTCCAGCATCACTCAAATTGTAGTATTAGTCAAACATTTTTCTTTAAACAACACGCCACCAAAATTACTTAAAATATTTCTAAAACTAATTCTTCAACCTAGGCCTGTCCTTTCCTCAGTAGAGTTTTATTTCTTTGTCTTCTATGACTTCCTGGCACTGATTTTCATTGGGTTGCCAAAATCACATTCTTTTCTCTAACTTTAAATATGAGAAGATGTTTAGTGATTCCATCCTACATTTCCCATAAGATCCTGTGCTCTTTATGAAAACAAACATCCACCATTTCTCAAAAGTGGCTTTGCATTCCAAGGGGGTGGCAACTTTTGTGAAAGTAATCAATGTCTCAAGAGTTCTTCTTACGCTTTCACCTGCATAAATAAAGAAAGGCATTCTAATCCTGCCATATAGCCTAAGAAGACAGTCTTAGTTTTCCAGGTACAATATTTTCACTATTTTTGTGACAAATGGAAAGGTAGAATATATGCAATTTTTTTCTTAAAAATTATGCTTTAACTCTGTCCATAACCCAAATTGATCTATTAGACAAAAGACCTCTCAACTGATACGTCCAGGAGAATGGAAGAATCTGAAGGAAGATACATGATAGGTGCATCATGGCTCTTACTCTTGAATTTCCTTGACTTAGTTGAATTGTCAGTGGTTTTGCCATTCATAGCCCGCTTGAACCCATTTTCGGGATCTTGAGGTGAACAGAACATGAAAATGGAAATTTTCATGAGAATATTAAATTGGAAGATTCTAAAAAATCTCTGGATAGATGCTTTAGTCTATTTACAGGCTGCAGAATCAGTGTGTGCACTTGGTGCCCTGCCCAAATGCACATGGTAGGGGTCAAGTAAGGACTTTTAGCTAGCACATGCTCAGTTGCTCAAGGTTCTGCATCGGTTTGCATTTAGCCTGGAGGCACAGGTACCCTTTCATAGTTTGGTTTCCCATAAAGGAAACTTTTTTTTTTTTTCAATTAGCCTACCTGGGAGAGGGGTATATTTTCAATAATTGGTACAAGCCCTCTACGTGTGAACAGAAACTTGATGGTGTCTTTTGTGATGATAATAGCAGTCTTATAATAACTTTTGGCTAAATTATTCATCTATGACTTGGAAATGTGCCTCCCCAAATATCTCTAACCAGTTGTATTTGAGATCTGAAAAATGTCCATGAACCACTCATCAAATAAGAAAGAATAAAAATTAGTTCAAGTATTATTTAAAGTCTTAACCATACCTTGACAAGGTCAAAATGCAATGTGTAACTAATCTACTCACCTAGCCAACTTAGGGTTTTTTTGTAGTGCATTGCTCATTGAGGAGAAAAAAAGCAAAGCATTCCTGAGAGTTTATTCATTCCTCCATCCTCCATCTTCAATTTGCCTTTTGAGACAATACTTAGACTTCTCCTAGTTGGGCAACACATCCACTCCTGCTGCCAAAAAGACAGAACATCTGAAATCTGTTTTTAAGCAGTGTCAGTTTTTCAAAGTAATAGGCACAACAAGAAGAAAAGAAACATCTGCTATCTGCAGATTTTTTTTTCCTTCCTCCCAACATCAATCTAGCAAGTCTTTGGCAAGCAGCTCCTTGCACTCTAAGTCACAGAAATGTCAAAGGAGAGTGGAAATGAGAGTGGATACCTCTGTTGAAATGTCACTTTGAAAGTAAATAAAATCAATTGGAAAAAAGGCCATCTGAAAACAAGAAAGTTACGGTCAGGAGATGAGTCGCACTGCATTCGCAGACAGTTGAAGTAGCTACATACAGAAATGACACTTTTTCCCTAAAGCTTGCTGTCTAGTTATTGATTGTTTGAAATAGTAAGACACAATAAACATAAATACAAATTTAAAATTTAGTGGCATGCATTGCTTTGAAGTTAATCGATTAATTAAAACTACTCTCTGTTGAGACCATGCTGGTATTTTAAATGAAGACATTTATCACATGTGAAAATCTTAAGGTTTTTCCATCTATAAAAATGCCTTCAGAAATAATAGTGTAAGTGTCAGAGGATTTCATTACGCAGTAAGGTGTAAAGCCTGCAGATTCAGAATGTCCAGGTTTAATATTTCACTTTATCACTTAGCTGTGAGATTGTGAGCAAGTTCCTTAAACTCCTAGTGACCAAATTCTAATCTGTAAATTTTGATAACAATAGTACCTAACTGGATTTTTGTGAGTATTAAAAAGTACTTGGAATTGGGCCCAGCATGCATGAGTACTAAGGTGTGCTTATTATCATTATAAAGAATTCCTAATGCTTCAGTACCGTTCCTTCCATCATTAGCCTACACATAAAGAAGTGATTTCTTGTACTTTTTATTTACTGCACTGTTGTTATGATCAAAGGTGGTTGCCCCTAAGCAACAAGTGGTGCTGTGTAGACGTGCTTCTTCTGGAACTATCAATAAACCTACTAAAATGGAAAGGATTTAAGAGTGCAACCCCAAAATTGGTGATTGAAGCTGTCGTGTAGTCTCCAAAGAACCAGTAGTAGCAAAATTATGGTCACAGTAATTGAAAGAAGAATAATCAATCCTTATTGGATGTCATTTTTTGGCTGAACTGATGCAGTACTTGTAATAATCTGGAGCTAGTATAGAAATACTCTTCCAGAAATCTAATGGACCTCCATAACATCTGCGTATTTCTTTTCCAGATTCATCCACAACACCCTTATCTAACTCTTCCAAACTCTCACTGATATTGTGCAGATTTGTTCACACTGAGGGAAGAAGTCAAGAAACAAAACCACTTCAGGTGATTTGTTTGGGAGACTAGGAGCAAATTTATGTGGACCTTTAATTAAAAACTTCATTATGTTATGTTATGTTATTTATTTATTTATTTATTTATTACTTTTTAACTTTTGTTTTCTACATCTTCTTCCTCCCCCTGGGTACCTTTTGTGAGTTCGGAAAGATGGTCTTTGGTGCAGGCTATATAAAGATGGAGAATGTCTATGAAGTTTCTCTCCTCCTTTTCTCCTCCTGGTCTCCTCCATCCTCAGTATTCAAGTAGATGTACATGGACATTGGACATTGAAACTTGGGAAACCAATATCTGTGCTTCAGTACAATCATCTTTAAGCTTTCCTTTGTTAGTATTTTGTAAAATGAGATTCCTGAGGAAATTGAATACTTTAGAGTTGCATTCCTGAAGTCTCTGTAAATCAGCCTAGGGACAAGTCTACATATAAGCTTGCAGAACTACAAATGATCCATGCTTTTGATGGATAAAGATTTTCCAGAATTAATCCTCTGCCAGACAAATTTTGTTGAGGTCTCTGAGATGGGTCATCTTACANGAGATGCTGTTAACATAGTATTAACACAGCTTTTTTTGTGGTGGGGGGGCTGCTTTTTTTTCGCTATAAAACGTTTTTGGGCTTATGTGCTTGTATGTGGTTGCTCAGTTTCTGTTATTGTTTTCACATGCTCAACACAGTATTATTAGCTATAGTTATAATGCTGTATGTTAGATCCCTAGAACTTACTCTTTAACTGAAAGGTTATCTCCTTTGGTCATTATCTCCCATTTCTCCCAGCTCCAGCCCCTGGCAACCACCATTCTACTCTCTGTTCTTATGAGTTTAATTCTTTATATTCCACATTGAAAGGAGACATTATATAGCACTTGTCTTTGTCTGACTTATTTCACTTAGCCTTATGTTCTCAAAGTGTATCTGTGTTTTTGCAATGGCTGAATAATATTCCATTGTATATATGTATACCACATTTTCTTCATCCATTCATCTGTTGATGGACACTTAAGTTGTGTCCTTGTCTTGGCTATTATGAATAATGCTGAAGTGAACATGGGAGTGCAGATACCTCTTTGAGATGCTGATTTCACTTCCTTCAGATATATACCCAGAAGTGGGATTCCTGGATTATATGGTTGCTCTGAAATAGACACATGGGCCAATGGAATGGAATAGAGTGCCCAGAAATAAGCCATAAACTCAAGCATATACAGCCAACTAATCTTTGACAAGGGCACAAGAATATACAATAGGAAAAGGATAGTTTCTTCAATAAATGGTATTGAGAAAAACTGATCTCCACATGCAAAAAAAAAGAAAAAGAAAAGAAATTGGACCACTATGTTACAACACTCACAAAAATTGAAATAGAGTATAGATTTAGGTATAAGATCTGAAACTGTAGGGGCGTCTGTGTGGTTCAGTCGTTAAGCATCTGCCTTTGGCTCAGGGCGTGATCCCGGCATTATGGGATCGGCCCCGCATCAGGCTCCTCTGCTATGAGCCTGCTTCTTCCTCTCCCACTCCCCCTGCTTGTGTTCCCTCTCTCGCTGGCTGTCTCTCTCTGTCAAATAAGTAAATAAAATCTTTAAAAAAAAAAAAAAAAGAATGATCAAGGTAAAAGGAAAAGCTGAATTCAAAAGAGAAAAAGAATTAAGCCAATAGCATAGGGTTCCTGAGACCAGATAGATCTGAGGTGAAGGTACAGATTGACCATATAGAGGTCAAAGGACAGATCTTCAATTTTACAAAAAGCAGGGAGAAGAAGTTGGGTGTGTTTGTAGATAGGTTGTTTTATCCGGTAGCAGGAAATTTAGAGCACTGAAATCGGATAACATCTGATTTCTCTGTGAAATACGTGCCAAGTTATCTTTGGGGAGGAAGTGGAAGTTGAAGAATATTTATTTGTTTGAAAGGAAGCAGGGAGATTCACAGGTTTGAGTTGGATGAAGAATATTTTGCATCGCAGAGCGTGGAAGAGGAATGAATGAATGAATGTAATGAGCGTAGTAATGAGACGAGGTTGACCAAAGGATTATGAAAGCGTGGTTAAGGGACACAGGGAACTCAGCTAAAAATTAGTGAAAGTCTCATTAAATGATTTATGAGCTGAGTCTAGAAAGACAAATAGGAGATTATCGGGGAAGGGAGAAATGTTATTAGCAAAGGAAGTCTCATTTAGAGAAGCAGTCACAAGTGCGCCTTCAAGAATTTCAGTGCGGCTCAAGTCAGCTGTGTGTCAGAAGAGTTCGGCCATTGCTTATGTGGCTTCTCTGTGGCTGTGTCAGGCGTCTGACGGTGGTGGCTCTTTTCTCCCCTGCCAAAGCTGCCCCAGCAAAGACCCAAATTTAGCTGAGAAAATCAGTGAGGAAAATGCAGTTACCATGCTTTTCTTGCAGGTTGAGTAACTTACCCTCATTCCAAAAGACAAATGAAGTCAGTTACTCTTTCAGAACAGTTAATAAACGAACCGGGCTTTCTCATGGCTGTTCATGACAATCAGCTCAACGTGAAAACAAAATATGTGTATTCTTTTCTATCACTTTTTGTTATTCTCATTTTTACTACTGTGGGTATCGTGAGTGGTGACTTCTGAGGAGGTAAAAAAAATGCAATCTATTTTAGCACTGAAATTAATGGCATTAGAAAATGGATATTAATTACTAAAGTGAATTATACTAATAATAAGCTAATATTTTCATATTTAATATCCAATGAAAGGATTAATGGCTTTGTTTAATTCATTTTTTGCTATTAAGCTTAATGTTTTTATGTCAATTTTTATTACTGTGTTTATTATTCTTAGGAGTTCTAATACATCAACAATGCGTTTATGGGTATGTTCCAGAGCATATATGTTCTGATGATTTGAAATAAATGATTTTGAAAACATAATTCAGTGCTATCATTATTCACAGCGTAAGTGTTTTGTTGTATTCCAGGTTTACAGATATGTATCATGTTGACACTGTGTGTGTTTAAACACTGAATTGCATAATGATACAAAATCTGAAATGGCATTAACACTCTATCAAACTTTTGATGCAAGACTAATAATGAAATAAGGTTTTACTATATTTGCAGCCATGACATTTGAAATTACTAAAACTGTATAAGTCCTGGCTATTTAGGAGATCATTTCTGTCTTCTTTTAATTTACTAAGGTACTTGATTTTTCTGCTGAGTTTGTTCTTTCAATATGTTAGCATATATCTTATTTAAGTGCATCTTCTATGGAGCACATATTACTATCTAAATACATATATTGTTTGAACTTTTTTTGTCTCTTTCCTTGTTTGGTGCTCAGCGTCAACTAGACATTAAAGAGTCTGGCTCAAAGTAGTTACTTCATGAATATGTATGGTTAAATGTGTAATTTGCCAATGGCTTTTAATAATCTTTAGAGAGATTTCAAATTTTTCATTTTAAATTATTTTATGTTGTCTTCTTCACAGCACTGCATTTTAGACAGGTTCTTTTTCAAAGTATTTTTTCCATTAAAGCCAAAAAAACAACACTTAATTTTTAAATAATAAGCAAATGTAATTGTTATGTACATCATCTGGAACATTTGGCTAAACATGAAGGACTACATAAAATTGGCTTAAATCATAAGAACACTTATTGTTTATTTAATTTCCAAAGTCTATGTCCAGTTGTTGATTCGATGACCTAGAGAAACCACCAGTTTCCCAGAATCCCTCATCACCCACTAAGTATCATGAGTACGTGGGCAATGCCTTTCTCACAATTGCAAGATAGTTACTGCAGCTGGCAGCATCTTTCCCACTCTTCTCTCTCAACAAAGGGAGCAGCGGCAAATAGGAGGGAAGGAAGGAAAGAAGGAGGAAAGAAGGAAGGAAGGAGGAAAGAAGAAAGGAAGGAAGGAGGAAAGAAGGAAGGAAGGAAAAAAAAAGGAAAGAAGGAAGGGAGGAAGAGAAAAAGATTTTTCTTTGTGTAGTTTTGGAATGGGTTAGTATAATAAGAATAAATTTAGTTTTTTATGGTATTTATTCATGGAGTACCTATGATGTACCTCAAAATGTAGTTTCTTGGTTTCTTACTAATCAACTTGTTTCATTCCATTTCATATACTTCAGGGGTTCAATTTTCTTTCCTTTTTCTCTCTCTCTCTCCCTCCGCTCAGAATTATCTCATGCTTTTTTCAAATTCCATGCTTCTAAAAGTCAAAATACAATCCAATAATTTTCCATATATCAAGAATTCAGCAAACAGTTATTTCCTGTATCCACAGACACAAAAATAAAAACTTTGCTTGTGCTATCATGAAATATGAATTTTAGAAGATATTTGAGCTCAAATAAATTTTTACTTTTTAATCTCCTCCTTCAGGAATGTCAGCTTCTCCACAGGAAACTTTCCCTTGGTCTTTTAAAAATGTCAAACGTTTTCTTTTCTTTTTTTTTTTTTTAAGATTTTATTTATTTATTTGACAGAGATAGAGACAGCCAGCGAGGGAGGGAACACAAGCCGGGGGAGTGGGAGAGGAAGAAGCAGGCTCATAGCGGAGGAGCCTGATGTGGGACTCGATCCCATAATGCCGGGATCACGCACTGAGCTGAAGGCAGATGCTTAACCTCTGTGCCACCCAGGCGCCCCTGCCAAACGTTTTCTAATATTACAAAAAAGCAAAGTGTAATTGTTTCATGACACCACTTTCTTAGGGTAACTTTTTTTTTTTCTAATTCCCAGTGATCTCTTTTTCATTAATACTTCTTCCATTATCTATTTCTACTGCCTCCAACAAAATGTCTAACTTTATTTTGTAGTTGTGTCCGTGGTCATCTCTGATTGCTCCCAGACATGAATTTCTCAATTATTTTTTGATTCAGTAACTTTCTCATTCATCTAACATTTACTGTACATTGACCACATGCCAATTGCTGAGCTATGGTACATGACGTGCAGTGTATTATTTTCTACCAATTACTATACTTTTTAAATATATAGACTTCCAGTTCACCCTTTTTGGTATCTATATTCTTATAGTATCTTTAGTGCCATATTCTTTCATTTGAGATTTGTTTGTATTTTTCAATTTCCACTTGACTGAAGTAATCTTTAATTTATCTATGAATTGTATTTTTATGTGATCTATATATAATTTCAACAAAACATGTACAGCTCATTTTGTCCCCAGTAATACATACAGTAATATTATTTAATTAGATTTTATTTTCCAGTTTACATGTAGAAAAACTAATTTTCATAACACTCTGTCAAGTGTCAGGCTTCAGATAACAATGTGAGTTTAGGCCAAAGTTGGGTAATATTTTAATTCTTGGAAAATGGATTTGGTCCACAAAAATCTAAATTTATGTTTACATATGTTGTATTTTAGTCTTTAATTGGAATATTTCCAAGATAGACAGTTTTATATTATAACATTGAACATATATTTCCATCGTGCAAGCTGTTAGTAGTGATTTAACAAAATATGTGAGATCCAACAGACTTCTTGAGTTCAAAGCTTAACAGGGTTAAACTGATAGTTTTACATTTTATAATTGTTATTCAACACATCAAGTGAATAAGTTTCAGTAAATACATCCATACAAACGTAAATGCACACACACATATGTAATGCTAATATAACATTTTCTTGAAACACATCCAGTGCTTCACAGTCGGTTAGGCTTAAATTTAGAATCTAATGGTATAATTAAATGAATGATTTGGTCTTTTACTTGAATATCATACTCTACTAATTAGTACCCCCAAATCAAAAAGAGCACCATACATATTTTAGCATTTCACTTTAACTTACTTTGTAGTTGAGATTGTTGGGAAAAAATCTTGACAATCAGAATCCATTAAATCTTTGATTGATTTTTGGAGGCTAGAGACATGGAGTGGGGGAACTGAAGGGAAGGCAGTAAATGAAATAACAAAAAGGGATCAAGCCAAGTTCTCTGTACCAGAGTAAAATCTGATTATAAGAGATTCTCTTCTCAAACGCAGAAATACCATTTTTCTAGTTTTCTATTTTTTATAATCATACAGAATACATTAATGGTACAGGATAGACATGATTACTGGTGATCCTGCAGAAGAGCAGGATAAATAAAACAGCACAACAATTTATTCAGATAATGATAGATGTTTTATATAACTCCTATGACTTGCTTCATTAATCTGGGATAAAATATAGCCACATTTCTTGTTTTTCCAAATAATCACTTTTGCCATTACCTTCCTTATTAGTGGGAAGTATGTTATTTCCCTCATCAGGACTGTCCTTACCCAATTGTTTAAAAAAAATCTTAATTGAGCTATTAAATCTTAAATGAGGGTTCTGCCTTAATACAGCAAAAAGAGAAACATTTGTTTTCTGATAAATCCTCTTCTGCTGTTTCATTTCCCGATGCCACAGTATCGTTATGGAGTGGCATACTCTCAGGGAGGCTTTGTCTACTACAGGGATGGCACTGCTAGTCCATTTTCTTGAACAGAACTATTGGAAACCATTCCAAGTTTGCAAAATGGAAATTTTCTTGTATCTTATATGCACACTTTTCCCAAAAGCTCAAATATCAAGATGGCAGGTGCTTCCAGCATCACTCAAATTGTAGTATTAGTCAAACATTTTTCTTTAAACAACACGCCACCAAAATTACTTAAAATATTTCTAAAACTAATTCTTCAACCTAGGCCTGTCCTTTCCTCAGTAGAGTTTTATTTCTTTGTCTTCTATGACTTCCTGGCACTGATTTTCATTGGGTTGCCAAAATCACATTCTTTTCTCTAACTTTAAATATGAGAAGATGTTTAGTGATTCCATCCTACATTTCCCATAAGATCCTGTGCTCTTTATGAAAACAAACATCCACCATTTCTCAAAAGTGGCTTTGCATTCCAAGGGGGTGGCAACTTTTGTGAAAGTAATCAATGTCTCAAGAGTTCTTCTTAAGCTTTCACCTGCATAAATAAAGAAAGGCATTCTAATCCTGCCATATAGCCTAAGAAGACAGTCTTAGTTTTCCAGGTACAATATTTTCACTATTTTTGTGACAAATGGAAAGGTAGAATATATGCAATTTTTTTCTTAAAAATTATGCTTTAACTCTGTCCATAACCCAAATTGATCTATTAGACAAAAGACCTCTCAACTGATACGTCCAGGAGAATGGAAGAATCTGAAGGAAGATGCATGATAGGTGCATCATGGCTCTTACTCTTGAATTTCCTTGACTTAGTTGAATTGTCAGTGGTTTTGCCATTCATAGCCCGCTTGAACCCATTTTCGGGATCTTGAGGTGAACAGAACATGAAAATGGAAATTTTCATGAGAATATTAAATTGGAAGATTCTAAAAAATCTCTGGATAGATGCTTTAGTCTATTTACAGGCTGCAGAATCAGTGTGTGCACTTGGTGCCCTGCCCAAATGCACATGGTAGGGGTCAAGTAAGGACTTTTAGCTAGCACATGCTCAGTTGCTCAAGGTTCTGCATCGGTTTGCATTTAGCCTGGAGGCACAGGTACCCTTTCATAGTTTGGTTTCCCATAAAGGAAACTTTTTTTTTTTTTCAATTAGCCTACCTGGGAGAGGGGTATATTTTCAATAATTGGTACAAGCCCTCTACGTGTGAACAGAAACTTGATGGTGTCTTTTGTGATGATAATAGCAGTCTTATAATAACTTTTGGCTAAATTATTCATCTATGACTTGGAAATGTGCCTCCCCAAATATCTCTAACCAGTTGTATTTGAGATCTGAAAAATGTCCACGAACCACTCATCAAATAAGAAAGAATAAAAATTAGTTCAAGTATTATTTAAAGTCTTAACCATACCTTGACAAGGTCAAAATGCAATGTGTAACTAATCTACTCACCTAGCCAACTTAGGGTTTTTTTGTAGTGCATTGCTCATTGAGGAGAAAAAAAGCAAAGCATTTCTGAGAGTTTATTCGTTCCTCCATCCTCCATCTTCAATTTGCCCTTTGAGACAATACTTACACTTCTCCTAGTTGGGCAACACATCCACTCTTGCTGCCAAAAAGACAGAACATCTGAAATCTGTTTTTAAGCAGTGTCAGTTTTTCAAAGTAATAGGCACAACAAGAAGAAAAGAAACATCTGCTATCTGCAGATTTTTTTTTCCTTCCTCCCAACATCAATCTAGCAAGTCTTTGGCAAGCAGCTCCTTGCACTCTAAGTCACAGAAATGTCAAAGGAGAGTGGAAATGAGAGTGGATACCTCTGTTGAAATGTCACTTTGAAAGTAAATAAAATCAATTGGAAAAAAGGCCATCTGAAAACAAGAAAGTTACGGTCAGGAGATGAGTCGCACTGCATTCGCAGACAGTTGAAGTAGCTACATACAGAAATGACACTTTTTCCCTAAAGCTTGCTGTCTAGTTATTGATTGTTTGAAATAGTAAGACACAATAAACATAAATACAAATTTAAAATTTAGTGGCATGCATTGCTTTGAAGTTAATCGATTAATTAAAACTACTCTCTGTTGAGACCATGCTGGTATTTTAAATGAAGACATTTATCACATGTGAAAATCTTAAGGTTTTTCCATCTATAAAAATGCCTTCAGAAATAATAGTGTAAGTGTCAGAGGATTTCACTATGCAGTAAGGTGTAAAGCCTGCAGATTCAGAATGTCCAGGTTTAATATTTCACTTTATCACTTAGCTGTGAGATTGTGAGCAAGTTCCTTAAACTCCTAGTGACCAAATTCTAATCTGTAAATTTTGATAACAATAGTACCTAACTGGATTTTTGTGAGTATTAAAAAGTACTTGGAATTGGGCCCAGCATGCATGAGTACTAAGGTGTGCTTATTATCATTACAAAGAATTCCTAATGCTTCAGTACCGTTCCTTCCATCATTAGCCTACACATAAAGAAGTGATTTCTTGTACTTTTTATTTACTGCACTGTTGTTATGATCAAAGGTGGTTGCCCCTAAGCAACAAGTGGTGCTGTGTAGACGTGCTTCTTCTGGAACTATCAATAAACCTACTAAAATGGAAAGGATTTAAGAGTGCAACCCCAAAATTGGTGATTGAAGCTGTCGTGTAGTCTCCAAAGAACCAGTAGTAGCAAAATTATGGTCACAGTAATTGAAAGAAGAATAATCAATCCTTATTGGATGTCATTTTTTGGCTGAACTGATGCAGTACTTGTAATAATCTGGAGCTAGTATAGAAATACTCTTCCAGAAATCTAATGGACCTCCATAACATCTGCGTATTTCTTTTCCAGATTCATCCACAACACCCTTATCTAACTCTTCCAAACTCTCACTGACATTGTGCAGATTTGTTCACACTGAGGGAAGAAGTCAAGAAACAAAACCACTTCAGGTGATTTGTTTGGGAGACTAGGAGCAAATTTATGTGGACCTTTAATTAAAAACTTCATTATGTTATGTTATGTTATTTATTTATTTATTTATTTATTACTTTTTAACTTTTGTTTTCTACATCTTCTTCCTCCCCCTGGGTACCTTTTGTGAGTTCGGAAAGATGGTCTTTGGTGCAGGCTATATAAAGATGGAGAATGTCTATGAAGTTTCTCTCCTCCTTTTCTCCTCCTGGTCTCCTCCATCCTCAGTATTCAAGTAGATGTACATGGACATTGGACATTGAAACTTGGGAAACCAATATCTGTGCTTCAGTACAATCATCTTTAAGCTTTCCTTTGTTAGTATTTTGTAAAATGAGATTCCTAAGAAATTTGAATACTTTAGAGTTGCATTCCTGAAGTCTCTGTAAATCAGCCTAGAGACAAGTCTACGTACAAGCTTGCAGAACTACAAATGATCCATGCTTTTGATGGATAAAGATTTTCCAGAATTAATCCTCTACCAGACAAATTTTGTTGAGGTCTCTGAGATGGGTCATCTTACAATCAGACAAATAAGTCAAATGGAGGTATTTGTGAAGTTTTACCAGTTTGCGCCTTACCCCTGTGTTTTTCTGGGACCTGGAAAAGAGTGTCATGGTAACTTGCTTCTGCAAGCCCCTTTGGAGCTTAGGCTATAAAGTCATGTCACTTGAGCTGGTCACATGTATACCTCTGACCTTTCTCGAAGGAACATGGAAAGGAAGAAATATAGAGATGTGTCTTAAATGATAAAGATTTTTGAGCCCCTACATAATATCAATATTTTTTAAAATATTTCCCCAGGATATATTTCTGAGCACCATGTTTGGAAACCAATCTTTAACAACTGATTGCTTTTGCAAAGTAATATCTTAGGGAGATAAATTGCCATCGGATGGACTATAATTTTCAATTTGTAACAGTCTTTTTAATCAAAAGTTTTCAGTCTATATTTCTCTTTCTCTTTTACTCTTATCCACATATGCAGTATTTCATCTGCATATAGGATGGGCTAGTAATAATAGAGTGCCCTCAACAAGGCAACTTCTGTTGGTTTGATAAAATGTTACAGAGAAGTTCCATTTATTGAGTTTAATATCAGATTTAGGAATTCATGGGCAGGAAGAGTACTGTCTTTATTGGGGAGACTTAAAGTCTCCTTTTCAGGGTGTATTTTTAGCTGCAATACATTTTATACTGAAAGGAAGACTGTTCTATGTGATAGATCTAGAAAATCTTGTGTGTTAGCCTGCTGCTTTTTTTTCAGGAAGCCTGATAATTAAGAAGAGAAGGAAAAAGAGAAAATTAAACTCAAGATGCCTTATTGAATAATATCCTTAGATAAGCAACTCTTTGACTGGTTAGGTACTTTTCTATTAATTTTCTGCTTTTTCAGTCACATGCATTGAGAATGTTCAATTCATTGATCCTATAGTCTTTCCTTTTTTGATCAATTAATACAAGTCCATGTCCTGAATCATTATTAAAATTATAATAGCAAAAAGATAATATTTTTATCAAGGTATCTAACACAATTATAATTTTTTCTAATGTCATTTTTTATTAAAACACTACAATCTTCTAGGCACATCAGATTACTTAGCACTCTGTAAACATGCCTTGTAATTTTTATGCCTATTTGCACAGGTTCCTTGACCTAAATTGCTCTTTACCATTTTTCCACTTTTGAAATCTTATTCATTCCTCAAAGCCCCATTCAAACATAATTGTTTATATAAAGAGCTTTCCTTGATGCCCTTAATCAAATACATTTCCCTCCTCTGTGTTTCCATAATATTTATTGTACATTAAGCGTAGTATTTGGTCCAGTTTGCCTTGTATTTTAAATATCTGAGGAATGTACTAATGCAATTCTTAATACATTTCAGTAAATTTTTATGATGAAGTTAACACAGTGAGTAAGATTTGAAAGAACATTCCAAATCACCTGGAGGAAATAAGATGGCTCCATAATTACCTACTGGAAAAAATAATATTAGGGTATCTAAGCAAAATATATATCAGTCAAAACTCAGAGCTGGCTTTGAGATGGCACAGGGTTGATCACCATTGGCCTGATATTTTAAAAAATAACTGTATAGGGGAGTAAAATGAGAGCTGACACCATTTCTGAAGCACTCATGGGAGAAGCTCATGCCAATATATTACAAATATCCCAGTTCCATAGGTGAGGAAACTTCTGTGGTAAAATGAATGTATTTGACAATTACAGGTATTAAATTTTCAATTTGTTCCATGCAGTTTTGAGATTTCATGTTCATCAAGGAACCTTTTTTTTTGTGACTTGTCTTCCTGCAAAGGTTTCATAAAGAGAAAATACATTCATCATGTTACTATTGAGTGTCGTGGTCTGTGTGGCAAGAATGTTTTATTGCAAAGAAATACATTAACATTCTGCTTGTACATCAGACTCATGAATTTGGTTAATAATATACGTATGGATCTACACAAGGCTGAAAAGAAGTGCATGCATCACAGCAAACTTATCCACGATTCTTCTTGGAGGTAAGCTGATAGGATTTAAACCCTGCAGAAGAGTTGTGATGTTGTTGTGTGAGAATTCAAGAATATTAAAAATTTATATATATATATATAATTAGCTTTGTATTTATATAAATATATACATAATTGTATAATTAGTTTCAAATTTCTTTCTTATAATTCTTTAGCACATTAGAGCAGGTTCTAGCTCTTATATGCTTGTTAGCCCAGTGCCTAAAACAAATCTTGGTCTACAATCCTCCAGCAAATATTTACTAAATTGATTCTGAGTCTGACATGCTCTGTTATTGTCATTTTTAACCCAGTCTTTGATGGCTCAGCCATTCACTCATTCATTCAAGACGTGTTCGTATGTCTTCCATGCACCAGGTAGGCATTTATGAGCAGTTAATTTCCAAATATCCGTATAAGCAGAGCAATTTACCTAATGATCTATCTACAATATTTAGTTTTGTTAGATGAATCAGAAATTGGTTTTCCCACAATATCCTTCTTTTTTTTTTAGTAATAAAGACACTGAATTGTATCAGCATACATGGCCACGTAGCTAAAGACTACATTTCTCAGGCTCGACTTCAGCAGTATTGAGCCATGTGACTACACCTAGGCTAAAGGGATTGAACAGGAAGCGGTGAGTTCAATCTCTATGCTGTACCATTAGGGGCCAGGGGTATGCATCCAACGTCTCTTCTATCCTTTTTGTGGCTGAAATAGAGATTTGAGAAATGGAACCTTGGTCCCTTTTTGACATAAAATGGAAGCAGTGTTTTGAGGGCCTCAGATTAATAAGGTCGAAGGATATTGGGGAACTAATATCAGAGAACCACTGTCGTTTCAGGACTCAGCTATTAATTGGAAGAGAAATTAAACTTTAACATTTATTAGCTACTGCTCTTTGGCCATTGTAATAGCAGCTTATCCAGGATACTAATAACTACAACTGGATTTCATTTGGACTTTATAATAGCATTTTGAAAAGTGTTCAGCTTTCCCTGTGTGCCCTGGTGCTGAAGATGCAGACTGGGGAGCCCAAACAAAACAAAACAAAATTGTATACTGATGGGCAGAAAGATGGAAGAGCTGACCAGCTCTATCAGCTTCTACATTTCCCTCTCTCAGCCTGCTTTCCTTGTGTCCTGTTCTTACATTCCCACCTCTCAGTGCTCCAGTCTTTTTGCCCTCATGTCCCCACTGCAGAGCAGGAATCTTAGACAGAAACAAAATAAACTTTTCTGAAAATTACGTTGTGAAGGTGTAATCAACATTATAAAATAAAATAAAATAAGTTTGAAGAAATAAGTGGATTTAATGAATTGGTATACAGGTAACTTATCTACTAAGAAATTGGGTTTTTAAAATTTTTCTGTTTAGTTTTCCCCCTAGAAATAAAACCATTTTCCTTTCCCTATCCATCCCTTAGTACACCTTCCAACCAAACTGACAAATGTTTTCCGATTTCAGTTGTGGGACCTCGCCTTAACTACCTTGATTTATCTAGTGCTTTAATAAATATTGCATTGCTTTTGCCTATCAAGTAACCCATACCCATTCTTCTGGAAAAAGCATCATTTTTTTTTTTTGAGTGTCAAACTTAATTGAACATCTTCCTGACTCTCCAGATCCCCACTCCACTGTCATAGTCATTGTTACTAGTCTCAAGTTGACTAGTCAGAGTTCTAAATCACACTTAGTCGCAGTGATTTGATCAATGTTGGATGTGCGGTGCAAGGAAGGAAAATCAGAGGATCCAGTTATTATTACCAGACCAGGTTGGTCCTAATATAAAAACTTAAAGATATTTGTGGTCCTGATAATGATAGTTTTCTATCTCTAATGGTCACCAGTCTTTATGCATCAAATAATATAGATCATAATTCACAAAGAAAAAAACTACTGAAAATACAGAAAAATACAAATATGGATAATTAACCTCTTTTAGAAAATGAAGATCAAGTAGATAGAAAATCAGTGGGCCAGCTTATCGATTGTAACAAATGTACTACCTTGTTGGGGGATGTTGAAAATGGGGGAGGCTTATGCATGTGTGGGGACAGGGGATATATGGAAAATCTCTGTATTTTCCCCTCAATTTTGCTGTGGACTAAAAATTGCTCATAAAAGATAAAGTATTAATTTTAAAAAAATACATGTACACATTCACTCATCTCTCTCCACCCACCCCAAGTATTTCAAATACTCATATCTCCACATAGTTTTCCTTCTCAGAAACTTAGCCAAAAACCTAGAGTTTCATGAGGCAAATGGATAAAAGAGGAAAATGTAAGTCGGAGGTGTTGAAATTGTAGCATGAAGCATTATATATATATATTTTTTAATTTTCTACCAGGTTACTCATTACATGGAACATTTTGTAAGTAAAAAAATTCAACCTCTTATGAACTGAAAGGAGTCAGTTTTGTTTGTCTTCCAAGAAATAAATAAGATATTGCTCTCAAAAAAAAAGTGAGCTTGTGAAAGTCCAGAATATCATAATTAAGAAGGTGAAACTACTACACATGTATTAAAAGCAGTTCTCTCTGAAGAGACTATGGATAATTTATAAAATTATAATTACAGTTTAGGTCACAAAAAAGTCAATAATTTATAAAGTAGAAATATAAATGCTTTTTGGAATAAATATTATATCTTCTCCAAGTAAAACCAGAAACCAATTTAAAAAACAGGTGGTGTTTCAGGGGCGCCTGGGTGGCATAGCAGTTAAGCGTCTGCCTTCGGCTCAGGACGTGATCCTGGCATTATGGGATCGAACCCCACATCAGGCTCCTCTGCTAGGAGCCTGCTTCTTCCTCTCCCACTCCCCTGCTTGTGTTCCCTCTCTCGCTGGCTGTCTCTATCTCTGTCGAATAAATAAATAAAATCTTTAAAAAAAACAAAACAAAACAAAAACAAACAGGTGTTTCAAACAAAAGAAATTTATTGTAAGGATCAAAAAGGAAAAAAGAAACCTAAGAAATAGTTGTGTTGACTTTCATTTCCATAAACGTGGTGTAGTAGATGGCTTAATATCATGCAAAAACATCTCTTTATGTGGTGATGAGCCATCGAAAAATATAAAGAACACTCAGACAAAAATTACATGAAGACAAGACCTCAGAGTAGTAAGTAGAGCACTAAAGTCACTTCTTCCTTGAGGAAGTTTACCAAATTTAGTAAACATAACCATTAGTTATTTAGCTTTGTAGGATTATGGAACAAATATGTCTCAACATAGACTTAGGAGATAACATCTCAAATATCCACACCCTCAATTTAAGAGCAAACTAATAATAAAAGTGGCGTTATCACTTCCAACCAGTACCTACAAGTAAAATGCAGTGTGAGAATTTGCAAGAAGGAGCTGACTTTCCAGGGGTATTTCCCAAATTCACTGTGAATGAGTGACCAGAGAAACCAAAACCCCAGAATGTTGTCCCAAGTCTCAAAATATTATTTATCTTCTGTGCCTTACAGAAGTAAAAGTAAATCCTTCCTCGAGTAATCCAACTTCATTCCATATCTTGTATATTTTCACCGTTAAAATTTTCCAGAAAATAAACCACACATGGCAAATAAATATCACTAAACATGCATGCATAAATAAGGTAACATGAATTGGAATGAACAGAAAACAACAGAGAGCAAAAGTAGAGGCACAAAAATTCCAGATATTGGAAAAATCAGTAGATTATATAACCAGTACAATAAATAGTTCAATAAATAAGAGATAGATGTAAAATATCATTAGATAGCAAGCAAGCTTGATAAAAGAGAACTCAAGAAACAAAATTATAATTACAAAGATTAAAAACTCAAATTAATACAACATTGAACTAAAGACTCTAGAAACAAAAGAGTACATTTTGCATGACTCATTTAAGCAAACTTAAAACCAGACAAAACAATTCTATAGTATTAAGGGTCAGGGTATTGGTTACCCTTGGGAAGGATCAATCCAATATATGTAAGGGGCAGTTGCAGGGGAATGTCTAGGGTGTTTATTCTAATTCAGATTACATGGGTGTGTTGTTTGTAAAATTCACTGAGCTCTATACTTAAGACTTCTGTACTTTTCTGTGTTTTGATTATGCATAAGTAATTTTTTATACATATAAAATAATATGCCAGCCAAAATAGGCAAAATACTTTCAAACTCATCTATGAATAGACATAAAAAGTGATTTTTAGGTAGTTGATTATATATTTATTTTAAAAACCATATTAATTATAAAATTAAAAAATATATACAAGGGCGCCTGGGTGGCTCAGTCAGTTAAGAGTCTGCCTTCGGCTCAGGTCATGATCCCAGGGTGCTAGGACTGAGCCCCATGTCAGGCTCCCTGCTCAGTGGGGAGCCTGCTTCTTCCTCTCCCTCTGCCCCTCCCCCCTGCTTGCTCTCTCTTTCACTCACTTTCTTTCAAATAGATAAATAAAATCTTAAATATATATGCAGATATCTACCTATCTATCTATATATATATACAAAATAAGATAGTCTAATAAATCATCATTTATCTATTACCCAATTTAACAATTAACTCATATTCAATTTGGCTTCATTTATACTCTTATTAACCTCCAAAAAGCTAACTTTGAAGAGTTACTGACTGATAATTTCCAGAACTGATAAAAGATACCAAATCACATAATCAAGAAGTATAACAAATCCCCAAAAGGATTAAGTAGAATAAATCTACACCCAGAAACAACTTAAAGAAAAAGCGCAAAAATGAAAAGTATGAAATAAGATGGTATAAATAATACATATCAATAATTAAAACAAATGTTAATTAATAAATCCTGAAATAATTTGAGATCAGATAAAAGAACAAAGCCTAGGTATATGCTATTTTCTGAAGAAAAAAACCCACAAAATGCAGTGCAGTTAAACAATAAAAGGAATAAGGTAATACAAATAATGCTAAATACAATGACAAAATCTGTGGCAGTAATATTAATACCAGTAAAAAAGGTTCTAAAGCAAAACAAAACAAAGCAAAACAAAAAACATAGCAGATAGGATTATTTTATAATGATAAAATTTCAATTCATCATGAAACAAAACATTTAATTTATATACAATCATAGCATAGCTTCAAAATTCACAGAAATTACAAAAAGAAACAAACTTCATCACAGTGGTAGATTTTAAAACACCTATTTAAGGAATTGGTAGAACAAATAGTCAAAGATTTAGTAAAATATATAGAAAATTTGATTAAGAAAATGTTGAAGGCGATCTAAATGTTCCGCACAACATCTGAATCCAGCAACTGAAGAATACACTTTCTTTTTAAACATACATTGAATGTTTGTTTGCTGTAAAGCATGCCTTGATGAGTTTCAAAAGTTTGTATGGTCATTGCATAGAATGTGAGTAAGTTAGAAAGTAAAAATAATATAATGCCCAGAAAAAAATATTAAAATGTTAAGAAAAAAAATTCTAAATCCTCATGAATCAAAGTCGCAATACCACTGGAAATTGGCAAATAATTACAAATTAAAATTAATAACCTCGAAAGTTGTTAGCTGATTCTATAATATTACTTAGAGGGACACTTCTGACAAATCAGGAGTTGACAAGCTGTGGCTTATGGGCCAAATCCAGTCTGATGCTCATTTGTACAACAATTGAGATAAAAAAATTTTGTACACTTTTAAAGGGCGGTGAAAAAACACAAAGATATTGAACAGAGTCCATATGTGGCCATATAAATTAAAATATTCATTATATGCTCATTTACAAGAAAATCTTTGTTGACCCCTGGCTTAAATGCTTATACAGAAAAAAAGTAATGAGCTTAGTAGACATACTTCTGAAGAAATTGATAAAAGACCAGTGAGACAAACCTAAGGAAATTAGAGAAAAACAGTCAAGATGAGTGGAAAGTAATAAAACCGAAATCAAACATATGGTTGCTATCAACAAAGCCAAAGTTGTTTCCTTGAAAAGTCTAATAAAACTGAAGAGCTTCTGGTGAGATGGCTCAAGAAAAAAAAAGTAGGCACACATAAACAATGCTAGGAATGAAATAGGAGCTACAACTCAGATTCTTCAGACCTTAAAAAGTTATTAAGAGAATACAATGAGCAAAAAAGATATAACTAGATGCTTCAGAATGTTAAAAGATAATAAGAAAACCATGAAAAAATTATTCTATTAACTTAAGACACTCATGATACTAGATATAAAAATTCTAAATAAAATATAAGCAAATAAAATCCAGTCATGTATGCAAAAAATAATACATCATAACCTCGTTGAGTTTATTCCAGAAATGCAGGTTGATTGGATAAACACTGGGAAATCACTGAAAGGAATTCACACAACATATAAAAAAAGAAATACATAATTGTATCAATACATGCTGAAGAACACATTCAGTAGAATTATTTATGTGTGTGTGTGTGTATTCATTATTTTTAAAAAGATTTTTATCAAAGTAGAATTAAAAGGGAATTTTCTTATCCAGAGAAAAAAAATCTTATTAAGGCTATGTCCAAAAAGAAATATATCGTATATCACATACCGATGTTAATTTTGTTTAATATCAGAAGTAAGCCAAAGCAGACTATTATTACTATCATTACTATTATCAGAACTTTTATTCAACATTGTTCTGATGTTCCTACCCAGCAAAATAAGGCAAGAAATAGAAATGAAAGAGAGAAGCATTGGCAAGAAAGAAGCAAAAGTGGGGCGCCTGGGTGGCTCAGTCAGTTAAGCATCTGCCTTTGGCTCAGGTCCCAGGCCCCTGGGATCGAGTCCTGAATCGGGCTCCCTGCTCAGTGGGGTCCCTGTCTCTCCCTCTGCCTGATGCTCCCCTTGTTCGTGCTCTCTCTCTCTTTCTCTCTCCTCTCTCTCTCTGACAAATAATAAATTTAAAAAAAAAAGAAAAGAAATAAGCAAAACTGTCATTTTCAAATGACATGATAGTTTACATAGAAATTCCAAAGTATTTTCATGTAAAATTTTTAGAATTAAAGTAAAAGTCAACAATATTTCTCTATAGGAAGAGCACAAATTGGATACTGAAATAAAATATAGCATATTACTTAGGGTGAGTAATGTTAGCTTCTATAATAATCAACCTCCCAAATCTTGCTGGTTTAACACAATACTGATTTATTTTTCACTCATGACAATAATTTAATCAAGTATTCCATGGACAGTCTTGCAAGATGCATTCATCGACCCTGCCTCTTTTTAAATCATGTACCATCATCTTCTAGGACTTCTTCAGAATTTCTGCTAAGACTGTATAGGCAATGAGCAAAGATGAAGTAAAAGGATTGTTGTGATTATTTAAGAACAAGCCTACAAGTGACATAAATCACGTCAAGGGAGTCTCGGAATTGTAAACTTCTTATATGTCCAGAAAGACTAAAGAGGTCATCTAATAGATTCTCCTACAATAATTGTGGGTGTGTGTGTGTGTGGGGGGGGAAATCAATGTTTATTTATTTATTCTATTCTATGCATAGAACTCAGCAAACTCCTTCTTAAGAAAAAAGCTTCAAATCCTAATGAAGTCAATGCATTACTTCAGTGTTCAGAATCTCTAGGCCATGTGGCTTCTCTTTCAAGTTTAGACTGTGGTCCAGAAATCTAACAAATAAAAAATGTTATTTGTCCCTATTCTCACGACTGCCCAGCCCCACTCCCAATATAATAATAAAATAGGGACAGGGAAATTACAATAAATCCTCCCTTTTTAGGTAGCACAGTGTCGCCACAAAGTTGCCCGGGTCCAAATTTCCAAAACCTGTGAATATATTCCCGTCCGTTGTAAAAGAGCCTATGCTGATGTAATTAAGTTAAGGATTTTGAGATGAATGGGCTCAAAACAATCACAGTATGACTTATAAGAATGTTACAGGAGGCAGGAAAGAGGAAAGGTGTTGTGATGATGGATGCCAAGAGGGGAAAGATGATACTATGCTGCTGTCTTTGAATAAAAGATAAAAACTAACACATTATTATAATCCAAAACATTGGAAGGTGCTTAACAGGAAGTTGTAGTAACAGCAAATCTTAGAAATTCCACCTCCAGAAAAAGAACCTCCAGATATATCACCCAACTCTGCAAAGACACATTTAGAAGGAGGGTCCTGGCAACATTTCCTTGTAAGAGCAAACAATAGGAAAGAACACTAATTTTCACTGATAAAGGATTGAGTAAATATATTATAGTCCCAACCATATGAAAGAATACTATTCAGTTGATTAAAACAAAACAAAAACTTTATCAAGAGAAGGAGGCAAACCAAGAAATAGACTCCCTCTCTCTTTTTTTTTTTTTAAGATTATATTTATTTATTTGAGAGAGAGAGAGAGCGCGCAGGAGCAGGGGGGAGGAGGAGAGTGGGAGAAGCAGACCTCCTGCTGAGCAGGGAACCAGACACCCAACTCCATCCCAGGGTCCTGGGATCATAACCTGAGCTGAAGGCAGGCAGTTGACTACCTGAGGCACCCAGGTGCCCCAGGAAACAGACTCTTAACCATAGAGGACAAACTGATGTTTCCCAGGAGGGAGGTGGGTGAGGGGATGGGTGAAACAGGTGATGGGGACTAAGGGGTACACTTGTGATGAGCACTGGCTGTTGCATGCAAGTGTTGATATTGTACACCTAAAACTAATAGTATACTCTGTTAACTAACTGGAATTTAAATAAAACCTTTAAAAAAACTTTATCAAAATATACTGGTGTGGAATAATCTCCAGAGACATTCTTAAGCTTAAAAGAACAAGCAATGCGTATAATAGGCATTCATTTAGGGAGAAAGAAAAGTTTTATTTTTATGAGTCTAAAAATTTCTTGCACTATTTATACATACAAAAACTGCTGTTGTTTTGGAATGAGGATTAAGGTGGCGTGGTGATGGAATAAGACCTAAGGTTATATTGTAGATCACTTAGAATTATTCACAATTTTCACCATATTTGTTTCCTACTTTTCAGTTTAAAAATCACTATTAGGCGGCGCCTGGGTGGCACAGCGGTTAAGCGTCTGCCTTCGGCTCAGGGCGTGATCCCGGCGTTATGGGATCGAGCCCCACATCAGGCTCCTCTGCTATGAGCCTGCTTCTTCCTCTCCCACTCCCCCTGCTTGTGTTCCCTCTTTCGCTGGCTGTCTCTATCTCTGTCGAATAAATAAATAAAAAATCTTTAGAAAAAATCACTATTAGATAGATACAAATAAATGGGTGGTGGATGAGTGGCTAGATGCTTGGATGACTAGACAGACAGACAGAACAAAGTAAAATAAAAGCTTTTGGAAGATGAGCCCATGAAAACGGTCTCATTCAACAACCATCTCATTTTTCTTCTGTTCATTCTATTTATTTTCCAGAAAAAAATAGGTTTTCTTTTCTTGTTTATCCAGACTTTCTTGATCACTACCCTTACATATACACACTACTTCTAGCAAGCTATCAAACTGAGTACCTGTGTACTCAGCCTTCTATTTCTTGCATAGTCACTCAATTTGTCCCAAAGTATATATCTGGCCTAATGTTAAAAGAAATTCTACTTTACCTTAAACAATTACTCCAATTATATGGTAGTCACAGGTCCAGCTTCTATGTGACCTATGCAATACAATCTCTTGGTCATTCCATATATAACCATTGCCCACACAAAACTTTAATTATTAGCAAAACACATAAAGATGAGTGAGAATTTGGATGGCAAACTAACTTGGTCATTCACAAATATTTACCGAGAGTTTACTATACATGAATGGCATTCTGCAGAAGAAGTAAACCCAAGGATTCTTTTCTTTTTAAAGTCCCTCCTCTCAAAGAGTTCAGGTATTTAAGTAGAGTGATAAACGCATACACAAAGTAGGGTAATAAGCACATACACAAAGATTCTAGTGCAATGAGTGCTATAAAGAAGACATGCACAGAGTACTAGTAGGCTCACAAGAGAAAGGACCTAACAGCCTATAAAGTGGTCATGGAGGGTTCCCAGAGCTTTGACCTATTGAGAATGCAGTGTGAAGAATTCTTTGGAATTTACCTAAAGTGCCAAAAAAAAAAAAAATCTAGCAAAGGCATTGAGGCTTAGAGAATATGACAAATTGGGCAAATAGTTTGTAGGGCAGCATGACTGGAATAAGGGCCTATGGCTTGGTGGAAAAATGGTAAATCCTTAAGGTGAATCCTTAATGGTGAAACTGGCAGGCATGCTTCAAAGTGTGCATTTGTGCTTTAACCAGAGAAAGAGTAGAAGGCGAACATTTGGATGATAGGGGAAAGGTCATGACATAATCAAATTAATGTTTTGGAAAGATTGTTCTGGCAGCAGCATGGAGAGCAACATGAAAAATGGACTGAAGCAAGGACAAGACTGGAGTTGAGATCTGTTTTTTTGCTTTTGAGATCATTCATTACAGAGGCTAGAGGGTAGAGATACACGCAGTCAGGTTCAGGGTTGCAAATAAGAATGTTGAAGCTTTTAAAATCATCTGGTTCTGCCACTTTATCAAACTTAAATTCCCCATATATAATCCTCCATTAAGTGTTTATCTGGTCTGTGTTTAAGGACCAGAAACCAGAGAATTAACTCAATACCTGCCCTGACAGTCTATTACATTTTTTTGATTTTTGGAACAATTCTGTCTTTTACCAAAATGTCATTGTTGCCAAAGTCAGAATATTCGTGCCATCACTTCTTTCTCTTAACTTCTCTGGTGATTAGCATCCCATTTCTCCCTTTGGGCCTCAACCCTGCAAACCCCACAAACAGTATGTGTTTTTCCTCCTTGCCTGTCAGTTTCTTCTTATATAACAAGAAGAAATATATATAACAAATAAACTACACAGAGTAGACAGGTGATTAGGGTTGATTTGTGATGTTGTAATGAAGAATACCCATTCATTAGAGTAAATACAATTTTGTACCATCTTAAGATACAGGTTAAGTAAAACTTAAGTAGGTAAACCTTTTATAGATAATGCAAGACTTGAACAATATATACACTTTTAAAGCAGAAGAATAATATCATATATTTAAAGAAATATGGATAATTAAAACCAAAAATAACTAAGGCCAGCAATTCAAAATATAATTTAAATTGTTAAAAATGTCCTTATTTAAATTGTGGATTTTTTCATTAAAAAATTTTTTTTATTACAGTTACATGCAGAACGTTGCAAAAAGTACTATTTGAAACATTAAGACATACTTATGTAAGTTTTAACTGACAAGAGGCTACTAACAACCATTTAAAAAAATTTAAGAAGGACACTTATCTCTGGAACCAAACATGTCAAATGACAGATAAGTTGGTAATTTCTTTTGAAACCCGAAGTTATGAACTGTGAACTACTATAAATATATATTCATAGATATATATTAATTGGAATTTTAAAGATACAGAAATTGAAGTTTCCAGAAGTTTAAAGTATTTAAGGTAAAATATTAATAGCACAAGACAAACTCAAATCCATTTCTTTCCATCTCAAACCCCATGCTTTTAACCACTATGCTGTATTTCCTTGTATAACAGAAAGAATCAGTAATAGCATTCTACAGCTTCTTTATTGGTTATAGATTTGCTTTCCAGGCATACAGTTATTTTTATTGGGCGAGGGGAACTAGAACCCACAGCCTTCAATTTTGATGCTGCTTTCCGTGTACCTAGAAAATGTTCCTAAATAACAATGATATCAGGTTTCATTGGTAAAGATTACAATATAAAATCTGTTTCTGAGTTTAGGTTAATATTAAAATGTTATTCAATATATTATTTAGTATCTTAAGTATATACAAATTTCCACTATTAAAATTTGTTTTATGAAAAATATTTTTTAGATAGACTTTGATTCTGGAAAAAGTAATTACGTGACAGGATTACATTGTTCATTTGGTTATCAAGAATCTTAATACCAAATCTTGTTTTAGTTGAGAAAAAAATGCTTGCCTGTAAAAATCTGCACATTTGTGCTCCTCTTTTAACCTCATTATCTGATTTCTATTTTTTACAATTTTTCTTACAAGTGGATTTTAAGTCATGTAAAATAGTTATCTGAGTAAATGTGTGTAGAATAGGTTATCAACTGTGTAAATATACATCTGAATGAGTATTTAAAAAGGAAGAAATCTGAACCAAGGAAATTGTAATATATAAATTTTAAATAGTGTTCAATTATCAGTTCATATTTCCACACAATTTTAAAATGTTGGTATATCTGTTTAATAAATAGCATCTCATGATATTGAAAATACGCCTTGCAATACACCTTGTAGTTGTATCCATAATGATCAGAAACCTGTGGTATTCAGGGAAATTGAAATTATTTTAGTGTGTTATTTAAGGACAAAGTTTAACATAAATTAAAGTCATTCATATGAGCATAATTAAAGCCCTACCCATACAAAGCAAAAAACAAATGTAGCTGAGAAATAAAGAGTGGTTAAAGCCATGTAAACTGCAAATGTCTATATAAATTACTTGGCATCCAATTTTTGTTAAATATTTAATGTTTCTAAAGTGGGTTTCTGCTTATACATCTGTCTTTTTGCTTTTCTCTATAGAAAACGTGGAGCAGATGGGGACAGTGAGACAATATAAAGATAATTCTTCTTCCTGAATGTGAATTCACTAAATATTTAGGATCTTGGCAGTAGCAGTAGTGTGCCCTATGCAGAATGACAGTCTTATAATCTCTCCATCTATAGACAACAGCTGTTTTATATATTGACATATATTTTCCATCCACACATTGCAAACTTGAGCCATACATGTACGTGTGGATGTGAATACATGTATACATATTCATATGTATGTGTAGGTATCCAGATTTTCTCAATTAACATTCAGTCACAAATATCTTCCATATATAATATTTAATTATATTCATATCCATAATGTATTTAATTATAAATTGATAAAAATTCAACTTTCTTTTTGCTATGTAACTCTGGGGTGAATATTAATCTTTTCATCTTATCTAATGGCATTCTTAACAGGAACAGTTAATATTAAATTAACTGAGGCAATAAAATAATAAAAATTTTATGGGTCTTAACTCTTACTGAAATTTGGTATGTTTACATATGCATCCACAAAGAAAAGTAGGAAAATCAATGTATGTCAAACAAGCATATTTTAGCAGCCTTTCTTTTAGATGGTAAGACAAAAATAGGCTGGGTAATTACATATAGCATTCATAAATACACTTCAGTAAATTTATTAGTACATCAGCAAATGAAAACGCTTTAAAAGTGTAAGATAAGATGGATCCCAAGACTAAACACAAGCAATAATTGAGGCAAACGGCACATTCTTCAGAGCGGTTTCTGTTTTTACAGTGGAATCCAGTTTCCTTGGGTACATCTTCTTGCTGATTTTAGAGATTCCTCAGGTGACATTACAAGCTACATTAAAAATTTAAACCTTTAAAAATGAAATATTAACTTGCATATTCAAAAAGTATTATAAAATAAAACAGTGATAAAGATCGGTAATGTGTCATCACAGTTGCACTAATACAATAATAAATAATTTGGGCACAACTAGAAGAAACTGGAAGAATCCTTGTCCTTGTTTGTTCCACATTATCTAAGGAAAGAGATTTGTCTTGCACTCCTGAACATCTATTTATATTAATTCATATAAAACCGTTTTAAAAGTGTCCATTGGGGTGCGGATACTTCAAGTTTCAGAATACCCTCATACTCTATGAAACTCTAATTTCAAACGCATCAAAAAGAAATCATATTATTATTTTATAGGTTCTCAAAAAGGTAATATTTGCTCTAAAAATGAAGGATTTTCTTTTAAGAGTAGGAGGAATTATGTGGTGTCCACAACGAAGCGTGCTTCCTGACACCAAGTAAACGATCAACTCGAATTAATAGAAATTCTCAGCCTCTAAAAAAGTGTATTCTACCATTACAAATTGTCTGATAGAACTCAATCCTTTGGGGGCGCCTGGGTGGTCCAGTCAGTTAAGTGTCCGCCTTCCGCTTGGGTCATGGTCTCAGGATCCTGGGATAGAGCCCCGTGTGGTCCCAGGGCAGGTGGGGTTCCCCCCTGCTCCGCAGGGCATCTGTTTCTCCCTCTCCCTCTGTCTCTCCGCCTGCTTGTGCATTTGCGAGTGCACTCTCTTCTCTGTCTCTCAAATAAATAAAACCTTAAAAAAAAAAAAAAAAGAACTCAATCCTTTGTACATGTGAGCTGTTTGAAACAGGAATTCCAAAACCTGGGGCGCCTGGGTGGCACAGCGGTTAAGCGTCTGCCTTCGGCTCAGGGCGTGATCCTGGTGTTATGGGATCGAGCCCCACATCAGGCTCCTCTGCTGTGAGCNTTCAAAATTCATATAGTAGACTTTTCACTTAAGGACGAACTTAAAGCATTACACACACACACACACACACACACACACGCACAACTTTCCCTTAAAAGAAAAAGATTTAGGGGCGCCTGGGTAGCTTAGTCCTTAAGCGTCTGCCTTCGGCTCAGGGCATGATCCCGGCGTTCGGGGAATCGAGTCCCACATTGGGCTCCTCCGCTGGGAGCCTGCTTCTTCCTCTCCCACTCCCCTGCTGTGTTCCCTCTCTCGCTGGCTGTCTCTCTGTCAAATAAATAAATAAAATTAAAAAAAAAAAGATTTAAGAAGTACTAAATGTATTATCTAAGCAATTTCACAATAACATCAGATTATATCTTGATTTAACTGAGCAAATAATGTTGGTCCTCAATACATATTATTAAGTACATAAAAATGAACATTTAATAGTTATTATTCTCTCAAAAAGTCTCATCAGAATTCCCTTCTATTTCTCACCAAGAGGAACTAAGTTGGCAGCAACCTACAGTTGACTGTGGCTTTCCAATAAAAACTGTACTGCAGCTCACCTGCGTCTGATTGCAATTATGCACAAGGCCCATCCCGAGAGCCAAATCATGGGAAGAAGAAATGAATGTTATGACCTGGGGCTTCTTGACTCAGGGATCAGCTGGGAATGTGCTTTGTCTTTGTCAGGAAGACATTCAACTCATTTTTCTAACCCTACAAATGACCCTTAGATCAAAAGGTACAGAGACCCACTTAGCAGGGACATAAATTAGCATTTTAGGGGCCATTATCTCGGGGCCATTAATGCTGTCTAGTGACTACTTAAGAAATCTATGGGATTCTAATTAGCCAAGCTTCAAGTATGTTTTTTTTTCCCACCAAAGGTGAATTCCTTTCAGAACTGGCAAATTGCATTAAGGTATATATTCAATAAATAATTATTAATTACCTATTATGTAGAGGCACGTTATGTGGACACAAAGCTTATTAAACCATTGTCCCTTCCTTCCCTCGAGGAACTCAGTGTAGAGCTGGATAAGACAAACAACACATAACTACCACAAGAGAAATGCTTTCTGCATCTATTAGCTAACTTAACAGATAAGAAATAGATCTAGCTAGCCCCGACCAAATACCCCTTTAATGGCATCTACCACCAACAAAGCATTTTTTTAATCCAGAATTACTTGATCTATTTTTGATTAAATTGAACTGAATACGGGAACATTTTGATGTTTATTACCCCATTGAATTCCCTGACTTTAGAAACATCTCTATGTAAATGGTGTGCTGGGAAATGTACTTTACTCTCTCTTCACTCTCTGAAGTAGTCATTCATGGTTCATTTGACCACTCTAGGGTTCAAGTTCTCTTATCTGAAAATGAGAATGCAAATTGCTTCTCAGATATAAAGACTGGCATCAACGCTATTTTTAAAAACCCCACGATTCATTAAAACTCTTCATATTCTCTGTACCCCGAACCTCTATTAGGTGCTTAAGTGCCACCGAAGCTTTATCAACAAGTACTCACGTACCACTCACAGGAAACACTCACACTGTGAAGGGCACGTGTTCACGTAGTAAATGCCAAATGTACAGAGCTTTAAATAATTATGACATGCACACTTAAAACGGATCCCCATTGTTGGATTTATTTAAGTACCACCAATCTGAATGTGCACTTAACATCTACACACATATTTTACTTGCAAAACCGACGGAATTTCTAAATGGTATTAAAAAAACACGTTTTTTTTCCCAACCAAAATAAATTTTCACTGAGTGGTAACTAAATAGGAAATATATAGTAAAGTAACAAAAATGTAAGGCGTATAATAATTATTAATTTTAATACTGAAAGTGATATATGGTATCTATCGGCAGACATATATGTGGTTGTTTTAATTAATGTATTGAGTATTTGAACTAAGGAAGTATCTTAGTGAAAACAACTACAGTGGTACCAAACCATTGCTAGATGTCAAAACAAAAGTTAAAATGAAACTAATTGGACTGTATGGAGTATGTAAGAAAAGATTGATCAAACTTTGTCAAAACTTTAAATACCATCTCATGATTAGTTTGAACTTTTCATGAATTTAATGTACATGTATTACTAATTCATCTATGAAGCTTTTCCAACTCTGAGACCAGATGATTTTACTTTTTTTTTTAAGATTTTATTTATTAATATGACATAGAGAGACAGCCAGCGAGAGAGGGAACACAAGCAGGGGGAGAGGGAGTGGAAGAAGCAGGCTCCCAGTGTAGGAGCCTGATGTGGGGCTTGATCCCAGAACGCTGGATCATGCCCTGAGCAGAAAGCAGATGCTTAACCACTGTGCCACCCAGGCGCCCCCAGATGATTTTACTTTTAAGCTTATAATGAACTAAGGTAGGAGAACTACTTAAATGGTGAATCAACATGTTTCTATAGTTATAAAAAGTGGTTCTGGTGCTCTTTCCAAATATCAGCATCTACTAAGGAAGTACAGTACATTGAAATTGGTTTTTTTTCTTCCTTTGGGTATGAAGAGATTCAGCGAGCCTCATCCTTCTGCCATTAGAAGGAAGAGGGTCCACAGATTATTAACATACCCCTAATGAGCTATTTATGTCTCAATGTTGTTCATATGGGGGGAGGAAAGATTAAAATAGGTTTACAAGTAACTGAGGAACCAATATGTAAAGTTTTTTTTTAATCTAGATTTTATGAATGTATATGGAACTGAATTTTCCAAAGTATATACATGTATAGGCTATGAAGATGATATTTTTAAGGTCTGAGCTATATAATACTTTTACCAATCATTCTGGTCCAACATAAAACACTTTATTACTAACCAATCCAAGATATCAATTTGGGTCTGCATTGATTGGTTTCACACAACACTGATCACTGCATTGCTTATCTGCTTTTTATGCATTTCTCACCATCATCTTGTTCCATGAAAAAAATAAAAATGTACTTTGGTAACATTTGAAATTGAATTGGTAAATTCATCTGCAAATTTAGAATTTCAAAAAAATATGTCTGTACAATTGTTACATGTTACTTAAATATCTGTTCTCCTTTTCAATTTGAATTCCCTTTCTAGAAACAGTGCTATAGATAGACAGCCACTTTGGTCTTCCAATGTATTAAATTTTTAGAGGTTTTGGGAGTTAATTAAATTAACTTTACAGAAGAGAAGCTGATGAAAAACTGAAGAAAAGGGTTCTGCAAAATACTAGATATTCTTAGATAAATAAAACTTTATTTTTAAAATATTGTGTCACATATGATTTAATGTAAGTAATCATGTAGTTGTTTGTTTCTTGTTTTTTGCTTTGGGTGAGGGGGAAGCTTATTGATGCCTTATCCCTCTGGTACATTGTGAAACAAACAGAAGAACTTGGATTTCCATTCTGTGCTTGGGACTCTCAGACTTTTTCACCCTCACACTGCTTCCAAGAGTTACATCTACACACTCCTGTGAGTAAATCTTTGACATTGTTCATTTATATAAGTTATTCTCCATAGGAGAGATATGGATTGCTGTGTAATTTAATACCTTCCACATTTCTCATCCCATCCCCATATTCTAAAACAAACCTTATGTAGAACTGGCTGAATCTTATCCTGTTTGAGTCTTTACTTCATAAAGAATGGTTCTGGGACCATTACACCAAAGCTTGTTAAAATATCGAATCGAGGCCCCTACTCAAGTCTGTTTAATCACTAGGGTTAAATGTCAATATTCTCTGGACAAATGAACTATGACTAGCATTCCAGGATCAAACGAGACAAAGTATGCCAAAGTGTTCCCAAGGACATATCTCAGGCTGCTTAATTCCTACGGAGTTTTGTGCATATGGTGATAGATACTTGGAGTTTCATGGGCTCCTCCCAAATACAACAAATGACTACAATATATGACAGAGTATAATAAATTCCATAAGAGAATGGCTTACATTTGTCTTGATGCTGCAAGAGGAAGATATTTCTATTTGAAACTGTAGACTCCCTTGGGAACTTTTTGAAAACATTAAAAAATTACATTGAACAAATCACTTTTGCCATAGATGAATGTTTTTCATAATTCAGTAACTGCTTAATCACGCAGGTAAAAAAAGATTTTAAAAGAGATTGGTGAAAGTCTCAGCTGCTTGCAATATGTCATTTGTTGCCCTTAATTGGTTATTAAATTTTTCAAATATAAATGTGCCAAAATTAATCAGTTTGAGAAGCCGATTGAAGGCTGTCAAATATTAGATAAATTTTTCACACCCTTATATTCAATGTCTATTCTTCTGTTTGAGTAAAAGAAGTTCTAGATTCTTCTAAATTAATCGGGTATTCATTAACTATACAATATTATTTTCTGAAGTCTGTATATGAGGAGAGATAACTGTGTTTATTGTGTTGACAACAATAAAGGAGACAATGGGATAAATTTCACTCTCAAGATTCTCCAGGATAGGATCTAAAACTGCTTCCCCAGCTCTCTTTATTTTCTACCTACTTCCCCATATGGCACTTGCCATTGTTTAGATGGACCAGATCCTCTCATATCTCCTTATTTATGTCCATACCGAATCCTGTGCTGCAGAATATTCTTCTCCTGGCTTCTTCCTCCCTATCCCCAAGTTTGGGAATCTCTTGATTATTTTTTAAGACATAAATCAAATAAAATTTCTCTGTGTATCTTTTCTCACAAGTCAAGACCACCATCTACTGTGTTGCGATATACAGAATTTGGTATATGCTATTATTACAGCATTCATCTTATTATACTGTCATAACACTGGACATGCCTGTTTCCCCCAGCAGACCAGGCACTCCTCCAGAACAGACAATAGAGCATCCATTCTGGCGCTCCATTAGCACAGTGCTTCATACACAGCGTGCTCTCAACAATGCTTTTTGAATGAAGGGATGAATTTTTCATTGATTAGACATTGAGATAAATTCATCTATATAAAGTCTCCCTTTTATTTTTTTAATTGCATGCCTTGTAGCAATGACAACAGCAACAAAACAACAGACATTTATTGAGGACTTGTCTTGTGCTAGGCACTGTGCTAATAGCTTTCCATCCATTATTTATCTCATTTAATGTTCAGAACAATCCTCTGAAGTGAGTACAATTATCATCCCCATTTTAAGAGAAGGATACTGAACAAAGAGAGATTACACATTTGGCAAATGGTAGTGTCAAGATAAAAACTGAGGTCTTCTGACTTCAGCACTTGCCATTTTGAACGAATACAAAAGCAACCTCTCACATGATTGATATAGGAGCTAATAAAGTGCTTTAGCCAATGGCATAACTAACCAAACATCTGAAAACAATCCTCTATTAACTGCAGAATAAATGACTCTTTGTAAGAAACTTTCCACTGCTTTCATCTTTCCCACCCTGCACCATATTTATTATGCATTGTGGTTGTGATATAGAGAGATTCATTATTTACTCTAGTATTATTCTATTTATATATGTCTGGTTTACCACTATATAGTCTAAATTTATCAACCATCCTACCATTACATATTTCTTTCAAGTAATTCCCATTTTGCTTCTAAAAAATTTTGTATTTACTGTGTAAGATCATGGAATAAATAACCCATTGAAAAATTAAATCTAATCCTTGAATAAAAGGATGTTTAGATAGTACTTTGATTAATTGTCCTAATCCTTTATTTAAAATTTACATAGTGTAGGGTCACCTGGGTGGCTCAGTTGGTTAAGCGTCTGCCTTCAGCTCAGGTCATAATCCCAGGGTCCTGGGATACAGTCCCGCATTGGGTTCCCCACTCAGCAGGGAACCTGTATCTCCCTTTGCCTGCCATTCCTCCTGCTTGTGCTCTCTCTCTATCAAATAAGTAAAATCTTTAAAAAATAAAATTTACATAGTGTTGATTTTTTTGCACGCAAGCACACCCCTACACAGAAAAAAAAATCTACCATATCCTAAAATTTCTTTTTGTTTACACTCATGCATATGAAATTCAGTTATACTAACATTATGATTTCAGTGTTTCTGAATCTATAGGAGAGAGGTAAATTGAGTTAAAATTCAATCATTATAGAAATCACAACATGGTGCACCTATGAAACATAGAGATTGACTTAAATGAAGAATAAGAAATATTTGAGCTGAAGAACAGCTTCTATATCTTGATTGGTTTCTTGGTCATCCAAAAATGTATCTTTTCAACCTAATTAGCACTTCTGTTATTACTTGTGCTTTATTCTCCATTCTCCTTAAACTAGACTTTCCTTGTAAAACATGGTTTTAACGTTGTTTTTTGTCCTTACTAGTGCTATATAACCTACTCTGAAGCAGTTTGTACTATTAGAGTAAAAATTGAATTTATCTTAGTCAATTATCTTAAAAAAATACTAAAGACAAATTTTATGTCCTTATTAGACTTATTACTTAGAGTGTAATCTAAGCCCCCCCCCCCATGGACAAGAATAAATTATTTTCTTAGGATTTTAAAATTATTTCCATATTTCAAGCTATTACACAGATAGAAAAAAAATATTTTGGGGGGCGCCTGGGTGGCTCAGTCGTTAAGTGTTTGCCTTCAGCTCAGGGCATGATCCCAGAGTCCTGGGATTGAGCCCCACATCGGGCTCCCTGCTCTGCTGGGAGCCTGCTTCTTCCTCTCTCACTCCCCCTGCTTGCGTTCCCTCTCTCGCTGGCTGTCTCTCTCTCTGTCAAATAAATAAATAAAATCTTTAAAAAAAAAAAGAGAAAAAATATTTTGGTCTTTCAGGTAAGATTCAAAGTTGCTATGAGTTTTATGTGTCCCTACCACTGGCATCGTCTTGCTCTTGGGAGGGTTAGGTGTATGTCCTTGTCCTTCTGAAACATTCTTAGTTGGAAAGGAGCTGAAGAACATTAGGTCCTCCTCTTTCCTAATATGGGAAACATTGCTTTTCTATCCAGGTGTTACTGAATGTAATTTTAATCCATTACTAGTTTGATGGATGTCGGCTGAGTACCCACAATGTGCCAGGTCCTGTGCTGGGTGTGGCGGCTCCCTGCACAAATCCCGTATGGCTCCTGTGCTCAAGGAGTTCAAGATCTAGTGGGAGGAAAAATATTCCTACAACAACTTCTACAAGAATAAAGTTTAAAAAAAAATTAAGGCTGTTTTACTTCCCAGAAATTATTTGAACATTAGTAGTTTGAATAATACCAAGCAATTTCTACAAGACATTTTTTATCCCACATTTATAAAGACATTAATCCTTCCCTCAATGAATGTATGGCTTTGTGAGGAGGTATCTACAAGCACTGATTTTGCTATGATTTGGTAAACTCTATTATAGGGCTACCTGGCTTTGATACAAATAGACTAATTTTAATGCAACATTCACTATAAAAACACACCACCACAATTGTATTTCTGCTAGGTTTAACCTTTATTGACTCTTTTTTTGCAGGCTGTTTTCCAAATATTTAAAAAATATTTTACAGAAGGATTTCAGTTTTAACTTCTTTTTCAACAATCAATTCTCTCTCGTCTCATACGAGTGGAACATCTTTATTTAAAATTATCTTGAGATAAAATGGAATGTTAACTTGTAATTCAGGGTGTGACATGCCTGGTCTCATTTTAATACTATGTCTAATTATTTTCAAGTGTTTTTAGACTGTTAAAATGGAATCTGTCCATTCTGGCATGAATGCTGGTATATCTAAGGTGTGCCAAGCAGCAGTGTGCTGGTCAAAATGCACTCCTGCGTGTGGCCCCGTCAAATCAGATTTTCCTGCAATTTTTAGTGAAAACCAATAAGGAGGAAAAAAATTTTCTTCTTGAAATCAGTTATTTTTAATATCACATAATATTCTTGTGATTTATTCAAATGTTCTGATTTGATTTGATTTGATTTTGGACTCCTTTTTGTTCTATTTTCTTTATTGTCATTGAAATTTATTCATTCTCTTAATCTGATATTTTTATGGATTAAACATTGTTCACTAATTTGGAAAACAGAACCCAAAATTCAGCAGTCTTGATCAATTAGCTCTGTTTGTTCGGATTCCAAGTAAAGAGAATAAAAATAGATATTCTACAGGAGTTACTGAGATGCATGAGGCACAGGTGACAAGGTTCTGCAGTAGATTTTCTAATTCCCTGCTCATTGAGGACTGACAGTAGCACATAGTCCTCTAGCTGGTGGGAATGCTGCTGGCAGACATCTCTCCACTGACAGTTCTCTTCAGAACAGCCTTGCCTGAATGGTGCCAACCTCTTCCAAGGCGGGGGTGTCTTCACAGGACAGCCTGAAGCCAATGCCTGGTTCACTGTACAGAGATAGCTCCCGTTCTAAACAACCGTGAAGGTCCACCCGAGCTTCAGAGCTCCCCACGGATCAACTAAGGTTGTCAAGACTGCATCACAGCCCAAGCCCATCCTCTGTCCAGTCCTGCTTCCCTCCCTTCCGTTCTCCCGGTGTTACTCTCTAGACTGCATCCTAAAATTCCTCCAGTTTGCTAATCTCCTTCTCAGAAGCTGTTTATGGGGAAGACGAGCCCTGTCCTGCAAACTCTAAGAGAGGATCAATAGGCTTCAATCTTCCCTGTAAAAAACGGATTTACTCTATGACTGAGTGTCTTGGTGAGGAAACAAGCACTGTTCTCTGCCAAAAATTTAACATAATCTAGTATTTACATAAGCATGCGAAGAAAGTTGGTTTTTCTCTCCACTTCTAGATTTTACTTCATCTAACGATACAAAGGGGATTTACTTAGCAGCTTTTGCCTAAAATGGCAATATAGGAGAAAAGTGACAATCATCTAAGAGGACAGTAGCCTTCTGGAGAAGATGAGGAGAATTAAGGGATCCTGTAATAGGACCACCGCAGAGCCACAGAATGATCCGTTCTCAAACTGGGCAAATCTATCACATCGTCCAAGTTTCTTTCTTCCCCTCTTTAAAATACGAACACCATTCTTATGTGCCTCTTCTACATTCAGTTAATAAAAAGGAGAAGGAAAGTTCGAGTTGACCCAGAATCATAGTTCACAAAGAGTTAGAAAGGA
Organism: Ailuropoda melanoleuca; assembly: GCF_002007445.2. Taxonomy (NCBI): domain Eukaryota; kingdom Metazoa; phylum Chordata; class Mammalia; order Carnivora; family Ursidae; genus Ailuropoda; species Ailuropoda melanoleuca. Next base: position 101,716,796 of record NC_048224.1, read on the forward strand.
AGTTACTTTTAGCTTATCTCAATTAGGTCCCCTATTTTAAAAATAAAGAATTTGTTAACCTGTACAGTTAAGTTTTAGGGAAGATACTAGAAGTTGTTGTGGTTTTTTGTGTGTTTGTTTGTTTTTTAAACATTGTGCTACAGTTTCCCCAAAGTTTTTGTACACCAAACATTCATCTTGTACAAAGTGCCCTTGCTTATTGTATCCTGAGTTTGGTGGGGACAAATATAAATAAGTAAGCAATTATGTAACAGTTTGATAAATTCTGTAAGAGAAGTGAGTTCAAGTGTGCTTTTCATAGTCATAACCAAAATCTAGAATAAAAAATTATATATACATATGTGTGTGTGTGTCTCTGTGGGTTGTATTTCAGCTTTAAATCCTACCACTTTTATTATTTCATGTTTGGGTTTTGCGTTGACTGCATGGAATATACACTACCAATTAAAATTCTTAAATTGTGTACTGACAATAGAGCTCTCTACCATAGACAAATGTATGCAAACATCTAATAATGTATTTAACATTTTAAGGGGTTAGTATGGTTTTACCAATGAGAATTCAAACATCATTATTAATATTTCTTAAATATTAATAATAGCAAATCATGTTATAATTGCAACAAGGTATAGCAAGCCGTGAAGTAAAGCTGATTAATGCCCTTCAATGCAGATTGGAGGCACCAAAGAAGTAAATTAATCAGAACTACTGCATTGTGCGTCATGTTCTATTGCTTAAGTATTTCACATATTACTCAAGCCACTAAATTTTAAGTGGCTCTAAATAACATATTGCATTAAATTAATTTACTCCCCAAGGAAGCAATTCTATAGATATTAATTGTATATCTGAGAATTGAAAATATATTTGCCTCAGAGTTACATAACCACTCACAAGTCAAGTCCTATTTACATTGCCTTGATGTTGGCCTAGTACAAATCATGCAACCCAGTCCTATTCAGAATCCATCCCTACTTTACGAGGAGATGGTATACATCATTCAGGCCTCAGAGGGGGAGACACAGCCCATCTTCCAAATAACTAGTGAAGTAGCTCTGTAATGTGTCAAACTGCTCCATAGACTTTAAACTCCAACATCAGATGCGGAGACAACTTTCCAGAGACTGCTTAGCCAAACGGCACAACTGCCTGAGATCAGATCTCCTAATATGTCCTGTTTCTGTTTGTGGGTCTGTGTTAACACACCCACAGGTATATGCTGTCTGCTTCTCTGAGTGAACCCTCACTAAAGTAACTCTCCTAAAGAAGTCGAGAAAAAGGGGTTTTGGCACTAGGAAAAGGAAACAAAAAATTGTAACAACAACAACAACAACCACAACACCAAAACCCCTTTCCTCTTCCTTCATCCTGAAGCTGATCAAAGAATTATCCTGATTAACCATCACTAAGCTCTATTGATAATCCTAAGGGTGTGCTCATTATCAGGAATAACTTAGTAGATATTTGCTTTTCTAAGGCAAGGATCTTCAACCACTGTTTCATTGCATTATCTTATTTTATTGCAAACCGCTCTCAGTAAATCTGAAGATCCATGGAAGCATATGAGTACTTGCTTGCTTTATGAATCATTCACACATAATTATATTAATCTGTATATCAATAGGGTAAAGCGCTTTTTTTCATCTTTAAATACAAGTGAACAGAAATTAAAATTCCAGAATTTTCTCTGTGTATCAACTTTCATCTTGAGCACCCACTAGCCCTGGGCAAATTTAGGATGGGGCAAATTATCATTGTACAGTCTGTCCTGTATGTTAGCACCCCTGCTCTCCACTAAATCCCAGTAGTTCTCCTACCTAGTCGCTAAGACAACCCCAATACTGCCAATGCCTATGTGCTCCCTGGGTTAGCAGAATTTCATCTGGTTGAGATGCCAACACTGATCAGGCTGGGGCCTGGCAGTCTGACCACACTTGGCTTGTTATTATATTCCCAGCTGTATGAATAGTCAGTTGATGGCATTGTTCCAGTTAATAAGATTTACATTTTCCTTCATTTACAGAATTCTCAAAAAAACAGGCATTTTGCTGCATTTACTAACATAATCTACAAATTCAAAAAAGAGTTGAAGAGGAGCTTGTAAGCAAGAATGCAAAATGTCGACGTTTAAAATTGCAAAATATAGACAAAATTTCTCATAAAACAAGGATAACCTTCATTTTCCAATCCATTGTTACAAGACTATGTAGAAACACCAACTTCATTTCCATTATAATAGGTAAGCTAATTATTTTCATAAGTTAACCTTTGCCTAAATGTGCTTTGGTAAAGTTCCAATGCAAATGACTTTTGTAACAACCCACATTCAGATTCAAAAGCCTGGTATGGTCCAAATTCTGGATTAAGAACATAAAAATTACAACTATGCTTATAAAATCATGTTTACAAAATCAACTAACATTTTCTTGTTTAATATAAACAAAATCCAAATAACAATTGCTTCTTAATGTAGACAGGAACAACGTATATAATTATCCTGCATAAATAATCAATTTTAAAAACCACTGTATTTGCAGGCTTAAGAGGCGATTATATTTTATGGTTTCCTATGATGTAATTCACTTAAACTACTCTTATATCTATTGCTTGTTGCAAATGAGATTTTACTAGTTTATTGAGAAGAAGAGATGGTACAAGATTCCTAAACTTGTGGCTAAGAGTCATTTCCAAGTTGTATTTCTACTGTCAGGGTTTATCACCAATTTCCATAATTGATGTTTCATCTACAATACCACAACTTTTTTTCTAAAATGCAGATAATTAGCTAGTCTTCACTTCCAGCTGATTATTTCTGTCCTCCAAGGAGCCTTATGGTATAATGGACAAAATGTCAAGAATAATTAGGAATAATGATGGTGGCAACTATGCTATCAAAAAATGTGCACCTCCGACTGATTCTTTTATGCCTTGTCTTTGAAGAAATTTACATGATTTAAAACGCTCTCCCAGGCTTTAATATTTCTTGATACAAAAGTAATAAGGATCTGAAAAATAAAAAGAGTGCCTTTATGTTCATACATACATGCACAAAGCGGAGGTTTATATATTTATTTTCCTATTTAAGGTGGTAAAATCAGCTGAGTCCCAAGCACCCCACAGCTTGTAAAGATACCTTATCTCCACATAGGTAGTCATTTGGTATCTTCCACATGATATTTGGAAAGCCAACGGAGCTATTTATCATGCTGGATGAAGTCGGCAGAAGGAATGTTTTCTTTTGTTTTGTGTGAGACTTGATACACTTATCTTTAATGATACTGATACACATGTCTTTATTTCTTAGGTGGCCTAATATGTGCTCGTTCAATCCATCCTCCAATAGTGCTTCCTCAGGATAATTTAGCCGAGGGGAGGAAGGCAGAAAGGCAGCATGCACTCTCACGTTACCATATTCATTCTAATTCACAAAGTGTCACTTTTGTCAAATCACATAGAAATTATTTATGCTAATCCTGTCATACACTGCTGACCATGAAGAAACTGGTGACTTCATTTCAAACTGTAAAATAATTCTAAAACTATAAATGCATTCATAATATAACATATACCAGAGCTCATACCATCTAGCATATTGGCACTTTTATCTGCACTTTCCTACAGTTTCGAAAGTGTTTATTTTGTTATATTACTAACACAGCATCCTCTTTTCTTCCCACTCATTTGCTCTGTGAGATAATACGAAGATTTATGTCTAATATTATAGATGAAAGCTGTGAATCTCAGGGGATAAGTGATTTATCCAAGGTCACACAACTGATACATAAATGTCATTAGGAGTAGAAGCAGTCTTTCCTGAATTTTGATTATATTAACCGAACTCTTCTCCAACTCCTTTAGCGTCACATTATTTGTATAAGAAAGTCAGACTGATAAAATTTTCAAATTTTCCTAGTTGAAATTGTAAAAAGTATCTCTTGAAATATAAATATTTAATTTCATAAAATAAATATCTAAATTTTACTTAGCGCGTAGAAACATGAAGTTGACAATCCCAGTCTTAGAAGGATCCAGTTATACAGTACAAAGAATGCTGAAGCTCAGAGAAAGCATATTTAATTTTTGTACATAACCTTTCACTCCCAAAGTCCTCTGTGTTTCACACCTGTCAACCAAAGCCAAGTAATGTTGAACTTTTGAAGTCAATATTCACTTTCACATGCAGAAAAGAGCAAGAAATGCAACAGGAAAATACATAATAACCCTTTATGGGTCTCTTGGATTCTTCAGAGATCCATCCCGAAAAAAGAAAAAGACACCAGAAGTCATACATGAGGGGGTGCTGCTCGGCAGTGCTCACTCCGGGGACCACGCTCTTGAAAATCACACAAAAGTGTAATGTCCCTGAAGATAAAGTAATTCTCTGCCACCACCTAAATCCATGCTAATCAAGTAAAGAGGAGAGTGAGTCCGGGAGGAAGAGAATCGAATGCTGCATTTAATGAGGAACTCTTTATTCTTCCCAGTCGGGCCATTTCATGCTTGTATAAAAGGAAGGCTGGTATTGGATTACATCTAATGCTACAAAACAGGCTGAAGAGATAAGTAAAATCCTTAGGGCCTCAGAAGCATTCGCGGGAGTAGGAGACTAATAAAGATTCCTTCCTCTCTGGATGTCCCGGAGAAAATTCACATCGCCACACGTGCGCATGTCACCACCTCAGCTTTGCACGGGTACTTAAGTTTTGGTAGTTGGGAATCTTGGAGGATGGAATTTTTACCTCTCTGGAGGACGAACGCTTTCTCGATTTTGCCAATTTAAGCCACGAATAAAGCTGAAAATTACTCCAGCGATGTGATGGATGCCCCCAGTTACCTGTTACGACTGTTCCTGGTGGTAAATGATTCTAAATTAGAAAAGCTGAAGATGCTCTGCAGCCCCTTAAAATAATATTTTACAATATTTTTATATATTTTAAATAATTCCTTGACTGATTAATATTTATGATTTTATATAGAAGCTAACTGGATGCGGCCGTTGGACAGTTAATAATTTACAGAGGCTGCTTTGTAGTCTAATGGCAGCACTTGACTTTTGCTACTGCTGGAGGGCCTCCCTGCAACTTTGATGTTCCTGTCTTAAATTAAGAGAAAAGAAAAGAGTCAGGTATCAGCTCTTGTTCAGTTACTTTTTCTGAGGGGTTCTTTTAAGTGAGTTCCATGAAGCCATAAATGTCTTTTAACAACAATATTGATTGCAAAATAAAGCCTCTTTCCATTATATTCTTAGAGGAATCACAGATAAAGGTGTTTTAAAAGTTTGAGTAACATTACTTCTTTCCAGAATATAAGTGTACTGTTAACTCTCTGGAGCACATAAAACGAAAGTTTCCAGAGGGGTTTGCAATGTAAGCAAATTTTTCCATCTTTCCCAATTCAAAATAAATCAAGAAAAGCCACGGCATTCATTTCCTCTGACTGTGAGTGTATGTGTGTTTTAATTTAGAGAAACTCTCTAGACTACTGGATTTTACTTCCAAGTTGGTAACAGCCATGTACAATGAACGCTACTGCCTGTGACCTTGAGACCTCAGAATCCACAGATATTGGGAGCCGAAACCAAGAGTCGGATGCTTAACTGACTGCACCACCCAGATGCTGCTGATAAAGTTTAATTTATAAATTAGACACAGTAAGATATTAGCAGCAATAACTAATGATGAAACACAATAGTTACAACAATACACGGCAATAAAAGTTATGTGAATGCATTCTCTCTCTCTCTCTCAAAATATCTTATTGTACTATACTCATCCTTCTTGTGATGATGTGAGATGATAAAATGCNCACAGATATTGGTTCTTAAGGTAACCCGCAGTGCCAATTATCCAGCCCCAGCGTCCAGAGAAGCTGGTAGACAAAAGCTCAGCAAGTCGAACCATCGCATACTGGGTGTGGTTAGCAAAAACCCGGAGGATCTCCTTAACCCGTGGACGTGATCTTTAGTCATTCGTCCTCACTGTGGTCGGTTATTCCCAAATTCCAAGAGTACTATTTGAATTCAGCAACCCTGCCATTTTATATTACACTAAAGCATGCAGCAAAAGCTAAACGTAAACCTGGAAATGTATTTACTTTAATGGTCTGTCAAATCGTAAGTGAANACTTTATAATAATATGAGAACTTCTAAAGAGCTTGCTTCATTTCTCAACACTTGCTTATTGACTTAAGCTATATGCAGTCAGTAATAGGCCAGTGATATTCTCAGGATTAATACATGATGGAGATGTGTTATTACTAACCCATTAGTTAATGTTAGTTAGTTAGTTAGTTAGTAANAGAGCTAGTTTAAATGTTTTGAACTCATTAACTGAACGTTTCTATTTTGCAGACTACTTTAGGGCTCAACCACATTAAAAAAGAGAGAGAGAGAGAAAACATGGCAATGGAGTAATTTCTGATAGCAGGAGGGACAGAAATCTGAATCTACACTACTCACTATTAGTAACAAAATAGTAGGTAGATTTATGTGGCTGGTGAAAGCTTGAAAGACCCACAGAATTTTTAATTAGTCAAAGAATTCATTTTTAGTATCTTCGTGGATGCATGGTGAGAATTCCAGAAATAAAAGAAATGGTATCTTTCCCCTGACTCAATGACTTGTCCATCAATACTCTACAGTACATAAGTAATAAATACTCATTGAGAGAATGCTTTTTTAATTTCCATACTAAAACACAACTACATCACAATAGGTATAAAAAGGATTCAAGGAAACTTAAGTGACTGTGTTACTAAGTGAACACTTTGTTGAGAAATTTATGAAGTACTTTAATANTAGTTAGTAACAAGTAGAATACCATTGAGAAACCTACCAGCCATAGGAATAAGTCAGAATATATAGGGAAAAGATACTGGGGAAAATAATCACCTTATTAATTAGTTTTTTTCTTGAATCATCCTCAGTTTCATGATTTCCCAGGAAATTAAACTGATCAAAGGTTTGTAAATCACAAATAGGTTGTTATTCTTACCATTGACCTAATGAGAAAATACTTTTCAAATAACACATTTTAGCAGATTTTTTCAAAATTACTTTAGTGTATTTTCCTATTGCCTTACAAATAAAAATAAAATAATTAAGTTGAAGTTTTGGGGTGCCTTGGTGGCACAGTTAAGTTTCTGACTCTTGGTTTTGGTTCAATTCATGATCTCAGGTCATGATCTCATAGTCCTGGGATCAAGCTCTGCCTGGCCTCCTCGCTCAGTGGGGAGTCCACTTTTCACTCCCTCTCTACTTCTCCACAGCCCCCTTTTCTCTCTCAGATAAATAAATAAAATCTTTTTTTAAAAAATGAAGTTTGTGCAACCTGTACAAAACTTCTTTCTTGTGGCGACAAGGAACCCTGTGCTTTCTTTGTGTCTGGCTTCACATTTGAGAAGCATGGATTCTTCATCTAGAAAAGGGCAAAACAATTTACCCTAAGGTTGTGTTTTCAGAAGCAATTTTAGATAATTACACAACTCANATCATGATCTCATAGTCGGGATCAAGCTCTGTCTGGCCTCCTCGCTCAGTGGGGAGTCCACTTTTCACTCCCTCTCTACTTCTCCACAGCCCCCTTTTCTCTCTCAGATAAATAAATAAAATCTTTTTTTAAAAAATGAAGTTTGTGCAACCTGTACAAAACTTCTTTCTTGTGGCGACAAGGAACCCTGTGCTTTCATTGTGTCTGGCTTCACATTTGAGAAGCATGGATTCTTCATCTAGAAAAGGGCAAAACAATTTACCCTAAGGTTGTGTTTTCAGAAGCAATTTTAGATAATTACACAACTCAAGCAGAGTTGGCTTGAAGTTACATTACACAGATATATAGCAGTGTGATGCCTTAGCAGAGCACTACTGAGGAGCTCTAGTGTTACCTTCTAATTACACACGTGAACTTGAACTAGTCACATTGTCACTTATTCTCAGTTTCCTCATTTATAAATTGAGACACTTGGCCTGAATTATGTCAATTTTTCTTTCATCTAATACCTTATGTTCACTTCACTTTAGCTCCCAGATCATAGCCTTGTCTGAACTTTTTATTCTATTTGAAAATGTTTACAGATTTACAAAATGCCAAGAAATGTAATACTTCCACGTTTTATTTTTATTTATTTATTTTGGGGGGAGGAGCAAAGGGAGCGGAGAAAGAGATTCTTAAGCAGGCTCCACACCCCTCATGGAGCCCGATGCAGGGCTGGAGATCATGACCTGAGNTACTTCCACGTTTTATTTTTATTTATTTATTTTGGGGGGAAGAGCAAAGGGAGCGAGAAAGAGATTCTTAAGCAGGCTCCACACCCCTCATGGAGCCCGATGCAGGGCTGGAGATCATGACCTGAGCTGAAATCAAGAGTGGGTCACTTAACTGGCTGTGCCACCCAGGGGCCCCAACAAATCTACTTTTTAAAACATATTTATAGTTTAAAGGCATTATCTTTGGACACAATTTCTAATTAAAAGTATTTATAAAAAGTTAGGGGCCCCTGGGTGGCTCAGTCGGTTAAGTGTCTGCCTTTAGCTCAAGTCATGATCCCAGGGTCTTGGGATCAAGCCCCTCATTGGGCTCCCCGCTCAGTGAGGAGCCTGCTTTTCCCTCTCCTTCTGCCTGCTGCTCCCTCTACTTGTGCTTTCTCTCTCTGTGCTAAATACATAAATAAAATCTGTAAAAAAAATTAAAATAAAAATATTTACAAAAAGTTAGATAATTATTTAAAAACCCATTTAAATTGATTCATTTAGAAGACAGAATGNTAAAAATAAAAAAGTAAAAATATTTACAAAAAGTTAGATAATTATTTAAAAACCCATTTAAATTGATTCATTTAGAAGACAGAATGAAGGCAATATTCCTCTGATAGAAAACGGCTTTGNGAAGGCAATATTCCTCTGATAGAAAACGGCTTTGAGGACTGAACTTAAACCAACTTTCCAGTGGGTGAAATGAGAAAGCAATTTTTAAACAGGGGTAATCTATACATTTGGTGTTTTTGTTGTGAGAAGTAAATGCTTATTCTAATGCATTTATGCAAGCAGTATTAATGATTAATGACATTTTTGATTCTGTAACTAGACCTACAAATTCTTGAATAATTAATGAGGTACTCAATACTGCACAGGATATCCATCTGCTAAGAATTTGTGTGTGTGTGTTCAAACTATTAATGTTGAGAGCCTTACAAAAAAACATGAGGGAGAGATTTGGGATTGAAGTAATAATGTCTATTAAAATATACAAGGTTTTACTTCTTGTTTTTAATGTTAAATGCTTATAAACTTTTCCTAAATGAGATAACTATGTTCTAATAGCATAAATGACATCAATAATTTTTTTTCTTAATTTTGTTGTCTCCTATAATAATAATGAATAGCTATTGAGAAATAGCTAAATTGTAGATACTGTGCTGGACTTTAAGAATCATATGAACTAGAAGGTATGTAAGATTGAAAAGCAGTCATAATTCTTCATACTATTTAGTCTGTTAGGTTGAGAGAAAACTATTTTAATGGGCCATCTTTTAAGGCATTATTTGTGCATTCAGTGGAGACACAGTTTTTTAAACATAAAATGAGAAAATAAGTGTTAGTCTGTAAGTCATTACCATGTCATCCTAAATTCTAAAAGATAATCTCACTCTTCATATTTCATATCTTATTCTTATTTTCAGGTTGAGTTTTTTAAAAAAGAGAGACTTATAATCCTATGAAGATCACAGAATTATAGACTTAGATTTGAATGAGATCTTTAAGAATATTTATCTCAATTCCCCTGTTTTAAAAATCAGGAAACTGAAGCTTGGACAGGTTAAAATGCTCCAGAATTCCCTCTGCGTCTGTGATGTTCATTCTGTCTCTCTTAAATGAACCCTTCATTTTGAATTTTCTCTTGTGATGGAATAGCTCTGTGGTCTAAGGTGGATACCTGGAGATCCTAGAAATGTAGCCCTTCCTGTCACTTTGGAAATGTGTCNCAGAGTTGGCTTGAAGTTACATTACACAGATATATAGCAGTGTGATGCCTTAGCAGAGCACTACTGAGGAGCTCTAGTGTTACCTTCTAATTACACACGTGAACTTGAACTAGTCACATTGTCACTTATTCTCAGTTTCCTCATTTATAAATTGAGACACTTGGCCTGAATTATGTCAATTTTTCTTTCATCTAATACCTTATGTTCACTTCACTTTAGCTCCCAGATCATAGCCTTGTCTGAACTTTTTATTCTATTTGAAAATGTTTACAGATTTACAAAATGCCAAGAAATGTAATACTTCCACGTTTTATTTTTATTTATTTATTTTGGGGGGAGGAGCAAAGGGAGCGGAGAAAGAGATTCTTAAGCAGGCTCCACACCCCTCATGGAGCCCGATGCAGGGCTGGAGATCATGACCTGAGCTGAAATCAAGAGTGGGTCACTTAACTGGCTGTGCCACCCAGGGGCCCCAACAAATCTACTTTTTAAAACATATTTATAGTTTAAAGGCATTATCTTTGGACACAATTTCTAATTAAAAGTATTTATAAAAAGTTAGGGGCANGACCAACATTTTGTCATTTTTTATACTGCATTCTATATTACATTTTATTATGCAATTATGAATTACACATACAGAATACACTCTGTTAAGAGTGTTCACTTTATTGCATCACTNACCTGGGTGGCTCAGTCGGTTAAGTGTCTGCCTTTAGCTCAAGTCATGATCCCAGGGTCTTGGGATCAAGCCCCTCATTGGGCTCCCCGCTCAGTGAGGAGCCTGCTTTTCCCTCTCCTTCTGCCTGCTGCTCCCTCTACTTGTGCTTTCTCTCTCTGTGCTAAATACATAAATAAAATCTGTAAAAAAATAAAAATAAANATTAAAATAAAAATATTTACAAAAAGTTAGATAATTATTTAAAAACCCATTTAAATTGATTCATTTAGAAGACAGAATGAAGGCAATATTCCTCTGATAGAAAACGGCTTTGAGGACTGAACTTAAACCAACTTTCCAGTGGGTGAAATGAGAAAGCAATTTTTAAACAGGGGTAATCTATACATTTGGTGTTTTTGTTGTGAGAAGTAAATGCTTATTCTAATGCATTTATGCAAGCAGTATTAATGATTAATGACATTTTTGATTCTGTAACTAGACCTACAAATTCTTGAATAATTAATGAGGTACTCAATACTGCACAGGATATCCATCTGCTAAGAATTTGTGTGTGTGTGTTCAAACTATTAATGTTGAGAGCCTTACAAAAAAACATGAGGGAGAGATTTGGGATTGAAGTAATAATGTCTATTTAAAATATACAAGTTTTTTACTTCTTGTTTTTAATGTTAAATGCTTATAAACTTTTCCTAAATGAGATAACTATGTTCTAATAGCATAAATGACATCAATAATTTTTTTTCTTAATTTTGTTGTCTCCTATAATAATAATGAATAGCTATTGAGAAATAGCTAAATTGTAGATACTGTGCTGGACTTTAAGAATCATATGAACTAGAAGGTATGTAAGATTGAAAAGCAGTCATAATTCTTCATACTATTTAGTCTGTTAGGTTGAGAGAAAACTATTTTAATGGGCCATCTTTTAAGGCATTATTTGTGCATTCAGTGGAGACACAGTTTTTTAAACATAAAATGAGAAAATAAGTGTTAGTCTGTAAGTCATTACCATGTCATCCTAAATTCTAAAAGATAATCTCACTCTTCATATTTCATATCTTATTCTTATTTTCAGGTTGAGTTTTTTAAAAAAGAGAGACTTATAATCCTATGAAGATCACAGAATTATAGACTTAGATTTGAATGAGATCTTTAAGAATATTTATCTCAATTCCCCTGTTTTAAAAATCAGGAAACTGAAGCTTGGACAGGTTAAAATGCTCCAGAATTCCCTCTGCGTCTGTGATGTTCATTCTGTCTCTCTTAAATGAACCCTTCATTTTGAATTTTCTCTTGTGATGGAATAGCTCTGTGGTCTAAGGTGGATACCTGGAGATCCTAGAAATGTAGCCCTTCCTGTCACTTTGGAAATGTGTCACAGGTCCCTACATGGTGAAAAAGTGGAGGACATGGGAGTATGTAAATTACCATTGAATTCAGCTATAAATTATCCTCATTTCATTATCGAATAAAAACTGATAGAAAAGTTACATAATACACGAACTCATGACAATAATATTTTAAAAACTAGCAATATAATTATTTGCAATTTTGACAGTATTGTTAATACAGTCCAGCTAGTTTTACTGTATATAAAATTAGTGTCATAAAGCCTTCCTTGTTCTTTCAGCTAATAATATGATATATACTAGCATACACATTTATGCTTAGTTGATATACATACAGCAGTGTAATCACAATACTGTAAATATTTCACTCCGCTGGGAATCAAAGACCTGCAAATTTAAGTTGTGGGACAACTGGATTTCAAATAGGATTTCTGTAGGATAACTAATTTCTAAATAAATTTTTGGCAGCTCAAATATTTCAAGCTTATCAATGAAAATAGAATTCTGAGGATTTTATCACCTATTTACATTCTAAAAATATTTTTGAGTATGAATTATGGGTCACTCACTAGGAATATGATGGTAAACAAGACAAACACAGCCTCTGACTTCTAAAAGGATAAAATAATTACGGTATAATAAAACACATTTTGACATGGAAAAAGTGTGTCACAGTAGAAAATAATTAAAGTACAAATTAAATTAACTTGCATTAAATTGTGTTTTTAAATCATTTTATTGGACTTTAATTTACATATGCACCGATTTATAGTGTACAATTTGATGAATTTGGACAAATACATAGCTCCTTGTACTGACAATCTCAAGCACTGTATTTCTATCCCTGAAAAGTTTCTTCAAGCTCTTTTGCAGACTATCTTCCCCCAAACCTTCCCTTACGTAACCATGGTTCTGGTTTAAATCATTATTGATTCATTTTGCCTGCTATGAAACTTCATATAATAAAATCATGCTTACATCCTTTGTTGTCATCCTAAATCTCAGAGTTTAAATTCTAAGGCTAAAATCTGTAAGAAGAAGAATACAGGTAAACTATCAAGCCAGGCTTTGTGTTGAAGGATGTTCTAATAAACAATACCATTATGTTTGGCAGTGGGGCTTGGGATATTATTCATTACCCTAGACCAACATTTTGTCATTTTTTATACTGCATTCTATATTACATTTTATTATGCAATTATGAATTACACATACAGAATACACTCTGTTAAGAGTGTTCACTTTATTGCATCACTTTCTATGTTTCTTTTATTAATCAGAAATATCTGCATGTTTTCTAAACAACTCTTTATGATTTACCTTAAGAATTCTGTAGATTGTATAAATAACTAGATCTCTCTTCTCATGTTCACTGATTGATGACAAAACTCTAACCCATTCCTGGCAAAGATACAGGATTTATGGCACCTATTATTATGATAACCTCATTTCTAGCTCCATTTTATGTCTTTATGTCTTTGTTGAATTCCTGTAGTCTATTTTCTTTGAGTTACCTGGTTCTCCACAACGTATGTCACTGTGTGCTGACTTTGATCAATTAATTAAATCAGTTAAGCTAAACACTTAAATTATTTTCAAATTCATGTAAAACTTCTAATCATTTAAGAATTAGTTCAGAGGACTACCCCAAATTATTGTCTTTACCTCAAATTTCCTCTTTTAAAAAAACAAAATGTCCTTTGATATATATTTTTGAGGTGGAACGATCTCCCTTAGAAATTCACTGGCAATCTAGGAAGTATTGAAATAAAGTAAATTTGATAATTGCTGGATACATATGACCCTTTGCTGCTAGTGTTTATGTGCACTGCACTTCCCAGGAGCAAAGTCCAAATCCTACCAGATGTTACAGCAACTCTGTCTTAGTCCATTACTCTAATTAATCTAGGCTTATTATCAGGGCTTCCAACTTGCACGTAGAAAGTCAAAGAAGATACAGAATTAGTGAACTTTCTGAGATTAATTAGGAGGAAAAGAAGCCTCCAAACATTTCTGATATAGTAAATTCTTTGATCTATAACAATACCATGTACATTCCCAACACACATTTGAAATAAAAGCTTGAAGACATAAAAAATATGCTCATAATATAAATTATTGCTGAGGCTAGCCAGGTGCCTTTTCATTCATAATAAATTGCCAAGTTATACTACACACATATGGCTTTTAGTTATCCAAATATTATTAAAATATAAACATTACAACTCCTTTCCCTATTGAGAATAAAAATACTAACAAGTTTCTTGCCATAAGGAAGAAACAAGTTCTTAATATCCAAAATATAAATATTTTACACGTGCAGCTGAATCACCTTAAAGACAGGAGGACTGTGGCTAAAGAGTTGCACTAGTTACTACTCCAGAGTAAACACTTGTTTTGTAACATGAAAGCAAATTCATACACTTAAAAGAAACATAAGAAGACCATAAAACTAAGTTGACATTGTACATTGTTAAATTTATGATAACTATACTTCTGGCCTTAATTTGTAAATTTCTAAACACATAAAGTAAAAACTTCTGAAATTCATTTAGACTTATATTTAAAAGTCAAAGCAAGGTGGGGCATCTGGGTGGCTCAGTTGGTTAAGCAATTGACTCATGATTTCTGCTCAGGTCCTGATCTCAGGGTGGTGAGATCCAGCCCCAGCTAGGGTTTTGTGCTCAACATTGAGTCTGCTTAAGTGTCTCTCTCTCCCTCTCCCTCTGCCTTCTTACCCCCTCATTCTCTCTCTCTCTCTTTCTCAAATAAATAAATCTTTAAAGATAAAATCAAGGGTACTGGATATTTTTGGATTGTTTCTGACCCTCTAAGTGGAAAATTGTCTTCTACGCCTAAATTAAATAAATCAAAGAAATCCTCTCTAATGTAGGTTGGTTACCATAAGAGTTATGATTCCTAAGTAGTCACACCCTCTAGAAGTAACTTCCAGGGAGTTTAATTAAGAACAAGTTCCAACACGGCAAATGTTTGATGAGGATGTTTTGCCTTATCCAGTCAGTTCTATGAATACTGGAAGGCTGGCTGGCTTTCAGGGCATTTTATTCCACCAGGCAGCTAAACTCAAAGTTTGCATCAGATGCTTGTTTTAAGGCTCATTTCCGGCCAATCACTTGACTTCACACTAATTTATTGTTTTAGAAATGAGAATAACTTTACTGGCATTTGTGAAATTGTGTACTACAGACATCTTGAATAAAAATCATCTGGGGTGTTGTTACAAATGCATGTTCCTGAATGCCACCATATCTCTATCACATCAGAATCTAAATTGTAGAGGCCAAGGAGATTACATTTTTAATAAACTTTGTATTCTAATACACATGCAACAAACCTTTAGAGCAACTAAACTAGGCTAATAATATTAGATGTAAGAACAGGAGGGACAGGGGCGCCTGGGTAGCGCAGTCGTTGAGCGTCTGCCTTCGGCTTAGGGCGTGATCCCGGAGATCTGGGATCGAGCCCCACATCAGGCTCCTCTACTATGAGCCTGCTTCTTCCTCTCCCACTCCCCCTACTTGTGTTCCCTCTCTCGCTGGCTGTCTCTCTGTCAAATAAATAAATAAAATCTTTAAAAAAAAAAAAAAAGAAGAACAGGAGGGACAGGATGTGATGAAAATCCCAGATCCTTTTGCCTTCCAGGTATGAAGAAGTAACTGCCCTCTTCGTCCTGGACCTTCACATTGGCATGGGCAGGAGGCCGGGGGAATCTGAGAGGCTCCAGTACTCTGGATGGGACTTCTGTCTTCTTTTTCTTCATTGTAGTTATCAGTATCCGACAAACAATATATACTTTATTTCTTATCGCTCTCACTAACAGTTATGTGCAGAGGTGGAAGGAACAGTTTGTCAATAAGTACTTTATGAATAAATAAATGAATTAAATGTCTGCATGTAACATTACCCTTTATGTATCCATGAAGTTACCAAGAATTTATGATGAATTCTATAACCCCCTGACTGTGAAGGTGACTTTAGTTCCTCAATAGCTGAGGGGGTGGATTCCAGCTTTATAGAAGCAGAGGAATTTTTTTTTTTTTTTGCAGTCTTTGATGTTGGAATGGCCTTTCCCACTACCTTTTACCCTCAGTTTAATAAATGATAATCTTATAAATAATCTCTCAGCCTTAAATCATCTTCTCTTCTGTGAAAAGTTCCTGGTGCTTTTAGACATCATTCATAAAATTTCAGCAGTCATTTTTAATAAAAATCCTATAACTAAAATAAAAATGTAATAATGACTTAAATATGGTAATCTAACAATAATATTCACGTTGTTAATGTTTGATCATTGGTTTTAAAATCAAGAACCTATCACTGACACCCACTGTTTTTTTTCTTTCAGTGTTCAGTTTCTTTACTAACCCCCATCTCTCTAAAGGGCAAGTGCAGGCAGTTGGGTGGATGGCAAAAGATGTTCACTTGAAGATACTGCTCTGATTGGAGACTTGGCTCACATGCTGGAGGGTCCTCTCCCAGGGAAAGTACTCTCAAAACTCTCTCTGGGTCTCCTTGCTTCCAGGATCCAGTTCCCAGCCTTGGAAAACTTAGACTCCCAAAATGGAATGGATACTCTTAGTTCCAAAGAGGAAGATGCTTACAAAGGCATTTTTCCTTAGCTTGTCCAGTCACTGGAACATTCCACTGATGAGACTGCAACTCACGAAGGTCTGGGTGAGCTCCTCAGAGAAACAGTATGTGGAGTATCATAGGGACCAGCCATTCTCATCAAAATACAGCAGTGCCACAGAAAGGGTGTCCTTGTTGGAGCATTTGCACTTGAAGTCATGCAACACAAACGTCATCTTGGACAAGTGAGCAAAGGCGTCCTTGGTCTTCAGCTTAGCAGCCAGTACCTGCTCGTCTTCATCCATCTCCTCAGGAGCAGGGCCAGTGTGCTTTTCTCCTCTTTCCGCTCAGGCTGGGGATTCTGCTTTTCCTCCAATGAACCTTTCTCTTTCTGTGAGGTGTCCTTTTTAGGCTGTGTGTCTGCAAACATTTTAACATCAAACTATCTTCTCACAGAGTTTCACTTTCCCCAAACAGCCTGAAAGTGGAACTGGGTTAATGCATCTAAGGAACCAGTGGTTGATATTGGGGAAGGTCTGGCTGAGAGAAAGCCCCAGGACTTGTTGATGGAGCCACAGCAGCGTTCAGACAACTGTGATGTCAGCCAGGGTCCTGTGCTCTCCATTAAAAAAATCCTCATTTTCAAGTGAGCATCCAACAGCCCCAGGAGTTACCCCACCTCCTCATTTCGATGCTCTGTAGCCTGCTTGTTGTGCTGCAAGATGCCCAAGGTGGGCAGGTACTGGCTGGTAGCACTATGTTGCTATCAACAAAGTTCACCCAATGTGTCACCTGTTGTTTCTAGAGTATATCCCTACGGCTCTTCATTGCTCACAGAGTAAGCAGTGACGCTGCTCTCAAATACACAGGATCCATGGTCACCCTGAAGTTCTGGAAACTTGCTGGAAATTTATAGAGAAATTTAGGGGCATAGTTGGTTTGGACAAAGTGGAAATGAGGTGCTACAGACAACATGCCAACCTGAATCCCACTGTACTGAGCTGCAAAGAGGGCCTTAAAGTCCTTCCAGTTTCCAGGATATGCGTATAGGATTCCAGCTGTCATGGTGATTTCACAAAGGGGCCACTGATTCTTCTTTAGCAGCTTTTGCATTTATCCTTACATCTTCATTCCAACCATCACTGCCATCCCATTCTCTTGTTCTTTTGACAACACCATTGTGGATGATACCAAACTGATCACCCATCTAGCCCATCTTCAATCCTGTCTCATGTATTTCCAGAATGCTCTTTTGAAATGCATATCTAAGTATAACACACATCCACTTAAAACATTTCTATGTTTCCATATCACTCATTGGATAAGATCCATAATCATTTCATTGATGTTGAAGATCTCCACTATCTGGCCCTTCAGTATTACTGCAAACGATTGCTGACAAATTTCCAATCTTTTCCTCCTCCACCAGAAAAAAACTATTTATGGTTTCCTAAATATATAAAAGAGTTTTCTGTCTCTGTGCCTTGGCATATGTTCTCTCATTTTGGAAAACTCTTCCACCTACTTAAGGACCTGAAAAATGGCTGCTCAACTCTAACTCAAGTATATTGGCTCTATGAAAATGTCTCTGACTTTCCAGTGTTTGTCATTTATTACCTCCTTGTGTTTCCTTTCCATGTTTTACAAGATCTTATCATTGGCACTCTTTTCATTGTTCTGAAATTATTTCTTTATGTGAAACAAGTTGATCATTTTGAGCTTTTTTACTCTTAACTTCTAAAGAAAAGTCTAAACACCCATATTTTTAATCATTCCCCCCCCCCGCAAAGCCACAGAAAATCAAACAATGGATGAGTTCCAAATCCATGGTTTCCTGGTCAATAGACTGAACAGAAAACACAGATCAACTAGGTGACCATATTTTCTTTCAGGAATTCCAACTGAAAAACGTAGGGGCAGTAAAGTGGCTTTTAGCAGAAGATAAATCTAGAAAGACCCGCTCAAGGAAACGCTGAAATACTTTATGTCAGATAAGGAAGAGCAAGATTCATGCTGGAGTTGGGAGGAAAGAGTAGTTAGGAGTAAACAGGAGCTATATGACAAATCAAGTATCTGTGCACAATGGAGAACAAGACAAAGTAAACTTGTAGCAAAAGGGAGGAATGATAGAAACTTGGAGGGTCATGAGTCATTTTATAGCAGAACACATAATCATTAATAATTCTGTCTAATCTTCTACAGTTGATGTTTTTAGTGTACTGACGGAGAATCCCCCCCTCCAAAAAAATGTAGGTTTCTAAATTTTCTCATCGGTCTGCAATATTATAATTTCTATCTGCTTATGGTCTAATTATGCATTTTTTTCTTGGATGAACAGTTATTCTTAAAACAGCTTCTCCATTACTGGGAGTGACTTGAGTGACTCTCTTCTTATTAACCATGAAGTCATAACTAGAACATTTTTTTTCCACGACAGTAGGAATTTCATGCAGGCTAGGATACTCTCACCTCTCTCATATCTAGAGTAGAAATACTCCAGGAAATATTTCACAAGTTGGGCTAGGAGGAAGCTAAACACCAAAATGTGATTTTTTTGCATTCAAAACTTTAAATCTTTCTGAGAGAAAAAAAGTTATACACCTGACTTCACAATCCACTCATGCAACCCTGAATTTGCTTAATTCAAAGAGTGTGTATATTATTGGTAATATCAGAATCATTGCTATGTTCTCAGTGTTCTGACACCCTAATAAAAATTTCTAAAATAATGACATACCCAGTATATGACAAGATCTGATTTTGAAAACATGCAATCTACTGATCAATGAATTTGAGTTAACTACATAGGTCATAATCATGTTCTCTGGATAATAAGGAGAACATATATAAGGTAATTTTTTCATAGCTAAAAAGATACTAGTAGAGGCAGAAAAATGTTCCTTGATACATCAAGACATAGAAAATTCACTATATTTGACCACTACATTTCCTTCTTCCCAACACTCTCCATGTTTTTGTTAGGATATGGGTAAGTCTAGAATTGAGCCCTTGTGTTTCATGAACAAACCCACCAGCAGATGGAGTTGGGCAGGTGGATGTTGAGAATAAGAGCAGTTTGGTAAAAGGTCTGTTAAACCAGCCAACAGATTCCATTCCCCTAGCCAAAATCATCAGCTCAACTGAGAAAGAATTATAGGGCTATTCTTTGAATAATGAGGTAAAAGGTGCTTTTTTCTTCCCTACCTATGGGAAAATGAAGAAGCTGTTATTTCTAATTACTTTTAACTGTGAGGAAATCAGCCTAAGGACAAAGGAAGAGAACAAAAATAAAGAAACATTAAAGAAATAGATGAATCCCTGATCAGATCAAGTTTCAAGACTTTCTTACTTCTACACTATTCACATACATGAGCCAGTATACCTGTTGTACAATGGTATGGATTGTAAAATGATATTAACAATACAATCCCATCTCTTCTACAATGGTATGAATTCTTTACACCAAAGTCCCTAGCATACAAATGTGTGTGTGTGTGTGTGTACACACATATATGTATATATTTCCAGTACCATGTATGTTTGGTTGTAAAAAATTCATTACATATTTTTTATTTAAAAATGCTTTTGATTCCTGGTTGATTCTAAATAACCCACAAATTTGTTTGTTTGATTGCTGTTATTAACTATATAGGCCCCTAAGATAGTGTTCTTTATAGCTCTTTCATTATAGACTTCTCCAGTCCAGAGAGTCTTTCTTGCTTCTGATCTCCTTCATGACTGTTCTCCCTTTTCTTTTTCATGGTATTCTTTCTTTTCAGTTTATCCTACTGCTTCTGCAATATTATTGACTTAACAAGTTTCACGGGGTGGTTTAAAAACGTACAGCCTAGTAAAACCTTTCTATATCTCCCTGGGTCTCTGGAGTTCAACTTTACTATTAAAGTGCATACAACTTAGAAAATAATAGTTTTTAGAGGGGCACCTGGGTGGCTCAGTTGGTTAAGTGTCTGCCTTCGGCTCAGCTCATGACTCCAGCATCCTGGGATGGAGCCCTGCATTGGTCTCCCTGTTCAGTGGGGAGCTTGCTTCTCCCTTCCCCTCTCCCACCCCACTGTTTGTGCTCTTTCTCTCTGTCAAATAAATAAATAAAATCTTTTAAAAAATAACAGTTCTTAGATAGATACATAAATAGAATATATAGATAAATTAGATTGAAGATTGAACATATATATTATATGTCTTTGGAGATATGTCAACATTATCTCATTTTACTGTACCCCAAATAAGGATTTTACCCTGATACCTACCAGTGCAAACGCTCTTTGTAGAATTCCCTGCTCCTTAAGTATGAGATGCATGGTGGCTTGTTTCCAAAGAATACACTTTGGAAAGAGAAAAAAATAAAATAAAAGAATAACTTTATAGTGGAGGAATCTGTCAAATACCACTCAGCCAGGTGATCATGGTTCACATCAATAAGGCATGTCGATTCATGTACCCTTGGTATGATGTGATCAGAACAGAAGTTGTCTCTGTAGTTTTCCAACCCAAAACCCATAACCCCAGTCCAATTATAAGAAACAAATCAGACAAATCCCAGTTGAGGGACATTCCACAAATACTTGAGCAGTTCTCCTCAAAACAGCCAAGGTATCAAATATAAGAGAAGGGAACAAGGGATGTCTGAGAGTTTCTATGGCCAAAGGAACCCAAGGAGACATGATGACTAAGCCATGTGGTATCCGTATGGGATTTTAGAGTAGAGAAAAGACATTAGGTAAAAATTAAAGAAATACAAAAAAAAGTATGAGCTCTAGTTAATAATAATGTATCAATACCCATTCATTAATTATGACAATATACTAATGTTAACACATAAATAAAATGGGAAATAAAATGGGAACACATAAATAAAATAAATAAAAAGAAATACAAAAAAAAAGTATGAGCTCTAGTTAATAATAATGTATCAATACCCATTCATTAATTATGACAATATACTAATGTTAACACATAAATAAAATGGGAAANATTCATGTACCCTTGGTATGATGTGATCAGAACAGAAGTTGTCTCTGTAGTTTTCCAACCCAAAACCCATAACCCCAGTCCAATTATAAGAAACAAATCAGACAAATCCCAGTTGAGGGACATTCCACAAATACTTGAGCAGTTCTACTCAAAACAGCCAAGGTATCAAATATAAGAGAAGGGAACAAGGGATGTCTGAGAGTTTCTATGGCCAAAGGAACCCAAGGAGACATGATGACTAATTGCCATGTGGTATCCGTATGGGATTTTAGAGTAGAGAAAAGACATTAGGTAAAAATTAAAGAAATACAAAAAAAAAGTATGAGCTCTAGTTAATAATAATGTATCAATACCCATTCATTAATTATGACAATATACTAATGTTAACACATAAATAAAATGGGAAATAAGTATGAGCTCTAGTTAATAATAATGTATCAATACCCATTCATTAATTATGACAATATACTAATGTTAACACATAAATAAAATGGGAAATAAGTATGAGCTCTAGTTAATAATAATGTATCAATACCCATTCATTAATTATGACAATATACTAATGTTAACACATAAATAAAATGGGAAATAAAATGGGAACACATAAATAAAATAAATAAAAAGAAATACAAAAAAAAAGTATGAGCTCTAGTTAATAATAATGTATCAATACCCATTCATTAATTATGACAATATACTAATGTTAACACATAAATAAAATGGGAAATAAAATGGGAACACATAAATAAAATAAATAAAAAGAAATACAAAAAAAAAGTATGAGCTCTAGTTAATAATAATGTATCAATACCCATTCATTAATTATGACAATATACTAATGTTAACACATAAATAAAATGGGAAATAAGATGGGAACACATAAATAAAATAAATAAAAAGAAATACAAAAAAAAAGTATGAGCTCTAGTTAATAATAATGTATCAATACCCATTCATTAATTATGACAATATACTAATGTTAACACATAAATAAAATGGGAAATAAGATGGGAACACATAAATAAAATAAATAAAAAGAAATACAAAAAAAAAAGTATGAGCTCTAGTTAATAATAATGTATCAATACCCATTCATTAATTATGACAATATACTAATGTTAACACATAAATAAAATGGGAAGTGAGGTGGGTGTGTATGGGAATTCTGTCCTATATTCACATTTTAAAAGGCTCAAAAAGTATTCTAAAATAAAAAAGATTATTTAAAAAAATAAGCTATATTTGAGGTCCTTGAACTGGCTTAGGTGACATTTTCTACCTTTGAGCCACTATCTAGAGCCTAAGCAAGAAGCAGGTTAAGTGAGCACCTTAGGCCATTTTCTCCATTTCCATACCATTGAGTTCTTACATCGCCGAGCTCTGACATTTAGATAGAGAAAAAGTCACACACACACACACACACACACACACACACACACACACAGAGAGAGAGAGAGAGAGAGAGAGAGAGAGAAATAAGAGAAAAGCAGGCCTTCTCCCAGGCTGTGGATCCAACTCTCAACTTGGTGAGCTTATCAAGAACATCAGAGCTGTGCCAGTGAAAGGGGCCCAGATGCGAAAAAATGTGAGAACAGACATCAACGCCAAGAGAATCGTTGCTTGTCTGTTTCTATTTATAGCCCCTCCATTCCTTTCCTTATGGTCTCCTCCATCCACTGATGAATCATCAGTGTCCTTCATCCACATCATAATTTCTCACCCTGTGGATAGATGAGGGAAATACTAAAATATTAACACAGCGTTTACTGTGTACCACTCAGACAACAAATAAATCTTAAATAGCATAGGTGTTATAAATGATAAATTTTAAAAAGACAATAGAGTATGGTCATAATTTAGGACATATTAGTTACATAAAGCATAATCTTTAGCAATAGCTTTGATTTTTAACTTTGAGGAAAATCACAATGAAATCCACATGAGATGTATTTGCTCTTGTTTATAACTCCATTACCCTCATATGTTGACATTTTATGCAAGAATGACCTCATTATCCTAGTTTGTATTTAATAGATATATTTTGTGACAATACAACATATGTTTTGTTATATTGCTTACTGCAAACTAATGTCTCCTGTTATTTATTTTTTTTCTCTCATGTTAATCCACATTCATCTTCATTTTGCACTTTTGTCTAGTCTCCCTATTATTTTTACATTGCCAAGTCTTTAAATATGAACTTACGGATGTATAGTAAACTGCTCCTGTGTTAACAAATTTACCACAAACTTAGAAGCTTAAAACAACACACATTGATTCTGTCATAGTTTGTATGGGTCAGAAATGCAGGCGTGGCTTAGCTGAAACTTCTGATTAGGGTCTCATAAAGCTGTAATCCAGGTGTTTAACAGGTTATGTTCTCATTGGTAGACTCATTGGGGAAGCCATTACATCCAGATTGTTCCATCTTTCCTTCAGATTGTTGGTAGAATTTATTTTCTTGAGGCTATGTAATTGAGGGCTTGGCTTCTCGATGGCTATTGGCTGGTGAGTGTCTTCAACTCTGAGAAGCTGCTTAGAGTTCCTAGAGGCTGCCCACAGATTTTATCCATGTGATCTTTCCTAATATAGCCACTCTCCTCACCAACCAGCAAAGAGAACTTCTAGACTGAGTCAGATTGCCTTCCTCAAGGATTCTTCCATAGATGATATAACACGCCATCACCTCTTCCACATGCTAGTGATTGAAGCAAATCATAGTTCCCTTCCACACTCAAAGAGAGAAGATTACACATAGGTATGAATATTAGAAAATGGGAAACATGACTGGTTGCCTTAAAGTCTATCCATTGCAAACAACATAGTTCAAAGTTATGACTATGTAGCACCTTTCAAAATATGCCAGAATAGATGTATTTTTATATGAATTGTCAATATATTAGCAGCAAACATATGAATATCATAAAGTCAAAATTCAGAGCATGTTTTATATAATAGTGTTTTTTTTATGTGAAAAGAGTTGACTTTATCTACTCATTTATTTATTTATTTGTACATGCCTATTAATTCACAAAGTATCTTTATTTAGAAGGCCACCCATAAAAATATAATACCAGCAGTTTTTTTTTATGAGGAAGGCAACTGAGTAGATTTTTATCTTATTTTATTTATATATTGAAGCCGTATTAATGATGACCTATCTAATAATATAGTTAAATTTTTAAAAAATCCATATGCAGCTTTACAAAGAGCCACAAACTTTAAGCAATACCACAAAATGTCAAAGCTGAGAGCCATCCTTATTTTTTTTGAAATTATTAGTGATGATGTATCAAATAGAAACTTTTAGCTGAGGAGCTAGTAGAAGCAGGCATTAAAAAGGTAATATCTATTAAACACTCTGGCAGTTAAAAATATTTGAAACTTCCACCTTCTTTTGTGTTGGTCCACCAGAGAGCTGAAAAAAAGGAAAGTGCAAAACAATACATAGAATCTGAGGGTTGTTAGCAATTAGGGAAATTTACTGGCAGACCTCAGTGACAAACACAGTGATCTCCACGGCATCAACACAAGATTTTGACATCTTTTTAGATATGTTAGCATCTACTTTTTTTTTTAAAGACAGACGTATTAGTAGTTAATGATTCTGGCTCCTGGACACCGAAGTAGAATTTGAGGTCTTTGCTGATCACAGAGGCTAATCTTGTTCACTGTGATTTTTCACTGTTGAAATAAACAATGTAGACCCACAAAAGAAAGAAATAGAACGGTGCTTATGAGCTTACAATTTTTGAGGCGAGTGACTTTTAAGAGTCTTCAGAATGAAGTGACTGAGCAATATTACAACCATATTTTGAAAACCTTTTAAATGAGCTGTTTGCAATGCTCTCATAACTGCCCTCTTCCAAGTTCAACCATTTCTGTTTTGTTTCTGCCCATGCATTTGAATGTTGCTCTAGAGGCTGAGGAATATCAGTCATAAGCACTAGAGTCAGACTGCGGCCAGAGTAGATACAGATGTACAAATCCATCTTTCTCCATTGGAACAGTCTGATAAATTCTGCATGCAGCTGCTGGCTCTGAATGCTTTTTAACTCTTCCATAAAATATATTCTGAGAATATTAAGTATATATTATTTTTCTCTCCATCTACTATCCATTATTTCTCTATTCTATCATTTGCATGCACAATTTAGATATAATGGATCTGATGATGATTACCTCAAATCCCTATAAAGTGAGTGTCTCTATCAATATCAAGGTCCCAGGACATTTTTGTCTATTCTTTGATTATACAAATAACATGTAATGAAGCAAAGCAAGAAACCAAATATCACTTTAATTTTAGAATAAAGCTATTAGCCAAGTTTCTTCCACAGTCAGTGTTCCATCAATAGCTTTAAAATAAGAAGGGGGTAATGAAGAGAATAAAGACACAAGGTAGAAAAGATTGAGGGTAGAAATAAAATCCTCACGATGTTTCGGCTTGAATAAAAAAAAGAAAGATAAGAAAAATATGGAATGATATGGGTGAACATTTCCCTACTTTTCCTCACTGTTGGGAAGGTTTAGTTGCTTTCCACTGAATGCCTCTTCACCCTTCTGTTCACTCTTAACCATTTCAGAGGATTGAATCTAGCTGTTGTAAATGAGCACATCTAGCAACTTCGTTTTTAAAAGAAAACTAAAATTGGGCAATTTTCCCACTCACGTCCACCCACCAGTGTTAAGTGAATATATCAGCGAAGTAAATCACGCGTAAACTCCCCGCTTTCTGTAAATGAACATCTTCTAGAAATATGCTGCCAAAGGCAGTTCAGTTCTAATCTTTAAAAGAGAAGCCTGTCCTACTCATGAATGCAGACATCTATTTCTGCTCGTATCAGAATGCAGACCGTTACCACCGAATAAGCTTGGAGCCTGATATACGCTCACAAAATGAAAACAGTGATAGTTTTTCTAGTAAGAAACCAATTGCACAATACAGACTCATTCACGTTATACGGTTCTGGCGTGGGCCGTCTGTAGCACACAAGCAAATTCTCCTAATTACTGATATCTCTCTGTGAAGGCCTGTGTTCTCTGTGTGGGTTTTGCACTTTCCTTTTCATCAGCTCCCTTGTGGACTAAAAGCAACAATTCTGCCAGGTGAGCTTAACAGATGCCATTTTCTGACCCAGCCAGTAAAAGGTCTGTTGCTTTGTTTTTTGCTGGAAATATTTCTTGTTGGATTGTACAAGGTTTGTGTTTTTCAAACTGAGCCACCAGTTTGTAGCCCAAGTTTCAGCTTATAAATCTTATCAAAAAAAAAAAAAAAAAAAAAAAACTATTCCCAGTGCTCTTATGGCATACCAATCAAAGCCTGTAATGCATGCCAAAACTCTAATCCATAAAGTCAGTGATGAGTGAGGGACATGATAGGGTCAGGCACGGAGAAATCAGAGCAAGCAGCACTCGGTCCAAGTAAGCATGCAGGATGCAAGAACTATATACAAATCCAAGGTCAAGGCCAATTAGTATGCTGAAGACAGCAAAGGATGTGAACTTAGAAGATATTAAAACATTTTTCTACAGTATAGTCATTTCTGGAAAGTTTCTGTGAAAATCCTGGACTCTGCCCCAGTGTTTATGTCTCTTTTTTGAAGGTTGTAACATCTGGGACCACTGTTTCTGCCATACAGACCCTTTTCTACCATCTACTTTCTCAAACTGCCCTAAATCTGACATCTAGCTATCTCCTTACTGGCACTTGAGTATTCATTGATTTCCTTCATTTCTACATTACCACTGTGCTTGTGATCTTTATCTTTTGAAGTTAAACTTTACTCAGTCATTCCAAAAATATTTATAAATTTTCCATGATGTCCCAGTTTCCTTTGACTTACAGTTGCTTTTCTCTTTCTACCTAGGTATAAGAACCTCAAGGATAGGTATTTGGTGTTATAAACTTGTTTGTATATCTCCTATATCTTTTAGCATAGTACAGGATACAAAGTGAGAATTTCATAGGAACTTTTTAATTTAAAAAAAGGTAAGATGAAATTATAAACAGAACAGATATATATTACAATTTAAATCAAATATGCTTATTTAAATCAAATATGCTTATTTGCTTATTTGTATGTTGGAAATGTGTATGTAAAATTAGCAATAAATTTCTCAGTAAAATTGCAAGTTACATCCAGAATTAGGGGTCTAGCATTTGTTAGGCTGAGGAAGGGGGCAGAATTAGAGTCAGAGTAGAATTGTCAGAATCATAACTGATTGGACACAAGAAAAATTAAAAGATGGTTTCATAGAATGACTTCTGAGTTTAGGGATAAATGATACAAAATATCACCACAAATCACGATTTTATGCTCTTTCTTCCAGGCTAAACTTTCTTTCAGCATTGGTAGCTGAGTCCTATTCCTTGTCAACTTCACTATTCAAGATAGATAAACATTTCATTTAGCATTTATTTAGCAAATATTTATTGGATGAATAATAAGAGAAGACACCAAACTGGCATAGAGATGCATAAGACCTAGCTGACAATTTAGTCAAGACAGATGGTATTTAAACCAGGGAACTCCAGACACTCTATGCATTCACAAAGTGCTATGGAAACACATGTAATCTGGCCTTGGAATGCAGAGAAAGGTTTTACAAAAGGAGAAGTGACATTTGAATTGAGTATAGAAAACAGTAGTATTGAATTGAGTAGCCAAAGGAAACTGCCTACACAAGCCCATAGAGACCAGAAAGAGCATGTTTTAGGATAATTCCAGGTCCCAGTCTTTCCTAAGTCTTCCATTCTTCTGTAGGCAAATGGGCAGTGCTCAGCTAGGTTCTAAGATATAGTGTTTTGTATAAGAAGCAAATCTAAGGAATGCTGAAGTTTTATTCCTAGAGTAAAACATAAATTTATTATTTATTTTGAAGTGTAATTTATTTATGGCTAGAATAAATCACTAGATATTATTTTTAAAAGATATTTTCTGGGGCACCTGGGTGGCTCAGTCGGTTAAGCATCTGCCTTGGACTAAGGTCATGATCCCAGGGTCCTGGAATGGAGCCCTGCATCCATCTCCCTTTCAGTGGGGAGCCTGCTTCTCCCTCTGCCGCTCCCTCAGCTTGTGCTCTCTCTCTCTCTCTCTCCCCCTGTCAAATAAATAAATAAAATCTTTTTTTTAAAAAGGTATTTTCTGAATGTAGCATAATAGTAAGCACATGATAACAATGGAGGTGACTCCAAAGAAACAAAGACAAGAGTTCGTGGTAGTTTATTGGTTTGTTCCTTTGCTTTAAATCAACTCAAGACATCTAAACTCCAAAGGTCAAAAAGACAGGCCATGATTTGAGCTTGAGTTTTGGCTTCATTTCTCCATTTTACATTGTGTGTATAAGTCAAATTACAATATTGAAGTAGAAATTTCACTTTCTCAAAGTCCTTTAAGAAACTCTGCTACCAAACCAGGTCAAAGCAGTTTGACAAAATTATTTAGAGTTTTAAAAAATATAGTTCATTATTCCCCAAGTGCTATATTTTAATACTTTTTTTTCACATCTGATAGTTCCAGGTCATCATGGTGACATTCTAATAGTGAAACATCTGTTTTACACATTTCCCTCAAAACTAGGATTTACATGGACAATGATGAAATTTTTATACAGGATAAAACAAGATCTCTATCTTACTGATATGCGGCATTATATTTTTACTGATTTTGTTTAACATAAAAAATACTTTCTAAGGCCAAATTTTAACTTCTTGCTAGGTTTCTTTTTAACATTCTTCCCATGTGAAATGAAAGTGAGGAAGTGACTATGTTAAACTTGAACAGTAGTACCTTGAATTCTTCAAATTGAGAGAGGAGTCTTAAGATAAAAGAGAAGGGCAATCACATTGCCTTTCCTGTTTCCATAGAATACAGAACTCCTTCTATTCTTAAGGAAGTTGTAACAGCACAATCTGTGTGCCTGAGTGCTGAATTGCATGATAACCAATTGAGGGAGAATTGGGAAAACTGAAATTAAACAATCAAAGACGTCACTTTCTTTCTTCTCTCCAAAGGGTAGAATGTATAGAAAATTTCCTTAAGTTTGGTGATTTCCTTTCCTTTTACCTTTTCTTCATGACAACTCCTTACTCCTCTTGCAATAGGAATATCCAGTGCTTTAGCGTGAACAAATAAAATCTGATGTCTGCAGAAAGAAAAAAGCAGAATACCAGCACCCTACTTCATGTCCCCCACCCGATTCTTCTCTTGTTATGTATCGACCTTTGTTTCAATGTCTTACCAGCCCAGCAGGTAGGGGGTAGAGGAAAGGTTGTACCCCAAAGGTCATTGATCCCACTTAGAACAGTGTGGAAAAGTCCCTCTAACCTGTTAACTGCAAGAATGGGTTGTCTGGCAACAATCCCCACTCAGGCACCACTCGTGCAAGTCGAATCAGTACAGGTGTCGGACACAATTGAGACAAGTTGCTTCTTATGCACACTTCCTGCGTTCACGAGCTTGGTTGTGTCTCCCTGGTCTCTATCATTTTGAACGACACTTGAGCAGAGTCCTTTCAAAAATGAGTTATGTGAGAGCCATCCAAACAGTCACGAGAAAACTAAACTGTATATTCTATATGTTGATAATGTCAATAAGCGCAGCAACTGCGAATTTTCTTTAACAATCGTTTCCACATTGGTGAGGTTCTAAATCTCTTGCAGCTAAAGGCTTTCCTCTTCAGTACTGACACTGGCTGTCCATGTTGCATTGTGCTCTTCTCTTCTGCTCTCTGGTTATCTGCCGGTGAAATAGAAAGAGCTTGAGAAGTAGGTCACCTTCAGGACTTTATTTGACACCACCTGCATTCACCTACATCTGTAATGTAGTTTCTAACAAACCCACATTTTCTCCCCGACCAGGGTAACTAACGATGGTAATGCTTTCTGTGACTTGTTTTTCCTGTATGATTGGAAACTGCCCTTCTTGCACGCTTCACGTTGGCGTGATTGCACCGCGTTGGGCTGGGCACCAAAGCCTCAGTTTCCCGGTCTCTACTATGGCCTCGCCCTGCCACGCTGGCTGACCCACGGCCATGCTCTGTGCTCTGGTGTCCTGAATAGTGTCTCTCCTCTCTGTGGATCCCACAGTCTCAAGGATCACTCTGCTTTCTGCCCTGAGCACATCATAAGTAGATACTTGTCCTGCTGTCATCATTTTGAGTGTGAATTAGAATAATGGCTGTAATTTTTTTTTAGTGTCTCCTGTACGCCAGATAGCATGATGAGTACTTGACACATATTATCTAATGTAATCCTCAAAAACAAAAATGTCTGAAGGAGGTACTCATCTTAGCCTCTTTTAGAGGTGAGAAAACAATATCAGAGGAATTTTTTATATTAAATACAGTCACGGAGCTAATAAATGACCCAAGCCTGTCTGACGCCAGAGTCTATTCTCTTGCCCATTAATCTCCACAGTGTTGAGAAATCGTTCCCGGCAACGTGAGGCTAGGAAAATGTATCCCTTCTCTGACCATGTTCTGGTTAATAGTTGCCATCCTAATCCCAGCGTAGGTACCACAAACATTTTAGTCAAACTCTTAATAGTATTTCCTTTTTTTTTTTTTTTTTTTTTTTTAAAGATTTTATTTATTTGACAGAGATAGAGACAGCCAGTGAGAGAGGGAACACAAGCAGGGGGAGTGGGAGAGGAAGAAGCAGGCTCATAGTGGAGGAGCCTGATGTGGGGGCTCGATCCCATAACGCCGGGATCACGCCCTGAGCCGAAGGCAGACGCCCAACCGCTGTGCCACCCAGGCGCCCCTTAATAGTATTTCCTTTGCCAAATACTTTGAAAAGCTTTTACCTTACATTAATTCTGAATTCACACTTCCTTAATTAAAATAAACGTTAGTGACAAAAGTTATTTGAAAAGTAAAAAAAGAAAAAAAAAAGAAATAGTAGTCTGTTTAAAAAGCAAAATATGGCTCTCAGACAAATTATTAATATTGGCAGGAAAGTAAAGTTTCTACTTTTGCATTTTAAAATATTTAACCTCCTCCCTCCCATCAATGGACTCAAAGTCCATCTATAGCTAATTTTCTCAAACAAACCAACCAACAAAAACTGAATTGTGTTCTCCTTAATTGAAGTTGTAAAAGGCCCATAACCAACACTCCTAGAGTTTGGACTGTTAGAGAGACAAAGAAGTTACATAAAAAGAAATGCAAGCATCAACTGTGTTGCTGATAGCGTTATTGTAAAATCTGGCTCAGGCTGATTAGAAGTAGGTGAGCGGCTTCTGGCCGGCTCGGTCCATGGAGCGTGAGACTCTGGATCTTGGGGTTGTGGGCTCCTGCCCCATGCTGGGTGGGGAGATTGCTTAAGAATTAGGTTGAGTCACCCATTCAGTCAGTCAGCGCTCCCTGTAAAGGCAAGCCTCAAAGCAGTAGTTCTCCACCGGAAGCCATCCTGCTCCCCGCCCATCCCCCAGGGGGCATTTGGCGATGCCTGAGAAAGGTTTGATTGTCACAAATGGAGGAATGTTACAGGCATCTAGTAAGTATGAGTCAGGGATGCTGCATCCAACAATGCCCAAGACGGTTCACAAAACAAAGAATTACCTGGTCTAAAAGGTCATTGGGTGCCATGGCTGAAAAAACCCTGAGCTAAGCTTATGGAAGGGAGTGGCACAGAGTAGGATGTGTCATCTCTGAAAGTAGACATTTTCCCGAAGAGAAGGAAGAGTGATGATGCTGACTACATTTACTCAGTCCCTGAATCAAAACTCATCAATCAGATAATTTGCTCGTCTTGCCCTGGTGAGGAATAAGGGAAGATGCTAAGAAGACCAAGGTTATGTTGCAGTAATTGCCGCCTCTCAGCAAAGAAAAACAAGGCGAAGAGAAAGGCGACTCCCCAGTCTAACACTTATTTACAGAATGTGATTTGTTCACATTTTCTAAATCGATTCTCATGGCATAAGACCAAGATAACTTGAAGGTAGTTTGACTTTGTATCATTCGTACATATTTGTTTAATTCATGCTCAGAAGAATAATGAACCTTTTATTTGCGTTTAGGTGTTATCACACAAGAAAGGAGTAACCAGTTGCAATGGGTATTTTTATCTGTGCTATCTTTTAAGCTCTACTTGAGTACATACATCGACTTTTCCTGGATGGAGGTAAAAAGCAAAACTAATATAGTTTGCAGAAGGCATATTTGCTTTATTGATTAAACAATTCAAATTGGGTTTGACTAGTTACTACATTGTCCCAGAAGCACTTCATTAGCCCCGCTGCTAAATTTAGAAGGAGAAAGAGTCAGAGAAGGAAGCGGATAGGCAGAGCCGTGTGGATCACCACGAAAAGTAAGGTTCAGGTTACTGGAGCAAAACTAAAGATAGATCCCCAAAGATTCCCCTAAATATACTTCTTTCTTCCATTTTCTGATTCTTCTTGATGTTTTTATATTCTGAAACATGCCAGCTTTCCCTTATCCTATGTTTTTTCTTTGAGCCTGAAAAGAGAGTAATGCCCTGTCGATAATCAACAGCCAGATTCCAGGCTGATGCCATTCTCCATTGTTTTGATGTCTGTGTAAAATAGTCTAAAGGATTAGCTAGAACTGTTAGCATTGCAGTGGGAACCTATCCTCCTTGACACCACTAAGCCATTTGCCCAGAAACATGTGTTGTTTTTAAATAAAATAACAGCATGCTCCTCAATCTTAAAGGCCAAATCCCAAAGCAGAAGCCGTGTCTAATAATAACATGATAATCTTTAATATTTATTAAACTTTTACCCTGAACCAGACATGACATACAGCAAATGCTGGGCCTTATGTCAGTTTATCCTCACACGGTATCTCTGAATAAGGTTCGGTAATTGCCTCCATTTTATAGAAAAAGAAACTCGTCCAATGTCAAACAGAATGTGCTTTAGTAGACTGAGATACAGAGTCAAGTTTGTTGACTCTATTATCTTTTTTTTTTAAGATTTTATTTATTTCTTTCACAGAGAGAGAGAGTGAGAAAGCACAAGCAGGGGGAGCAGCAGAGGAAGGGGGAGAAGCAGGCTCCCCACTGAGCAGGGAGCTTGACACGGGACTCAATCCCAG
Organism: Ailuropoda melanoleuca; assembly: GCF_002007445.2. NCBI lineage: Eukaryota > Metazoa > Chordata > Mammalia > Carnivora > Ursidae > Ailuropoda > Ailuropoda melanoleuca. The sequence goes on from NC_048224.1 coordinate 101,750,451, forward strand.
GACCCTGGGATCATGACCTGAGCTAAAGGCAGACACGGACCAACTGAGCCACCCCGGTGTCCCCATACACTATTATCTTAACCACTATGTGAAAATGACCTGCTAAAAGAGCAATCACGGTACTAAATATTTCTGGGATTCATTGGTCCCTAAATGCAAGAAAACCGCTAATATCATGACTGTCTAAAAACTTCAAAAATCTTCCTTATCTATGTTATAAGCCTTAACTACATCTAAACATTTTTCTTCCAGTGCTTTTTTAACTAAACATAAATTCCTTTCCCTGTGTGTGAAAAGCATCATGAATGACTCCCAGATGGTCTGCTTGGGCAACAAGAAAAAAAATGAAGGTGTCACTTAAAATATACTTTTGGGAACTAAATTAAAAAATAATGTAGATAAGGCGATTAAGGAATCATGTAGATAAGGAGAAATATATTTTTAGGGAAAGATGAGTTCAGTTTAGAAATGTTAACTCTTTTTATGTTTTATATATTTTATATAAATGTTTATACATTTTATATAAATGTTATTTTTGACACTCGGGAACACTCTTCCTTCTCTGAAAATGGAATTTTTTTTCAAAAATGAACATCATATTATGTAGTTTTAGAGGAGTTACCCCTTCTTCGCCCACCAAAAGGGTGGGCACAGGAGTGAGGCCTCACTACGCCAAGCACGGCATCTCTCTGGGCACAGTGATTTGCTGAGGATAGTATGTAAGGCAACAGGGCCAGTAGAGGTCCTTTCCATAATTTTTGCTGGTACTGAGAAGAGTGACTAATAGGAGAACTAAGTACCATGTGTTCCCTAACCTGCCCAAATTATCTTCGCCACCATGTTAGAGACCTTCCTGCCATTGACACTTACACACAGCAAAGGAAAAGGAGAGAGACTGGCTCATCACCTGAACAACTGTTCTCTGATATTCCCAAAGGCAGACTTTCAATTATGAGAGCCAAAAAATTCTGCTTTAAAAAAAATTAAAATATATATATATATAAAAGGTTAATTTGAGTTGTATACCCGTAACTTGTGATTAAGAGTGCTAAAACCTACAAGGTTGGTATGGCACAAAAGTGGCAATATTACCATCTCCCACTCTGCACAACTCAGCCGAAGGTGGGGTTGTATCCTCTCTGCCCATATGCTGTGGTACAAATTCCAGACTATTGATTTGCTGCCACTTCACACTGAAATGTTAGCTTTCCCGCTTCCAACTTCGTTCTCACCATTTATTTGAAGTCGTGCCATTTCACTTTGCATCTTTCCCAAATGATCAATGCAATTCTTCCATTTTCCTTGATGATTTCAACACCTGGCTCACTTGCTTCCTCTCTTCATGTTTAATCATTTATAGTTCCTTTAATAACAATGTCAATGATTTATTGAACTTCTCGATGCAGTCACCATTATCACTCAATTCTGTTCTTCTAAATCAGCTGCCTTGTAAGTTTACATCACTCCACTTTCCTTTTAGGATTTTCATTCATCTTGGTCATTCCATAGTGCCGTCTAAATCTCAAAAACCTAAAGAGGACTTTCCCTTTTATAATGACTTCTGAAAATGATTATATTCCATTTGTTCCTTTCTACCCTTACTATAAAACTGTCTTTCATCAACCCTCTTCAAATTACACTTGATTTCATTTTTCAACTTCAAATTTCTATTCACATCTGTGCTATTGACCTGACACAACTTTCTCCCTCACTTGCAGCATCCCAGCTCTCATTAAATCTTACTGATTTCATTTTACTTCCTACTACCCATTTCATTGTCGCCAGGTGCAGTATTTCTACCCTCATCTGGTTACTTCACAACTTGTTCGGACTCCTAGTTTCTTCATATTTTGTCTGGCCTCATTATATTCCATTCCTCACACTTAAGTTCTTTTTTAAATGAAATATTATGGTATCATCTCATGTATAAAGTCTATTAATTGCTTCTCGTTGCTTCTAGAAAAAACCTCAAATTCCTACTGTCGCCAATAGGCCTGAATGCTTTCATCCCTACCTTCCTATTTTTTCCTTTAATGTCACACCACATAATCACTTGCTCTTTAAGATTCAAACATACTGTCATGTATTTTATTCCTTGATTAAGTCCTGCTTCTCCCTACTGGTTTTTTGCATACTCCTGTTCATCTCTTTGGAATGCCCACTCCTCTGTCCGACTTCACCTAATTAATGCCAAGTCAACATTTATGTTTTTCTCCCACTCAAATCCTCAGGGAAAAAGTACCTGGTGCCCCAACTTTTAGGTCAGGCTCCTGTCTGACATGGACCTCTACCACATTATTCTCTCCCTTTGCTTGCTTTTTTCAGGTTCTAATACCACAAACACTGTGTTGGTGATTCCTTAATATTTGGCACTCCTGCTCAATAGAAGCTCCTAGATGCATATTTACTAAATGAATGAATAGTAGAATGGGAAAATCGAGGAAATATTATGTCCTAGGAACTGTATTATATATTAGATAAGCAAAAACAGAACTACAAGTAAATGAGGTACATAGACATATATATGCATAAACATATTATAGTGTGATAGTTCAGGTGCAGCCTAATTAAGCTCAGGTTAATATAAGTGTCCAAAAAGGATGTCCTAACACAACCTGAGGACATATTTAATGGGGAAGATAGGAGGTGGACACATCACTTGGGAAGTTCAGAGGTATTGTCATACTAATACCCCAAACTTAAATGTGCCCATTCTTGTCTCCCTGGGATGAATTGCTTTGATGGAAAAAGACAAAAAAGCTATTGAGTGCTGCTCCACAATCAATTATTATTTAATTCATTTAGCAGAGTTTCATTGACTGCCAGACAGTGTGCTAACCTGAAAATGTGAAATGAATGAAACTGTCTTTATCTTCAAATATTTCCCAGTCCAGTTTAGCAGAGAGGCTTTTATTGTACAATATGACAAATATTCAAAAGAAAGTGCCAGGTAAAATGGGAGGGTCATCAGAGCAGCTCGATTATGGATCTGGGAAAGTTTTCCTCATCTGGTGAAGCCTGACAGGAGTCTAAAAATTTAAGATTAAACAAGTTGGATAAAAGTATTCCAAGCAGAAGAACGATCAAAGAATGAATTTGGGGAGTCTAAAAATTTAAGATTAAACAAGTTGGATAAAAGTATTCCAAGCAGAAGAATGATCAAAGAATGAATTCGGGGAACTATAACTCATGTAGCTTGGCTTTATGGTGCAGGATATCTAAAGGACTATTTAGAGATGAGTTTGTGGATATGGGCAGGAGAAAATCATGGAGAGTCTAATGAGCCACGGAAAAAGGCGTAGACTTTGCCAGGAAAGCAGTAGGAAGGATTTCAATATGAAAAGTAACATGTGATTCATTTTTAGGAAAAATAATTTTAGCAAATCTAAAAATATGTTGGAAGACTGAGAGAATCATGGGGGGTGGTAATCTTTCTAATCATACATTATTCCACTCAGATGTTTCCCAATTAGAGCACTCCTCTCATCTGCTCCCACAGCACCGCGCGCTCACCTCCATGATGGAACTTACTGTAAAGTACCAAGCTCATTTGTTTACAAGTAGGTAGGATCCAGCATAATGCTGTGTACATAGCAGACCCAGTGAATGCTCTGGACTAGGTGAGTGAATGAGATAACAAGTCAATCAGTCTTTGAGAGACCTGTGAAGATTCCTAACAGTGATTGATACGGTATACATATTTACCTTTCATATGATGCCAAATCACATTGAAATTTTCTTTTATCTATAAACATATTTAATATTCCTCTGGAAAACTTTTATATCATCTCACAGCGTTCTCTGAGGAATAAAGCCAGCTATTTGAAGAAGACAGGAATGCTAACAAATGCTGAGTCAGTCTTTTTTCCCCCCCCAGATTAATTTTGTATATATCAAATATCAGAGTGACTATTTGTTCCAATGAGGAGAGCAAATATTAGGTGAATGCAGTTTTTTTGGTAAGAAAGGATTAAAGTATTAACTTAAACCATTCATAGAGGTCAAAGGATTTCTCAGTGGTTTGAGTTTGTGAAAAAGTAATAAATGCACCTTTATTTATGTAATGTCATTTTCCAAGGTATAATAGAAAATGTTGAGTTGTTGTTTGTTTTTAAACATCCTTATTTTTGTTATTCTAGCTTAATAAAAAATCTTCCTACTAATTTATTCAATCTATCATAGTTAATTTAAATAGCACATGAAATTTTAAACAGATGTTATATCATAAATATCCAGAGTAAAAATATCAAAATTCTGCTTACAAGTATAGAAGGATGTATTTTTATTTTAAGTAATTAGCACATTTTTGGAATGTTTTTACAAATAATTCTCAACTACCAGAAAGCAGCAGCATGGATTATCCAAAACTATGAATAATCCAGAAGACATTTGTGTCCAATTTGGGGATTTTTTTTTTTTTTTTTTTTTGGTAACACATCATCATGGTGTGTTACTAAACAAAAACCCAAATTAGTTTACATTTCCTGTGTGTATAAGAAATGGTTTACCAGCTGAGCTGTAAGGTTAGTTGATGAGAAATATGTTGGGCTTTGGGAGAAGAAAAAGCTAATCCACAGATAATAGGTCACAATACTTTTATTATCTCGTTTAGATGAATTCCTATTTCCTTGACTTTTTAAAAAGATTTATTTATTTGTTTTAGAGAGAGAGAGCACATGATCCAGAGGGAAAGAAAAAGAGGGAGAGAGAATGTCAAGCAAACTCCACTGTGAGCCTGGAGCCCTACATGGGGCTCCATCCCATGACCTTGAGATCATGACCTGAACTGAAACCAAGAGTCAGATGCTCAATGAATTGCAACACCCAAGTGCCTGCCTATTTCCCTGAGTTCGAACAGATTTTTTTTCCATAGACATTTAGATAATTCACTCTCTTCTGTATTATTTTTGTTTGAGCTAAGAATATTGAAAGTAGTCAATGGTAGTAATTAGTTGAATGGACAATATATTTTTCAGCATTAAATAAAAACTACATTTTCTGTGGAAAAACTGAACTGTGTCTATAACCTGTAACACTCAGGGATAAATAGTAAATTGTACTCAACACATACCAACTATAGTCAGTAATAACTATCTTTGAGTGACAACAAACTCATAAATTCCTTTTTGTTTATTCATATAAAATTATTAAATACGTGCTATCTTGTATGAAGGATCATACTGAGATATGGGAACATAGTAATTGCTAAAATAGAATATCTATCCCCATGGAGGTTACCTTTCTAGAGGTAAACTTCTTTGTCTAGATGAAATAAAATAACTTTATGGAAAGAATTTTGGATATTAGAAATATTTCATAGTTTGATTATTTACATTTTATATCAATTATTCTTTATTTTGTTTTAGAACAAAATGTATATCTACCTATAAGAAGATGGAGTCATTTGTGAGAATGTGGGGTGTGTGGCACAAATCTAGACAAAGACTGTTTCACAAAGGAAGCTGAGGATTTCATAGTGGGGTACAGGGAGGGGAGTATAGCTGTGTCACTCCTAATTAGCTCTGTACATAGTTGTTTCCAGTGGAAGGTGAATAATATTAGGAGACAGGGATAGTTTTCAGGATATTTATTCAGAGTGTGGTACTGGGGAATCCATGAGGAGAATGAATGTGGGAAATAGTAGTAAGCATTCTGATTAGCCTGTACAAATGTTGGAGAAACCAGTTGGTAGATTCAGTAATATAAGGGAAGGAACTCTCCAAAAGTGATGGAACATGCTAAGATTGGGAAGGTGAATAGAGCATTAGGGTACATGGGCTAGGACTCTGCTCTATGAGTGAAACTAGAAACAGGGTGAAGAGGAAGAATCAAAAAGGAGCAAACTAAAGCTTTTTGGTTTGTTGTTGTTGTTGTTGTTATTTTTTAAATTGGCTCAGTAGGAAGAGTGGTTTACCTCTGGAAGAATGGATTCCATCTGTGGTTGACTTTGAGATAAATACTGCAGCCCTCTGGACTGGAGTGAGATGACAAGAAAGTGAGGGTTCATGAGTAGTGTTAGATTATTAATAAGCATATCAGTCTTTCCCTAGGCCATTAGCCAGAGAAAAGTCCAAATTTTTGATGTAGGGGATTTTTAATATGTCATCCTTCATGAAATTATGAAAGTAGTCATTATTGGAAAGTCAGAATGTTTGGGGATTATTAACAGATTTTTAAAATTATCCATGGAGAACAGACTCATTGTTTTACAAGACTTGTGGATTATTTTTATCACATTCTGTTAGCCAACATATAGTACATCACTAGTTTTTGATGTAGTGTTCAACGATTCATTAGTTGCATATAACACCCAGTGCTCAACACAACATGCACCCTCCCCAGTACCTACTTTTAATGATGTCATACTAGCTCTGGCTCTGTCTGAGTGTGTGCTTTGAGAAAGAGTGCTTGTTGTATGAAAAATGCTTCTGCTATTAATCTGACCTGAAGTTATAAGTAGAATAAGCAGAATAATGGTAGATTTATTATTTTTGTTTTTTCTAAGTTCACATCTGTCATCCAGCAAATTCCAACAAATGAAAGTGACAAAGACAGTTACCAGTGTATTATAGGTGATCAATAATCAGAAAGAAATGTCATTTTCTCTTTTTTTTCAACCTTCTTCCTTTCTTATCCATTTTTCCTCCTTCATTCCTTATCTTTCATTCCTTATCATCAATAACACTGTAGTCAAATCTTGTATCTATCATTCAAAGATCAGTGCAGAAATAGAAACCCTTCTGCTAATTTCAATCAGAAATGAATTTAATGCAGAGAATGAGAGTTAGACAACCCCTGCCCCCAATGCCCCAAAAAAGAGTTAGCTAAGCCTTTGAGAGGCACGGAGATGCCACAGCCCAGAGGCCATTATTTCACTAATGATTTGAAATACCATCATCTAGCTCCAGTCAAGAATATGAGAAGATGCTGTTGACACTGCAGCCACCAAGACTGGCCAGCAGTGCTGATTCTCAGTGCCCAGAAAGCTGGAACCTAGATATCAAGTCAGGTCACCACACTTGCTTGGAGAGAAAGCATCAGCAGGAGACAGCTTTTGCCTCATGTCTGCCTTCCAAGCCTTATATGTGTGGCAACTACGAGGATACCTTGCTTGCATCTAGACACTATGTGTAAGAGAGTGTGGGAAGATTGTTTTCAGCTTTCTATTATCTCCAAATTGAATGAAGCTGGACTGGAGTTTGGGAGAACCAAATCAAATGTCTACGACAAGCTGCTATAGTGATTTATGTTGACCTCCCAACTGTTTTCTATATTTGTCATTATTCATGGCTTTTATTAAATCTATGTCTTATATTCTGCTTACCTCCCCCTAACCCTGCTAAATCTCATTTCTACCCTTTTGTGTAAGCACATTAGCCAGTATTGTACTTTTTTAACATTGCTGTTACCTGGCCTATTTGCCATATCATTAACTCAAATTTTGGAATACTTTCCTACAATTTAAGGAAGAAATACACTATAAGGTTAAAACCAGAACTTAGGTACATAAACAATTACTTATTTTCTATGGGTCTAGAAATAACTATCATTTTATTTCATCAGAATATGTCTTAAACAAGTGATATTTCTATCATCCATGCATCTAATAAAAATGCACAATTATTGAATGATTAATATGATCTAAGGTGGGTATAAAGAAAGTGTCTTGAATTTTAACTTCTCCTAAATTGACTTTTTAAATTAAGAGATAAGAGATTTATTGATCAGGCACATTTTTCCTCATATATTTATTACCATGGACCTTAAGTTTGTGTTGCTTTAATTTTAGACAAGCTAGCACAAATGGCAACACAAAATCCACAGGCAAGAACCATTTACATTATAAAACCAGTATCGTTCATTCCTCTAGTCATTTTACTAGAATTTTATTTCCTCTGTGTATGCTTTAACTGCACATAGATATTGTCCTATCTTAGTGTAAGAGTTAAACATGATTTCAAAATAAGAAATAAGATTATGTCCATCCCGATTATAATTCTAAAACAATTTCCCTCTATCTTTTAAGTTAAAGTGAGATTACCCTTCCATATTATTATTTTGCTAAGTTTGACACCTCTATCAACTATCACAATACTTTTTCCATCTGCTATCCTTGCCTCTAAAATAAAATGGGCTTGTAAAACTAGTTTTTAATCAGAAAATCTATTAAAATGTCTGCTTTTCCTTTTGGATGAGTGTTTTTGCTCTGCTCAAAGCATGTCCTGTTATCAGAGACTGTGAAGCTATGTTGTCCTTTGGTTCAGAATGTTGGACCCAAGAGTCTGATGTTGTGTTTACTGCATGAACAACAACTTAATTAAGTGTTGCTTTAGAAACATCACCAGAGCTTTGTTTCTGGTATTGCACTCAGGCATGTATCACATTGTTTTGACACATGCATTGGGAAATCTGCTTTGTAGTTAGTCATGTTTTTGGAACACTACTAGTAAAAACAGAAGAAAAGAATAAGTTTATTCGTAGAGCAATGAAAATGCTCTCAAGATGCAAAGAATGACTATAAAAGACAGGATCAAGACCAAATTTTCTTCTGAGAACTTTCACAGTAAAACAATTTCCTCTTTTGACATTTAACTGCTTAAAAGCAAACATTTTTATGTTTTTTTTAGAGATTAATAAAATCAAATGTACAAAGATTTCTTCCTTTTCTATATCCATATTTATCTCCCTAAGGAACATATTTTATATACCTAAATAGATTCAACATTTTAATTTTAGGTTGTTACTTATCATGACAAAACATATTTTAAATAGTATTTTTCTGTTACAAACCAATAGGGGTTAGGGAAAAAATGATAATGCATGCATATATTTTCACACTCTCTCTTGCAAAAAAGTAAACAATTTTTTTTTTTCCAGATATGCTCTGAAAGCTCACCTGAAACTAAGAGGAATCAAAAGTGTCATCCCCAAAGCACTAGAATGTTTAACTCCACTATCATTGGCCTCGTTTGGGGGATTGTAAAAATGAATACAATTGTTCAACAAAGATCCAAAAACTTGTTGAAAGAAAGCTACCATCTAAAAATAAAAGAGCAATCTCTTCAAAGGCAGCGTGGCCTGGAATCTCTAGACAAGATGGCCCGAATGATAAGTGAGAGAAAGCACCCCAGAGGGAACACGGAGCTTTAAAGATCTGTAAGATAAAGAAAGGAAACTAGTTATTTTCAAAAGTTTTCTCAAGGTCCTTTTATCTCAATAATTGTCCCTATTCTAGTCCAGTGATAAATAGCAATGACTGGACTTTGTTTACCTTAAAGTAGGTTAATATCAGTTCTCAAATCTTCAGGTGCCCAAACTGGAGCCAGTTTGAAATGCACCCGCAAGAGACACGCCTACATAGGCCAACTGTATTTAAACTGCTGACTTTGATTTAATGCTCAATCAGTTCTATTCTAAAACTCCATGTGTATTTGAGAAAAACATTATGTTAAGATTTTATTATTCAAAATATGACTATTTGTGTAAATTTATAAAAATGTTGGCATGTGTGTTTGTCTGTATTTGTATTTGCTATTGCATTATGAAATGTACCTGTGTTCTCCTAATTTCAAAGATTGATGTCACACCATATACTACGTGAAAATATTTTGTTGAAGTAGGATGGACACAAGTAAGAGTAGCAGCAGAACATTTTTCCAGAATGTATCAGAGAGTGCCCAAGAATTAAGCAAAGTTAGAAAACATAGACCTACCAGTAACCACAGCTGAAATTAAATAAGTTGTCCAAAATTCTATCCCAAATAGCCATGATCCCAGAGAGTTGATTCGAATTGCATTTATATTTTTAACGGACAGAAAATTTTCATGTTCTGTAAACTATTCCAGAGCAAAGAATATATGTTTTTTTATTTCACAACTTAGTACACCTGTAATACCATACTAACAATACTTAAAGTAGAAATTAGAAACCAGTTCCACTGAATCACTTTTTAAGCTATTGTCCCTCAATTCCAAAGCCGCCTTGCTATACATGTTTGTGTTGTTGGAGCTTGTTGGCCTCTGAAAATGACATTTCTTCTTTGTCAGTTGGCTGCCTATCGGTTTTCAGGAATCAGTGGTGTTAGAGGGAAACTGGCAGGCAGGAGAGAAATGAGCTTGCTTCACTCTGGCTTGCTTGCTGTCCATTCAGCATCATCTCAGCAACAGTTTTTCACTTTAGCAAAAACAGATACTCCAGATTCCATGTTTTTATTTACTTCACTCTTCCAGAACCAGAACCAGTTTCAACCATACCCCTCAGAGGTACCAAAACAAAATGGCCAGTGCCCCCTCCTCAGAGCTCTTTAGGTGATCTCCTCCAAGCTCCGGAGGTACGAGCAATCCCTCAGAGGTCTAGATCCCAGCTCTGTGGGGCCCCTCCTACTATATTCTAGGTTCTGATAACACCTATATCTTCCATTTTTTCCTCCTGTCCTGAGTGAGCTACTTCTTTGGTTGCTATCCCTTTTAGTCTCCCTCTCCCTCTCTCTCTCTACCCTCCTTCCCTCTCTCAATTTCTCTAGTGCCTGCATTTTCAGTTCCTTATATATATAATTATCTTTTAAAAATACCTGGTATGCTTTCTATTTTCCAGGCCAGATCAAAATAGATTGACTTATACAAACACAAATGAACAATTGTAAATGATTGCAAATTAAACTTATAGAATGAGATATAAAACAAGGTAGGAAAAAAGGTAAAAGGGTAAAAGCTGCTAAGAAGAAGAGTAAGTAGAAATCGTTATCAAAATAGAGTGTGTTTAAGAAGGGCTAGAGTGATATTCTGATTTGTAATAAGAATATATACTTGGTCTTGGTCCCCGTTTCTGGCACAGAGTTCCTGAAACCCTCCAGAATTCCCTAAGTGATGAAAGCAACAAAGAAGTCTTTCATTATGTTAATGAGGTAACTTTTGGACAGCACCTAAGGAGGGGCCCAGCCATGTGATTAGAGGGTTGGAGATTTCAGTCCCAGTCCCCTGACCTCTGCATCTCTTCAGTCTGGCTGTTCCTGAGTTATATTCTATTATAATAAACAGAATCTAATAAATAAAATGTTTCTCTGTGTTCTGTGATTTGTTCTAGCAAATTAATCAAACCTAAGGAAGAAGGGAGTCATTGGAACCTCCAACTTGTAGCCAGTTTGTCAAAAGCACAGGTAACAACTTAGGCTTGTAACTGGCTTCTGAAGCAGAGGGTAGGGTTATAGCTTTGTTGGACTGAACCCTTAAACTGTGGAATCCAAAGCTATCTTTGGGTAGATAGTATCAGAATTGAACTGAATTCTTGGACATGATGAGGACATTAGCAGGTGTCTGAGAATTGCCTAGTGTTATGTGGGAAGCCCCCTCGACACATATACTTTATAACCGGGGTCCAGGAACCTCAAAGAGCTAAGATGAGTAAACAAAAATATATTAATTAATTACTTAATAATTAATCAGCAATAGAATGGGAAAAAAGAATCTATCTGATTCTCTTAATAGATCCTGAAAGGGTTTTGGTAAAATCAACATCCATGCCCCACAAAAATTCCTGTTGTAAGAAATCCATCATGATTAAACTAATATTCTCTCATGCTAATAGCCAATATCATACAAAACAGGGAAACCTATGTACCGTTATGATAAACTCAAGAACAAGGCAATGATACACACTTTTGTCATTATTTATCATTATTCTGAATATAATCAGTGCAAGTAGCCATATGACCTGCTTTGGAGAATTAAATGAGAGTAAGTCACATTGCTACTTATATGCTTACCTGTTTTTCTGAAAGCCAGTTCTTAGCAATGGAAGCAATATTTGGACATTGCTTCCCATTTTTTAAAAATCAGATTTGATCAGAATCAAGTCAGTTTCAGAAGGAAGTAAAGCAGTTATAGTTTTCCTTTTATTTTGGTCAACTTAATCATTGAAGTAGATACAAGAGGACAGAAAAAGAAGATATCTTACCACCATCCAAAGTATATAAAAATAATATAACTGACATTAATGATAATTTAATTTAACAAAAATTTAAGCAGAAATTAGTTATCAAATATTTCCAGCCAGGAATATCAGAAGTTCATATGAAATGTAGGTTACATGACTAAAGCATGGAAATTTTTACATACCTGATTTTGTTAAACTTGGATTTGCAAATTAATGCTCTAATGTTCCTTAAGAAGTAGTACACAATCTATTTATAAAATCATAAATATTAGGTAGAAAAGATTTCACTTGATTACAAATGAGATTATTTTTAACATATTGCTGTAAGGGGTTAGTTCACAAGTGATTATCATTACTTATAAAATGTGTCATTCAAGATTTTTACTTGATTAAGAGAATATGTGTCTGCATCTTTTGAATCTTTCCCTAAAGTGTGGAAACATTTGGGGACCTTACCTGATAAAAGTCTCTATCATTAATACCGATAAAATTTTGTAATGGTTCTCTTCTTTTGGGCAGTGTCAGAACAGACTAGATCATGTTGTTATAGCAAACAACCTAAAAATCTCAGTGGCTGAAAACAGCAAAGTTTTCTTTCTTTTTTTGTGTGTGCAGTCCACTGCTGTTCTTTGCAACCATCAAGTACAGATGTTTCTCCTATGCTGGTTATTTTACCTATATACCTACATGTATCTCTATATGCACGTGGCCGAAGAAGAAAACAAGTTGAAGAGTTGATCTCTGGGAAGTATTTCCACCTAGAACTGATACATGTGATTGCAGCTCAAACGTCATTGGCTGCAGGAAGTCCTATAGCCTCATTGCTCTCCAAGGAGATGAGGGAAATGAGTAAAAGGAAGAAAAATCCCCAAATAGTAAGAGTGCCTCCCACAGGAATGCTTTGAGTGTATTTTTATTAGCAGTAATCTACATTAGAAAATCATTAATATTGCTGCTCATGGCACTCAACATATCCTATCTTCACATGCAGTCATATACCCACACACGCATTTACTCACTCCATATCCAAATCATATAAATTACTCAGGAAGAAGGCAATGCAGGGTCTCAGTTAACTGAACTTCAGTATAAATATAAAAGCAACAGAATGCACAATTTTTTGATGAGATTACTTAATAATGTACAGAAAAAACATTTAATTTTAAGTAAGAATCTCTAAAGAAAGGGGACCCAGAATAAACGGAAAGTAGGTTATCCACTCTGAGGAATCGCTCTTTCTGTTGCATCTGAAAGCACAGGCTTCTCATTTTCATTTCCAAAAGCATCAATGCATCAAACGGAGAAGAAAAATGTTCGTGTAAGGAGCCCCTACGTGAAGTAGTTTCATCAGTCACTGTCTATCATGGAATTCTATGATACCCTACATCTTACACTCATCTGACCCCAAACCCAGAACTATCCCAGATCTAGTCTATCAGCAGCAGGTGTCTGCAGACTTCATCTGGGACACTTCTCACTTTCTGTGTTTTGAAGGCCCCTGCTGCTATGAACAAACTGTAATAAGCTCCAGTTGCTTGTTGTGAACAAGCCACCTCAACTTTGAATGTGGCTTGTGGTTTCTGACTCCTCATCACTTCTGATTTCAGTTTACTTATGAATTCTGATGACTCATAGCTTTAGTTTACTCACAGCTTCTGCTCACTCACTTCCTCTACCATCTCAAGGTCTCTTTGTGTCTCTTCAGGTGTTATTTCCATAATAAAATGCTGATGCTCTTCTGTGCTGTATAGTTATATTTCTCAGAAAAGATCTGATTTAACCAGCTAGCTACATCCTGCCCATTTGGGTAGAATCTTAATTTTAAGCCTCTTCAGGCAAAACTTACTGACCTACATATTGGTTTCCTTTGAATCAGTTTGTCACATCAGGCCCATAGGATTTTTCTTGGAAGAATGGTCACATAAAGACAAGATGATTCTCTATACTTCACAAATTTTTTAGATTCACTACTGAGGGCAAAGATCTTAATCAGTGAGCATCTCAAAACAAAACAGTGCTCATAGCTATTTGCAGCCATAGATGGGCTTATAAGACTTAATGAAAACAAGGTAAGATCTATTAGGCATTCCAGATTATATAAATTGGAAATAAAGAAATGTCAGGGAATATTCAAGCGATAAACATATAATTAAAATAATCATATGATATATAATATTCTTAGGAAAAAGAACCATGAATAATTAATGCCAAAAATTCTATATGAAGTTTGTTCTATCTGCATTTCTTTCTAATCTTTCCTAAATTTATCATTTATTGCTCTAATGCTCCACCTCACTGTGAATATGGCCTCATACTTTTCAATTGACAACCACTTTTCTCTTGCTCTCCTAACCTGAAGAGATCCTTGGAGGCCATAGATTATGTTGGATCCAGGAATAAAATCCCACTGGGTAACGCATGTTTATAAGTTCTAAAGTACACTTTATTAGCATATAAATTGAAAATAGCAACTTTGATCAGGTTGTTTAATGAAAAGCACCTCTTAGTACAAGTGAAAAACCATTTCCTTAATCCAGGTTGCTTAGAAAACAACAACAAAAACTACTTATGTGATTACTGCAAAAAGTGACAGGAGACAGAAAATCAAAGTGATGGCTGAACCAATCAACCTTTAGAAAAAAATCTTATGTTAACTCTGGGCGAGTAAATAGCTGGATACATGTGTAGACAGAAACCCTTCCAATAATGTTCCTAATGTCAAGGTCTCTTGGGCAATAAAGTGATGAAGTCCATTAGGCAGCAACCTTATTAAACACGGCACACACAATTAGCTCTGGGTGACTACCTCCAGGCTTCTCTCCTGTGACAATGCAACGAATCTTCATTTTTCCAATAAAGACTGATATGGTTTTGATCAAACCGTCTAAACTTCAATTTTCCTGGGTTAAAAATATTCCTAGAAATATTTTTTGAGACCCAACGTCATATAGACATCCTTTTATTTTTCTTCTCATCTGTGACATTTTTAGTCTGTGTGCAAATATCATAATTAAAGAACGAACTATTTCATGATGGGTTATCACTGAGTTCTACGGTTTTTATAATTATATCATGAAATATTATGTCAAGTTGCAGAAAATGTATTCAACAAACTCATATTGCTGTATACATTCTTATTCATGTATTTTGAGAGTTCATATCAATTTAAACAATAAAGCAATTTTAATTGTAAAGGACATCTCACTATTCTTGACCACTGAGTGACCATGAAGAGAGAGAATAAACATGTTACAGAATTTGAAAAGATGGGTAACCAAAGTGTTATTGGTTTATACGTGAGAGTTCTCTACAGCAGCAACATAAAAAATTGACCAAAAGAAGTAATACGACATAGTAATCTAAAGAATTTTTGTGACTGAAAAACAAAATGTATAGTTTGAAGGAAAATGTGTACAGTTATTTAAACACTAAAAGGTAAAAAGTATGCCAAGTAGTAGTAATGTTTATGTTTTCCATAAACAGCCATAATCCTGGCTGGGGATAAGAGAGAGCTATATAGAAAGGTACAGGGGTACAGAAAACATGACTGCTTCTTTTAACAAATTTAGTTTAGAAGTCTACGTGAAAGGGGTGCCTGGGTGGCACAGTGGTTAAGCGTTTGCCTTCGACTCAGGGCGTGATCCTGGCGTTATGGGATCGAGCCCCACATCAGGCTCCTCCGCTATAAGCCTGCCTCTTCCTCTCCCACTCCCCCTGCTTGTGTTCCCTCTCTCGCTGGCTGTCTCTATCTCTGTCAAATAAATAAATAAAATCTTAAAAAAAAAGTCTACGTGAAAGAATTATACCGGAGGTCCTCAAAAATACTGCTCTAATTTCCCATTGTGGCTTTAACAAATTACAACAAATTTTGTTGCTTAAACAACATAAATGTATTATCTCACAGTTCTGGTACTCAGAAGTCCTCTAGAAAGGAGTCTTACTGGCAAAAATGAAGATGTCACTAGAGCTATATCCTTTTGTGGGGGCTCTAAGAGAGACTCCATTTCCCCGTCTTTCCAGCTTCAGAAGGCTGCCTGCATTCTGTGGCTCATGGGCCCCTGTCAACACACCAGCAACATTTGCCCTGACAACTGTTCAAACTCTTTGTCATAGCCTTTAATACATAATTGTTTTTAGATCAATCCGGTTTTTATTCAGTTCATAGATCATATAAAAATACTTCTTCTTAAGGAGGTTCTTGGACTTCTCTGACCTGTCCTCATACAGAGAACATATGAACTTACATATTCAGTTAAAATTTTAATTAAGATCTTCAGTGTTGGTGATAAAAATTTTCTAACTCCTATTTGACTTATTTCCTTATAAATCTCATCTTCTCATCTTATATAATGGTATACCTTCACTTCAGATTCATAATCAACACCATAACTTTTAATTATATTTGAAGTCCTATCAAAACCCCAGGGTAAAAAATTATTTATGCTGTATTTTTTAAATCATGTTTACAAAGGTGTATTTCAAAATTGTTTTCTGAACTTCAACTGAAGTTGACTAAATTAAAAAGCATATGATTTCTTCTTTATTTGTTCTGAAATCATTGCTCAGGGTACTATATATTTTAAGGAATAGGAAAATTCTAAACCTTAAGCCTATAGATGCTGTGTTTAGTATAAACAATATATTTTTTTATATTTCTAAAATATACATAATATATATTATATGTATGTATCTCAACAGTTGAGAGGTTTTATATATATAAAGTAACATTTATACCTATAAAATATAAACATTTGTATATAAACCTATAAATCTATATATAGAAGCATTTTAGGCAGGGCACTGTCCATATCTGCACAAGGCCATGGCACCCAGCTATCTCTGCGCAAGCTGCTTTAAGCATTTGTGTTACCTAGTTGACTCTTGAAAGCACTTGTGTTTTCCTTCCCTTGTATATTTCTAAATGTTACTTCTCACATTGACTTTTTCTCAGCACTTGGAACTACTAGAACTTTGTCTTTTCTAAGGAGCTTCTATTTTTTCCCTGTATCAGTGTCTTCCAAATGTTTACTGCATCATTAAAATTCTTTTCTGAACCATGCCTAGACATATATATTTATCTTTTATTAACAATGTGCTAATATGTTTACCATAAGGCACACAAAAATGGACATTAAAATATGGATGAGTTAAAAATATAATTAGAAATGCTAATATTTTTGGGGGCGCCTGGGTGGCTCAGTCGTTAAGTGTCTGCCTTCGGCTCAGGGCGTGATCCCAGAGTCCTGGGATCGAGCCCCACATCAGGGTCCTCTGTTGGGAGACTGCTTCTTCCTCTCCCACTCCCCCTGCTTGTGTTCCCTCTCTCACTGGCTGTCTTTCTCTCTGTCAAATAAATAAATAAAATCTAAAAAAAAATGCTAATATTTTACAGCATCGCACTATGAAGATCGTTATTCTAGAAGCTATCATTTTATTTCTTCTACGTGACTGGTGAGAAGCCTGGAGGCAGTGGTGATGCCAAACAAAGGAACCCTTACTGACTTGATGTCAGCAATATTGGTCTTTTGCCTTAATCCTCATTTTCTCAAGTTCTATTTTTTATTTAATAAAATTTTTTTATGTGTTTTCATATCCTTTTTGGAAAAAAAGTACTATAAAATAATTATTCAATCCCTTGGATAGAGTATCAACATATCACGGAACATTAGAGCTCAAAGAGCACTTAGATAAACCCTGTAATTGTACAGATAAGTAAAATAAAGCTTGTGAATTTTAAATTATGTTCTCAAGGTCAGGATCCTTTCTATGTATGTCACATCAAATTTAGCATAATATGTTTTAATTCTAATCTTTAGCATTTCCAATTGGATCTTTACTCTCCAAAGTGGCTGATACTTTAGGAGTACTGTTTTGAATGGACTCAAATTTGAAAAGACTGCACACCTTCCAAAATGGAATGCAATTTTTTTTTTTAAGTATTCCATTGAGGAAACACATAGTTGTCCTGGCCAGAACTTTCCAGGTCTCGATGCTCCATATTTATAATCAGCAACTTAGTTGTTCTTTCCCAGGGTCACATATCGGCAACATCATCTCAGGGGGATTTTTCAAACTTAAAATGCCAGGGCTAATTCCAACACAAGAATCCCTTTTGGGGGCACCTGGGCGGCTCAGTCGGTTAAGTGCCGGACTCTTCAGGACTCTTCATTTCAGTCCAGGTCATGATTCACAGGGTCCCGCGAAAGGGCCTCGAGTCAGTCTCTGCTCTCGGTGTGGAATCTTCTTGAGATTCCTTCTCTCCCTCTCCCTCTTCTCCTGCTAGCTCACTCTCTCTCAGATAAATAAATAAAATCTTAAAAAAAAAAAAAAAGAATCCCTTGTGCAAGGCTTTTGATATGTGAAAATAAATGGTTAAAAAAGGAAAGCTTCTCAGAGCAATGTGTGGACATTTCTACTTAAGAATCAATTGCATACAAAGACCTGAGGTAAAGACTAAAAAGATAAAATTCAAATTGGTGAAATTTAAAACCTCATCCTTAATTAAAGTAACTGTAAACACCAGCAGGCTTAGGTGTGTGGTCATACACAAAGAAGCCTCCGTCTTCATTTCCCAGCACTTAAGTGGCTCTGCTTTGATTGTACCATATCAAATCTCCAGTTGAATAATAATTTAGAAAGCAAATATGTCTACCATAATCACTTTAAATGAGCCAGGATTCTATGAAATCTAAAATGTGATAGCAATATTGGCTTAAGCCCTAATAAAACCTCATTTATGTGCAATCACAACTGGTCTTCTTTGCATTTCTGAATGTGGGTGATATGTTTGTTTTTTCTAAAGACTGGGACTTGAATAGGGAGCTAAAGGAATAAGCCCTGTGTGATCCTAATACCTAAACAACTTAATTGGTGTGATTCACAAAACAAGATATAGAAAATGGAAATGAATAACAATAAAATTTTGTACAGTTCTTTTCATTTTCTAATCACTGTCAAAACAATGAAGTATAACTGCACTTACATGGATAAATAAATAAGAGATAAATTGATAAATTTGGATGATGATGCCATTGCAAAAATTACTAAAATAATGAAAATTCATTTTCTTTGTTTGGACAAATCTGGTAGTTATATTAAAATATGCACTAGGGAACATTTTCAAAGCTTTTATGGTGTCTTTTATGCTGCTACACGTTCTGGTTTTGAGAGGGAGAATTGCCCTGGAGAAGAAATCCTTCAGAAAGAAGAAGAGAGGGAACACAAGGACTCGGGGGGAAAAAAAAAAATGTTTGCAACTGCAGAGAATGATTAGTACAAGGAAAAGGAGGAGGAGACATCTGTTGGTGAAATGATTTTTAGAGATAATTAAGTGCATTCATCCAGAAATAACACATATTATACATCGTTTGCAGGCACACATGGCTTTACTAAAAACAAGAGAGACTTTGAAAGGCCCACAAAAAGAATCAGCAGCTTTGAACCGATGTCACCAGAATGCCAGCCCTCCCTGTGTGCCCCACCTCAGCCTTCCTAAATGCCTCTCAGTCTCCGGAATAGATTCTACTGCAGGCTATGTATATTATTTACAGAAGGAAGGTTTTCAGGAAGTATTGTCAGAAAAGTGTAGCTCAGTCCTCATGTTTCTTAAGTAACTTAGATTAATATCCCATTTCGATCTCCCGGAATTTAAGTGGATTCCTGGGCATCTCAGAGGTCCATGTATAAAGAATATTAGTGTTCCAATCCAATAAATGGATGCAGATTTTTTTAAAGCACAAAACAAAGCAATTGACCTGACAGTTATGGCTATGTCAAGGACTTAATAAAAATTAACCTCGGAAATCAAGTTTAGATTTTGCTTGATATTTGCTTATTTAATCCTCTTCCATAATAGAATTTATGCTTCATGTTTTTGTATGTGATGCCTTCTTGTGAGCTTTAAATACATTGTTCAAAATGCTAAATGACGGGCCTTGAAATGTAGTTAAGGAAATAAGAACAAGATAAAAGACCTTTAGGAACACTCTTGGCTTTTCAATAGAAATGAATTTGAAAGTTTTAGATCAAAGGAGAAATATATATATATATATATATATATATATATATATATATATACACACACACACACACAATAAAATACAGTGATTTCCTTCCATCGAGATTAACCATAACAATAAAATGGTTGGTATTTCTACGTTCAGCTCCGTGTCACTCTTCCTCCACCAAACAGAATTAGTTTTTAAATAATAAAAATATAATATTGCACATAATGAGATATCACAAGGTAAGATGCTTGTATGCTTGATAAATTCCCTAGTTCAAGTCATCAAGAGTCCAGTTTCTCTGGATTCATCTTTCTAGCTTGCCAACTCCTTATAGTTGTTAGTAAACTTCAACATTCAGAGATGGTTGCCATTGTTCCAAGTGTAGAAAGACAATGACACTTAAAAAAAAAACAAAAACAGACGGAGTCAAAAAGGGAGGCCTCCCCTTAAGCTTCTTTTTTAAGAGTGAGAACAATTTTCTCAGATGCGTCTAGAATGGTCAAATCTTATTGGCTAGAATCATGTCACGTGACCACTCACATGCCTATGTCTGCAGAGCTAGAATTACCATGATTTCTTAGCTTTAGACTCACCAAGATCAACGAACATATGACTTTCTACTACATGGACAATATAAGAGTTCTAACAGCAAAGATAAATGGGATGTTGGTGTTACTGGATTAGCGCCAAGTGTCTCACACACACACACTTTAATTATTTATCCCACATCTGGTGCAGCAATCACTCTTCTCCTTGAACTATACTTATTTTTGTAAGAGTCTTATATTCATTTATAGAATATAAGTAACTTTAAAGAAGAGACCACATCGGAAAGCTTTTTTTTATTTCTACATTTTGCTTGATGTAGTGGTTTAATTATAATAGGTAATCAATAAAACTCTTTTGAATGAATGAATAAATTTATAAGGCTTTGTCTGGCATGTGGTTTTTATTTGCTCAAGTTTATTCTTAGCTGTGACTAAATAGATTTTTTTCTTGACTTGATAAAATGTTTCCTGAAATATATGTTTGGAATGCTTGTTCCTGAGAAAAAAACCTCTTAGGTGTAGGAAAGGAAGTATAAATACAATTTGCTTCTTATAAAAAATCAAAGAGATATTTTTAAACTATACCTTTTACAAAATAAAGCATAACAATATAAACAAAGATGGAACTTGGCTAATTTTAATAATGCACTCTCTAAATAAAGTAAATCTGCAATAATTTTAAATTAACTGCTTTGACGCAATTTGGTGCAAAACTTTCCAGAGATAATGTAAACACCAAATGTTGGGGACTGACTTTTGAGTTCTGTTATTTGTCATTAAACAAACCAGGAAAATGTGCTTGAAACAAAAGTGAATCTTTTATTTTGTGTGTACTTTATTACAAAGAATTCAAAAGTGGATTGAAGAAAAAACCCAGGATCTCCTTCTCATTTTTACCATTCTAGTTCAGGGGGTCATTTCTCTAGCTTGGACTTTTACCGCAGTTGTCTACTATATTGATCTTTAACACGTAGATCCAGTCCTATCAACTTCTGACATGGCATGTGCTGACAAAGTTGTCTAGAGAATTAAATACAAACTCAATGCTCTGGTGATGGAACTTCTTCCTAAAATAGATTCAACCCAGTTTTCCCTATTTTCCTTTTGTGATATTTACACACAATTTATTCTCTAGTTTAATTGCATGTTTACAGTTTCGTAAACACAATCTCCACCTTTTCTAACTATCACTATTCTCACTTTTTTGAAGGTCTATCTAAGCTCTTCTATTCATTTGGGAAGCCTTTTACTATATCTCTATTGTCATGGAATGTTTCCATCTAATTAATGCACTCCTGTTAATATTTCTCATAAGCCATAGTTGTTGAATGGTGTCCTCTCCAAAAAAAAGATACGTTGAAGTTGTACTCCCACTACCTCGGAATGCGACCTTATTGGGAAATAACACCTTCACAGGTGTACCTAAATTACATACTGGATTAGATAAAATCATACTGGATTAGAGTAGATGCTGAATCCAGTATGACTGGTGCCCCTATAAGGGAAGCCACAGAGACACACGCAGAGAACTCCAAGTGAAGACAAAGGTAGAGATTGGACTATGCAAAGGAAAAAGAACAAAAAGTTTTCAGCAAGTTCAGAAAAGACAAGGAAGAATTCCTCTGTAGGCTTCAGAGGGAGCATGGCCCAGCCAACACCTTAATTAGGCTTCTAAACTCTATAGAGTTGTGAAACAGCAAAATTCTGTTGTTTTAAGCCAGTGAGTATGTGCTGCTTCATTAAAGAAGGCTTAGGAAACTGATACAGCCACTCAATCAATTGCCTGTTATGTTATAGGCATTATCCTATGAGAGCTATATGAATATCCCTTCCCTTTTTCCCCTTTCTCTATCGATCCTATTAGTTCAACAGACTAATATAAACTTGGCCTTCCTCCCATCATAAGCCACATAAAGGCAAGAATTTTATCTTACCTTTAAATATCCTACTCATTCTGTGAACCCCTTCAGTGAATTTAACAATAATTGTTGCCTAACTAAAAATAAATTGAAACATTCTGAAATAATATTATGATTTAACTCTCGTCTTAAGTGAGTGGAAATGCTTCAGGCAAACACCTAAAATTATTGACAAAGTAATCCTAATTTCTTACATTTTTCTACAAACCATCTGGCACACAAAAGCATATACTTCCTGACAAATAGTTTCAAGGACCTCCTAACTTAAAACATACAGATGCAAAGACAATTTTTAAGGCAATCGTATAGATATAAGTTAACATTTAGTGACCTTAAAGCACATTCTATTTTAACATTGAGAATGTATGAGTGATTGGAGCAAGTGGGGAATTGAGAAACAGTTAAATATGTACACACACACACACACAGAAATACACACACACAGAGAAATAGAATATTTAACCTTCATATATCACTCAACATGAGGAATTATCATCTCATGACCAATCTTTTCTTTATATGTCCCCACAGTTTCCCTCACAACCTAGGGGATTATAAAAACATACACTTTTTATTTCCTGTCATCAATCCCTCATCCTGTATCCAGCACTTTCTTGATCCCCAGATACCTAAATAACATTTCTAGTAGGTTATCTTAGAACATCCATATGAGAATATTTCTGATCTGGCTATTCTGGAAGATCTATGTGAGAACAGTCAGAGATGAGACTTGAAAGGCAGGAATTAGGGAAAAATTTGAATGTCAGCTGGATTTAATATGTTCTATGGTGGGGGACACAGTAAGGAAAATGGTGCTGGGTTTTTATTTAGTTATTCATATACAAACACCACTCAATTAATAATATATGTAAAATGAAAAACTGAAAATCAGGGGCACCTCACTGGCTCCTTTGGTTAAGCAACTGCCTTTGACTCAGTTCATGATCTCTGAGCCCTGGGATGGAGCCCCACACCTTGCTCAGCAGGAGTCTGCTTCTCCCTTTGACCCTCCCCCTTCTCGTGCTCTCTCTTACTCTCTCTCTCAAATAAATTAATAAAATCTTTAAAAAGAGAGAGAGAGAGAAACAAAATCATTAAAAACTGTATCTGTCATCAGTTTCAGTTAAAAAGCCTAGGAATTCAGGTTTGACATAGGTTTGGGGGGGTTAGCAGTGGCAGGATTTGACAGGAGAGAACGAATGTTGCGGGACAGCACTTTGAGCATCTAGCTTCTCCTTGTCAACAAGGTGCTCTTGAATAGGGAAAATTAGTGCTGCACAGACAAAAAGCATCTCAGAGGCTTAAGCCATTCAGACATTGTGAAAGAGAGGACTGACATTTGGGGAAAGGAGGCATTATATAACGTGCTTCATTTCGAATTCATTCATTTAAAATATATTTACTATTTGCTTAATATATAGTTACTATTCTAAATTCTGAGCTCTCAACAATTTAAAAATTAAATCTTAATTAAAAATTAAAATTAATTTGATTTTTTAAAAGACTGATTCAAGGTTCACACTCTCATTAGGGAAACCAATTTTAAACAAGTAATTAAAGTCATGTAATGGGGCGCCTAGGTGGCTCAGTTGGTTAAACAACTGACTCTTGATTTTGGCTCAGGTCATGATCTCAGGGTTGTGGGATCAAGTCCCTGTCAGGCTTTGTGCTGGGCCTGGAGCCTGCTTAAGATTCTTTCTCCCTCTCCCTCTACTCCTTCCCCCTCTTTCTTTCAAAAAAAAAAAAAAAAGCGATAAAGACATGTGTAATGATGGGGCGCTTGGGTGGCTCAGTCGTTAAGCATCTTCCTTGGCTCAGGGCGTGATTCCGGCATTCTGGGATTGAGCCCCATGTCAGGCTCCTCTGCTATGAGCCTGCTTCTTCCTCTCCCACTCCCCCGTTTGTGTTCCCTCTCTAGCTGGCTGTCTCTCTCTGTCAAATAAATAAATAAAATCTTAAAAAAAAAAAAGGCATGTGTAATGAAAAGAGGAATCAAGACAAATGAGCAAAACAAAGGCACAGATGGTGACTTTGGGGAAGACTGCGCTGCTTAGGGTGGTTAATAGCATCTCTGAAGAGGTGTGCTTGGGCAGTGATAGAAATGACCCGAGGAGTGAGTCACACCACTCTGAAGGACAAGCTTTCCAGACAGCAGGAAAAGTGAGTACAGGCCATGAACTCAAAGTCCAACTGCAAAGGGAACAGCAGGAGGGAAGAAGGGAGTGCAGAGTGATGAGGTCGGAGGCCTTCTTACAGTAGATTAGGTAAGGTTATGTAGACCCTGATAAGGAGTTCGGTTTCATTCTAAAACTTTTGGAGACCATTTGTGGGGTTTAGGACGATTGAGTGACATGAACTAATCTTAAGTTTTGTAAGATCACAGGGACAACCTCCTGAAGGATTGACTTTAAGGGAAATGTAAGGATACAAACAGGAAAGCAACTGGGGTCTACGACAGCAATTCAGAGAGGTAAAAGAGTGCTTTAGACTGAAGATTAGTTAATGGCTAGATTCCAGCTACACTCTGAAGGGCGGTAACCAAAATCCTAAGAGATAAGAGTGGGAGGCAAAGAGAGAAGTCAAGGTTGACAAGTAAGCTGGGGAAGGCCAAGGCTGGAAGAGGATTTTAAGAAAAATAATCTTTTGGTCATATTAATATTGAGAATCCTATCCAAATAGAATTGTCACTTAAGCTATAGGGGGATATAGAATTGAAACTTAGGGGAGAAACTGAAATTGAAGACAAAAGCTTATATTCCTGAGCATACTGAGTGCATTTATAAATATATAAGCCATAGTCCTCTACGCTGGGATTATATTTCTTATTATCATGTTATTGATTTAATAATGGAAATAAGATAATTAATTTTCTTCTTCCAGATAAAAAGTACACTGATGCATTTTTTCTTTTAAAAACACTTATAGGGGTGCCTGGGTGGCTTAGTTGCTGGAGGAACCAACTCCTGGTTTCAGCTCAGGTCATGATGTCATGGGTCAAGACATCAAGCCCCGTGTGAGGTTCCGTGCTCAGTGGGGAGTCTGCTTGAAGATCCTCTCCCTCTGCTCCTCCCCCCACACACATACACTCTCCCTTTCTGTCTCTCTCTAAAATAAATAAATAAATAAATAAATAAATCTTAAAATAAAATAAAAGCACTTATCTATAAAATAAATCTAGACAATTCTGCCCTTGAACAAGGATGTTTGAAGGTCTTGAACCCTTTCTGTACTTTTTCTCTTTGAAAAACATAAACAGGTTCACAGTCAAATATGAGAGAAAAATTTAAAACATGTTTTACAAGTTATCATTTTCATATAACACCTACTTAGTAAAAACTTTTGTATTAGATTAAATTTATAAACAAAGATTAAGCATTATAATTTGAAAGATTATTAAATGAATTTAGTTGATTAATTAAATGAATCTATCTACAACATACTCAGGCCCATTTCCTAGATACTCAATTTTAAGTCAATAATTTTTTTAGGTAGCAAGCATCAGAATTACATGGGGAGCGATTTTATAAGCCCATGCACAAATCTCACTGCCTCAAACCATGAATTCTGATTCAGGGTGTAAGTGTAGGACTAGGATGTGTGTACTGGGGAAAAGACAGATGCACTGTAGTTCAAAATCAATGACATAGCAAAAGGGCTTGCATTGGCTTTGCTGACCTTAATCCCTGTGACTCACTTTTCTTTCTTTCTTTCTTTTTTTTTTAAGATTTATTTATGTATTGGAGGGGAGGGGCAGAAGGAGAGAATCTTTCAACCAGACTCCCTTCTGGGCACAGAGCCCAAAGCAGGGCTCCATCCACAAACCTTGAGATCAGGACCTGAGACAAAACCGAGAGTTGGACGCTCAACCCAATGTGCCACCCAGGAGCCCGTCTCTTCAAACCAAACTCCAACTTCAAATATAAACCTTCTATTGATAAACAACTCATCTGTTAAGTCGATGTAAAGCTTTGTCTTATACTGTGTCAGTCTCTTTGAGATAATTTTGGATAACTTTGATTGCATCCATTGTGTATGGTTTTTGTTGGTTAATTTATAGGTGACAAGTTTTCCTTTTATTTTAAATAACTGAACGGTATCTTATTATTGTCCCTTGTTCATTATAGTCCATCTCTTAACAAAGCTAACAAATTCCACTTCTTTCTAAATGATATAAACTTTTTCACTGGTCTCTAATCCATCATTCAGACAATTATACATTTGATAAATTAGTTTCCATTTAATTTTTAAATTTGCATTAAGAATCCCCATATATGCATAATATACACCAGTTTCTTATTTCCTAAAATTCTCCCCTTCTGCTGTGTATAACTGGCCATTAACTTAATTTAAAAAACTTCAATGTCACTGGAAAGTCATAGTTTTATTTCAGAATATACACCACGTGCTCAGATATGATCAAAATATATTTTTTATACTTTCTGAATTTAAAGTCTCAACTTTTATAAACAATAGTAAAATCCTTTTGTGTTTTTACACTTAGGGTTTTGTTTTTGTTCTGGGAATCTATTCTGCATTATACAAAAAGTTTTTATATTCTACACTGTTCCCTGGGCAAAACTCCCATTGAATTCCCTGCACTGATAATCTAAGTGTTGTTTGTTTATGAAACAAATTTATACCCTGCAATGGAATATACAGTGAAGAAAGGGAGGTTAATTTTACTTTGGATTTTTAGTGTCATTTTCTTGGCAATTGCAAAATTTCTCAATGCCAAATCTATAAAAATGTTAATTTGTCCAAGTTTGGGAACATAAATACTCTGTTAACAAATGTTGAGATTTACTTAAATTTTTTCCATATCTAAATGTTTATTTCCATTATTCTGGAAATGGTGTAACAAACTTTTGAAAAGCACACTGAAGAAACCATTTAGAAAGTAATTGGTCACCTATTAAATATATTCATGTGGAGAATCAAAATGGCCTCTGTTAGAGAAAATGGAGACAGGGGAGAGCCAAATGGAGTTCTAGGTTGCTGGACAAAAAATAGGTATTTTAATAATTATATGTATCAGAGTGGTTGGGATATTACTACATCAAGATTTTATTTTTTTAAAGATTTATTTATTTATTTGTTTATTTTTATTTTAGAGACAGAGAGACCATGCAAGTGGGGAGACAGGTAGAGAGAGAGGGAGAGAATCTCCAGCAGACTCCCCCTGAGCTGTAAGTACAACACGGGGCTTGATCTCTCTGCCGTTGGAATGCTGCGGGGAGTTGCCTTCCCCAAAGCTTTCTTAGCCCAAAGAGCCACCCTGTGATCTAAGAGATGTATGCATTGTCCCTTAGGCTGTGTTTAGTGGAATTCATAGACCATACGAATTAGCACATCAAACACTCAGATTAGCACACCATATGTTTCCTGTAAACAGATCCTCCCAGTTTCAGTAAGACCCCTTGTCACACATCCTGTGCTTGAGAAACAGTGACAAGGATTTGTGATTATCCTGAAAGACCAATAAAAGCGGGAGTAAAGAGGAGCAAAGTGTGTTCATGTAGGAGTGTTGACCCCCTTGCCTTCTCCTCTGTTTCACAGCAAAGTTTGGAGTCATCTTTCATCTGCCGGTACAGGGATTGCTGGCCATTCCTGACAATGCCCTGAGCCAAAACCCCCAACCTGGTGTGCAACTGACTAAGCCATCCAGGTGCCCCTACATCAAGATTTTAAAAAGAAAAAATTGGAAGATTTAATTTTAATGTTTTAAGTAAAGCTTTAAAATGTATTACAAACAATTAACTTTAAAAAATACTAGCAGTTATGAGATCATCAATTTGAAGCAAAAAATCCTTACAATTCGATATTCAACAACCCTGTTTTTAAGATCCTTCAATCTTCCCAGCCATCAGGATTTTTTCACTGGCCAGCAATTTACCATAGACCCTTCTGTTTGCCTCCATGTTGCTCAGTCCCTTCCTCCCTGTCCTCTGTTAGTCTTTTTCCACCATCACCATCCTTCTCACTGTTCACCTACATCATCTAATCGCCCTCCACATACCCAAACACCCTGCTATCAAATTTATAATAATTTCTTAAACTATTATGATAGATCAGTATATCTATCTCACTTTCTGGCTCTTGCCCCTTACAAGATATGTCAGGTGGCTGAAATTTTTGAACAAAATTCTCTATATTAGGAAAACTTCAGAGGCATCTGGGTGGCTCAGTTGGTTAAGCGTCTAACTCTTACATTCAGCTCAGGTCCTGATCTCCTAGGTCCTGGGACTGAGCTCTGTGTGAGGCTCTGCACTCAGCTGGAAGTCCGCTTGAAGATTCTTTCCCTCTGCCTCTGCCCCTCCCCCATGCATGCCGTCTGTCTAATAAATAAATAAATCCTTGGGGAAAAAAAAAAAGAAAGAAAACTTCAGTAGCCAGGTGTTAGGTTTTTTTTTTAATCTAGCTAGCTAATTTAATAGCAAAAATTAACTGTTATATGAATCAAGATTGTAACTGTATGCCAAATAAATGATGGATTTAAATCATTGGTCTAGTAGAAGTTTCTCAACTAATTATGAAGGAAATTCTCAGGTAATTTATCTTCATACTTGGTGTTATACTAGTCAGGGTTTTGGTTGCAAACATTAAAAGACAACTTTAGTTAATGTACAAGGAAAGATAATTAATTAAATTGATGTCAAGAAGGTCATACATGCAGTGAGTGGCTGAAAAACCATGCTGGGGCATAAACTTACCACAGGAATGGTCTCTGAGGTCTATGGATACTTATCTCCTTGCCCCACAGGCTAACCCCACAGTAGTTGTGAATTTACAGCTTTTCTACTGCTGTAGTTACAGAGCCTTAAACACTGGAACCACCACATATACTATCCAACGGAAATTACATATTGTAAATCTGTGATGGAATACAGAGCCATCAATTTGCTTCCCAGATAGCAAGGGTGTTTAAATATGGGCTGAATATAATTATAAATGTATTAGGGTCCAGTCACTAGAAAGAAAACGCACCAATGATCTAAAAAAGAATTTAATATAAAAAACTATTACTAGTAAAAAGTGGTTACTAAAAGTAGTAGAAGAGAACTCTAAAGGATATAGACATAAATAGCACTGTATTTATACAGCAAATTTATAGACTTCCAGTTTCCAGTTCTGTATTAAGGAGCTGGGAAGTCTCCACTCTGTCCCAACAAGTAAAAAGCTAAATAGACTGAAAAATCCACTCTTCTTGAATATGTAAGAGATCCTGTGTGGGAACAGGGAGAATTGCTGTCCCAAGACAGGAGAGATAAGTCGATATAAGGAAGTCATGGCCCCCAGGGCCAACACTCACAATGAAAACCTCCTCTGGAACCAGTGCTGGCAGGAAAACTTGGTCCGTAACTCATGAATTGTGAGATGCTCTCTTTGGACAAGTTTGAGAGTTAGGGGACCCAATCGTATTTGTGGGTTCCCCACAAAATTGTTGGGATTTACCTCTCGGAACTCCAACCAGATTCCCACAGTAATTACCAGAGACAACTTCCTTCCTGTTTCTGTCAGGTGGAGGGGAAAAGGAAGCACTTTAATTCTCCAGAGCACTGTGTTCTTAGCAAGACCTGTCCTCTGGAGAAACTAGTTAACCAGAGCCTAACCTGCTGGGATATTACCAGAGCCCTAACTCACCTGGGGGACGGGAAATACCCAATTCCATCGGGCTCTAGCCTTCTACATGGGAGAAGGGAAATAGCACTTCAGCTCCCTCTAGCCGTGCTGTCCCACCTAAGCGGTGGAAACAAACCAGCAAACAGCAACAAACAACACCTGAGAAACTCTTGTGGCGTTCCCAGTCCAGAGGCAGAAGCTGGCTAAGAGATTGAGACCTGATCCAGGAGTACAGAGCACTTCCCTGCCCCCTCCACCTCACCACCACGTTCCCGAAAGCCTTTGAGCGGCGGTTTCTCTTCGCGGTAAGAAAATGCCTTCGGGGCTGTTAGTAACTCTCCCTGGAGGACGTGCAATCCTGGCTCTCCCGACCGAGAGCAAGGACGCCTTGCGCCAGGGTGCTGACAAAACGCTCTGCAGGGTGCAGACCACGGGGTTCCTCAGCACACATCTCCCACGGAAGTCACCTGTGGCGGTGCCGGCAAAACACAAGTTTCTCCGTCAGATGACAGTGAAGTTTGCTGGAGAGTGATCACCAGTGTGTTTTCCACCTCGTGCTGGCAAGGAAACTGCTCGTTAAGTTGCTGCAAACAGGCTGGAGGGGGAGAGCCACTGGGTCTTCTTCAGCCCACTGGAAGCATACTGATGGTTGACTCTAGGTACCGGTCTAGCGGCATCAAGCGGTAGCTGCGATGGGTCTCGAGGAGAAAGAGCATCCCCTTTCAAAGTATCTGCACAAGGTGAGGTTATCATAGCGTTTCCAAACCAAGGGCAGCTAGTCTCTTCTGACACAAAAGAAAAGCTTCTTCCACTTGCAAGGGAAGCTCAGATTGACTTGTGAGTTTGACACGTCCATTCCAAGCTTGGTTCCATTCTTTCTGGTTCAATGCAGTGTGCACATGAGAAACTGTGTCACATGGTGACATTGTGAATTCAACTGATGTTATTTAGCAACCCGCACAATTATTGTGTTTGATTTTTGAGCAGAATCAGCTCCAAGGCTAAAAATATAAGAGATTCTGTAAGGGCTGTCATGAGAGCTCTGATTTCGGATCGTGATTGGAACTGAGGGTTAAAGAACTTGATCTTGTCATTTATTTTTTGTAAGGGCTCTAGTGCACTTAGCAGATTCCTCTCACACCACAACGCTCATACGTATTGTGATTGCTTAATGGTCAAGTGCAGCAGCCACTTGGGCTCCCAAGGCACGTGCTTCAATTGGCACTTCATCAGAATCAACCACAGGTGGTAGTTTGATTAACCGTGATGCCACTACATGCTTTGAATTCTTAACATCCTGTGTCCCAATGGTCAGGATTTCACCACTGTAAGCAAGCCCTTGAGCATGACCAAACCGATCCCTAAATCCCATCTTTAAAGGTTTATCTCCTAGGACCACTTCCAATGCTAATTCTGCATCAGTCAGGATCCAGTTAGGAAACAGAATCCATTATGGTAATTGGCACAGAGAAAATTTAATATAAAGAATTATTAATTAATTAAGATGATTAGTAAACAGAAGACAACTCTTAAAGAATACAGGAATAGCAAAGGTAGGGAACAGCTGCTACATCCAAGGCCAAGGGAGAGGATGGAAGGAGGAAAGAAAGTTAGGAGAACTACCCCCGCCCCCAAACCCACTTACTCTGACCCTTGCCCAAACTCAAACTTTGTTGGAGAAAATGAGGTTGTGGGCACTGGAAAACAAAATTCAAAGAGGTAGAGTAGACCAGAGCTCCTGGGCAGAAAGCTGCCTACCAGGATGCCAACTGTCTGCAGCTGACAAACAGAAAACTCCCACTGGATGCAGGGTTACCAGATAAAATAGAGGATGTAGGGCAAAATTTGAACGTCAGATAAATAATGAATAAAAGGTTAGTATATCTCAAATACTGCAAAAAATATTAATCTGAAATTCAATTATAACTGTCTTGTATCTTTATTTGCTAAATATGACAATCTTACTTTGCAGTGATGTGGAACTCACTGGAAGGCGTGCACCACCAGGTCTCCCACATGCCACCTGCAAGGAAGCTGCCCGCTGTGATACTAGTGAATCTTGCTGAAGGCACAGTCCCAACAGGTATCCCTCAAACCCCTGACCGTCAGAGGCAGGAAGAATAAAACACACCAGAAAAAAAAAAAAAAAAAAAAAAAAAAAAAAAAAACCTTCTGTTTTTCCTTCCAGATTCCTTCCAGATTCCTTTCAAGTTTAATGATAAACTTTGTACCAGGTATCAAAGAAAAAATGCCTGGGGGTGGGACTGTTCCAATTACACAAGACAAGGCAAGAAAGAGTGGATTTGGAGTTGAAAGACAAGAAATCAGTAACTGTCATGATAAGTATTCACTGTAGATATATTTTAAAAATATGATTTGATACCTCATTTGAACAAAATTATGCAAGCAACTATTTTTAAAGCTGCTTAAATCACCAATTCTATATTTGTATATTTAATTTTGAATCAGTGGGTATTTGTTTTCTATTCAAGGATTTTTACACATTATAATATTACACATTTATATTTTTCTAAAAATTTATTTCAAAGTGACACTTTTAAATGGTGGCTACAATCATAGGTGGCAGTGAATGAATCAAAGGCCTATGTAATGAATCATTTCTTCATAACTTCATAATTCATGACTGTAGTTATGCTTAAAAACTATTAAATTTAGAGGTTGAGAGGCTAGAGAAATGAGCTAAACATAGTATTTCTCTGATTATATGAGTGGGTTTTTTCCCCTATACTAGTGACATTTTGCAATGATGGAGTTTCAGTAAACTGCTATTAGATGCATTTTTCTGGGGTAGAAAAATAGCAACTGCTAATTTTGGTTGGATAGAAAGGCCTACAATTATATTCCCTTCCACCAGCAAAGCTATTGAAGATTTCCATGTTGTACAACTATTTGTAGTAGCTTATTTTTTATGCATCTCTGTGTCCAACCCATTGTGTAGTTCTGCTATGTAGACAGATGTGATTAAGATATTTTCCCTTCAATCAGGTAGAAAGTGAGGCAGTTGAGGATTTTATTTCATTGCACTTTAAATGAACTTAAGAAATGAAAGAATTTGGATTTTATTTTTCAGCATTAGGCAGACTAAATGTCCTGAATACCCTTCCATGCACATGCTAAAAAGACATTATTTAAAAACTATAGTGAGTATATAAGGATAGAAATCTTGATGAGTCATAAAGAAGAAATTGAAAATAGAGACTACAGCTATTGGAAGGGACGATGAGATGGGTTTGAGTGTTGCAATCTCAATAACTAAAATTTTTGGTTTTAACAGCCACATAATACTTAAGGGTTGGGCCCTCATATGTTGGGTAGCTGAAATTCAGAACATTTAAGAGGTTGCATCATCATTTATTTGGACATTCAAAGGACTTCACCATCACTGAACAGATAGGTTAGGAAAAAAAAATCAATCTTTAGCAGCTAGAAAACAAATTCATCTGTCTTTGTTTGAGATTAATGCTGAAACAAAAATAGTTTTAATGAGAATTTAAAAATATGTTTATGATTTCATATGAGATTAAATATTTTCTCTCAAGCATTATCCAGGAACACCCAATCCAACAAATTAATATAAAAAACAATCTCAAGTGGGACCAAAAGTGATAGAAACATGGCAAAAGTATTCTAGAAGAACAACATTTGATTTATATAAGAGAGGATTCTTACAAATAAGGTCTCCCTGAATGTGAATTCACAGCCCCGAATGACATAGTAGTTGTTCAGGCTTTCAAGATCAAGAATGTAGACACAATGAGTAATATTTTTATGTAATAGAATGATTAGACACAGACTTTTAAATGATGAAAAAGTATGTAGACATATAAAAATATTCTGAAAATAAACAGGACTGAAAATGAACAAAATTAAACTTTTGCAAATAAAATACTAAAAAAATAATAAATCTCATTAACAAATTCTGAATCAATCAAATTGCAAATTAGTGAGTAGAGCATTAGTGAGGTAAAAGGTATACCTGGGAAATTACAAAAAATAAAAGGATAGACACCCAGAGAGAGAGAGAGGGAATATGAAAGAGCAATTAAAAGATGTAAGAGGCAAAATAAGGTCCAACTGATATTAGTAAAAGTTAAAAAAAAAAAAGAGAGAGAGATCATTAAAAAATAGGAAGGTGAAATCCTGAGTCCACAAACTGGAGAGTAAACATATTTTTAAGCCGATGTGGAACATTTATAAATATTTATAAAATATTAATATACTAAGTGTAACAAAAATGACTCTCAACAAATAACAAAGAAAGGGTACTATTCAAAGCATGTTTCCTAATCACAATATAAATAACTTATAATTCCATATTCAAAACTAACTTTTAAAAGCCCCATACTTTAAAGTTTGGAAAGTTTAAATGAGTATGTAAATAATTCATAGTCAAAAATTAAGTCATAATGGATAATAATTTAAAACCAATTTGTAATCATAATTGCATACCAAATTTGTTGGATCCAGCTAAAGCAGCATTTAGAGGAGAAACTTTAGTCCCATAAGCTTACATTAGGGGCAAAATGCCTGAGAATTAGTGAGGTTAGGGTATATATGAGAAGCTAGAAAAGGAAGTGAAGAACTATCTTAAGAAAGTATAAGTAAAAAATTAACATAAAACCACAATGGAAAACAAAAATATAAGACTTGTGGACCAATAAAACCAACAGCTTATTTTTTTAAGACTTTAAAAGATACATAAATAGATTGAAAAGACAAAAATCAATGCTAAGATTTGAAATCTACAAATGTATATTTTCTTATAACTTCACATATCTGAAATCAGAATGCATTACAATCAATAATATGTCATAGTTTAATTGATGAAGTGTTTTTTTTTCTTAAAGGAGCATAAATTTGTGCATCTTACAAATGACTAATTAAAATATTATTGTAAGAAAGCACTGTGAGCAAGTTCATGTCAACCGATTTGACAATTGAGGCAAAATTGACTTATTTATAAAACTGTAACTTAACACAATTAACACAAAAGATAGAGAAATTATATATACGTATTATTGAAAATGCTTTAGCCTGATGTCCTTAGAACCAACATAAAGTTTTGCATGTGGCACGTATGTAGAAATGTGATTCCATAGAGCAGAAGTATAAGACAGGTGGAATGAAACTGGAGAAGAGGGATGACCAACCTAAGGATTTATGAAATTGTCCTCAACTTTAGGTAAATACTGCTGGATTTTTGAGATATGTCTCAGAACTCTTTACTCAGGAAAAGTAAGGGGGACAGGTATCCATTTATTCTCATTCCTCTGTGGTCAGTTATAGTCCAAGGGTCATTAATTTCTCAGCATTTCCAGGTTGTCCATGAATGATTGAAGAGTGTCTCTGAAAGTGGACCTATGATAGAATAGGGGTACATGCAGTGGTTCAAGGTGATGGGATGCCCAATCATTCCTTGCATAAAGCAAATCAATATCTACATAGAAATGGTCACTGTAGCAGTTATAAGATGGAGTGAATTTTGAAATCCTGTATAAAAAATAACAAAAGTAAGTAGTTATAAATCTACTAACCAGAACAAGCTCAGGTATCTCATTGTAGACAGTTTCAGTTTCATGTAATTTATTCCAAAATACAGAAAAACTCAAATGACAAAGTTGAGAAGAGGAGTAGAAGAAAAAAATCACATGCCAACTTAACAAATAAAGATGCAAAATCCTACTTACAGTGTTAACAATTTGAATCCATATTTACAAAGCAAAACACTAATATTACTGTGTGATTTATTACTGGAAATACATGGATAGTTTAACATTAAAAACATACATTTCATGTAGTTCATCATATTAACAACTTAAAAGATTTTTTAAAGTACGATCATCATAATAGAGGCAGTTTCCAACTGATGATATTTCAGTATCTGAAATGAAAAAAAAAAAGTGAATTCATTGCTTACCGTAGGAAAGAAGATCTATGCTAGTCAGTCAGTCTTCCAAAACAGAGCAGAATGTTCATCGTATATAGAGTGTTTAAGATCAGGGGAATTTAGGAGTTGGTGGACTTTTAGAAGTGGATATGGTTGGTGTCATCACTTAGTAAAGCTTGGTTACTCAGAGGTGAGTTGATTGATTGAATCTCAGAAGCAGGTTTATTTGAATAAATCTTTAGGTCAAGATTTATTTACCTTTATCTTTAGGTATAGACTGACTTTCAGAAGTAAAGGGTTGACATTGGTTGACATGGAAAAATATGCTTTGAATCCAATGAGGGTGTCTGCAGATATATATATATATATATATATATATATTTCTTTGTTGGGGAGACAGTTTTGTTAGGTCTGTACCTTCATCCTAGATCCTATTAGAGATGCCGTTGATGTGTTAGCCAGGGAAAGAGTTAACCCTGAGTGAGTTTGGGAATAAAAGGTCGTTGGTTAAAAAAAAAAAAAAA